>NC_053026.1:599684895-599904598 GCF_003073215.2 Triticum urartu
GCTTTGGGTTCAATCTTTCGATGCTCGATCCTAGTGACAGAAGGGGAACTGACACGTATTGTATTGTTGCCATTGAGGATAAAAAGATGGGGTTTTCATCATATTTTTTGAGTTAATTCCTCTACATCATGTCATCTTGCTTAAGGCATTACTCGGTTCTTTATGAACTTAATACTCTAGATGCATGCTGGATAGCGGTCGATGTGTGGAGTAATAGTAGTAGATGCAACATCGTTTTGGTCTACTTGACATGGACGTGATGCCTATATTCATGATCATTGCCTTAGATATCGTCATAACTTTGTGCTTTCCTATCAATTGCTCGGCAATGATTTGTTCACCCACCGTAATATTTTCTATCTTGAGAGAAGCCTCTAGTGAAACCTATGGCCCCCGGGTCTATTTTCCATCATATAAGTTTCTGATCTAGAATTCTAGTTTCCTATTTACTTTCTTTTGAAATCTTTTACTTTTCGTTCCACAAACCAAAAATAACAAAAATATTACTTTACCATTTATCCATCTCTATCAGATCTCACTTTGCGAATAATCGTGAAGGGATTGACAACCCCTTTGTCGCGTTTGTTGCAAGTTGGTGTTTTTTTGTGCAGGTATTTGGTGGCTTGTCGCGTTGTCTCCTATTGGATTGATACCTTGGTTCTCAAAAATGAGGGAAATACTTACGCTACTTTGCTGCATCACCCTTTCCTCTTCAAGGGAAAAACCAACGCAAGCTCAAGAGGTAGAAAGAAGGATTTCTGGCGTTGTTGTCGGGGAGATCTACGCCAAGCCAAGACATACCAAGTACCATCATAAACTCTAATCCCTCGAATTACATTATTGGCCATTCGGCTCTTGTTTTCTCTCCCCCACTTCTAAAACGATTTTCGAAAAGATTCGCCTTTTCCTCGCCCTTCTTCCGTTCGTCTCCTTCGTTTGCTTTTTGTGTGCTCGTGTGTTGAATTGCTTGCTTTGTCACGATGGCTCAAGATAATACCAAATTGTGTGACTTTTCCAATACCAACAACAATGATTTTATTAGCACTCTGAGTCCAAATGATTCGGAGTTTTTAGATCTTGATGCAAAAATTGATAAAAGTGGGATTGGAGAGGTCAAAACTTTAGGTAACAATGAACCCAATCTTTTGGATTTCTAGGAGTTTAATTATGATAATTTTTCTTTAATAGATTGTATTTCCTTGTTGCAATCCATGTTGAATTCTCCTCATGCTTATAATCAAAACAAAGCTTTTACTAACAATATCGTTGATGCTATGATGCAATCTTCTGAAGAAAAGCTTGAATTGGAAGTTTCTATCCCTAGAAAACTTTATGATGAATGGGAACCTACTATTAAGATTAAGGTTAAATATTATGAATGATATGCTTTGTGTGATTTGGGTGCTAGTGCTTCCACGATTTCGAAAACTTCATGTGATGTGTTAGGTTTCCGTGAATTTGATGATTGTTCCTTAAATTTGCATCTTGCGGATTCCACTATTAAGAAACCTATGCAAAGAATTAATGATGTTCTTATTGTTGCTAATAGGAATTATGTGCCCGTAGATTTCATTGTTCTTGATATAGATTGCAATCCTACATGTCCTATTATTCTTGGTAGACCTTTCCTTAGAACGATTGGTGCAATTATTGATTTGAAAGAAGGAAACATTAGATTTCAATTTCCGTTAAGGAAAGGCATGGAACAATTCCCTAGAAATAAAATTAAATTATCTTATGAATCTATTATGAGAGCCACTTATGAATTGCATGCCAAAGATGATAGCACTTAGATCTATTCATGTTTTTATGCCTAGCGGGGCATTAAACAATAGTGCTTGCTGGGAGGCAACCCAATTTTATTTTTGTTCTTACTTTTTAGGTCATGTTTTTCAATAAATAATTCATCTAGCCTCTGGTTAGATGTTGTTTTATGTTTTAATTAGTGTTTGTGCCAAGTGAGACCTTTGGGATAGCCTACTATGATAGTTGATTTGATCCTGCTGAAAAACAGAAACTTTTGCACCCAGGAGATTAGTTTTCATTTTTTTACAGAAGTGTGATAAAATACCGATTCTTTTCGTAGAGGATTAATAAACAAATTTTCCAGGACGTCCTAATTTCTCAGGATTTTTGGAGTTACATAAGTATTTGAAATATCCAGATTGCTACAGACTGTTCTGTTTTTGACAGATTCTGTTTTTCGTGTGTTGTTTGCTTATTTTGATGCATCTATGGCTAGTATCGGGGGTATGAACCATGGAAAAGTTGGAATGCAGTAGATATTACACCAATATAAATAAAGAATGAGTTCACAACAGCACCGAAAAGTGGTGATTTATTTTCTTATACTAACGAAGCTTACGAGATTTTCTGCTGGAGTTTTTTGTTGTGAAGTTTTCAAGTTTCGGGTAAGGATTTGATGGACTATATGGAATAAGGAGTGGCAAGAGCCTAAGCTTGGGGACGCCCAAGGCACCCCAAGGTAATATTCAAGGATGTCACAAAGCCTAAGCTTGGGGATGCCCCGGGAAGGCATCCCCTCTTTCGTCTTCGTCTATCGGTAACTTTACTTGAGGCTATATTTTTATTCACCACATGATATGTGTTTTGCTTGGAGCGTCTTGTATGATTTGAGTCTTTGCTTTTTAGTTTTCCACAATCATCCTTGATGTACACACCTTTTGAGAGAGACACGCATGAATCGTGATTTATTAGAATACTCTATGGGCTTCACTTATATTTTTTGAGCTAGGCAAAATTGCTCTAATGCTTCACTTATATCTTTTTAGAACACGGCGGCGGTTTTATTTTATAGAAATTGATGAACTCTCGTACGTCACTTATATTATTTTGAGAGTCTTTAGAACAGCATGGTAATTTGATTTGGTTATAAAATTAGTCCTAATATGATAGGCATCCAAGAGGGATATAATAAAAACTTTCATATAAAGTGCATTGAATACTATGAGAAGTTTGATTCCTTATGATTGTTTTGAGATATGAAGATGGTGATATTAGAGTCATGCTAGTAAGTAGTTGTGAATTTGAGAAATACTTGTGTTAAGGTTTGTGAGTCCCGTAGCATGCACGTATGGTGAACCGTTATGAAACAAAGTTGGAGCGTGATATGTTTTTTGATTGTCTTCCTTATGAGTGGCAGTCGGGGACGCACGATGGTCTTTTGCTACCAATCTATCCCCCTAGGAACATGCGCGTAGTACTTTGTTTCGATGACTAATAGATTTTTGCAATAATTATGTGAGTTCTTTATGACTAATGTTGAATCCATAGATTATGCGCGTAGTACTTTATTTCGATGACTAATAGATTTTTGCAATAATTATGTGAGTTCTTTATGACTAATGTTGAATCCATAGATTATACGCACTCTCACCTTTCCGCCATTGCTAGCCTCTCTAGTACCGCGCAACTTTCGCCGGTAACATAAACCCACCATATATCCTTCCTCAGCCACCATACCTACCTATTATGGCATTTTCATAGGCATTCTGAGATATATTGCCATGCAACTTTCCACCGTTCCGTTTATTATGACATACTTCATCATTGTCATATTGCTTTGCGTGATCATGTAGTTGACATCGTATTTGTGGCAAAGCCACTGTTCATCATTTTTTATACATGTCTCTCTTGATTCATTGCACATCCCAGTACACCGCCGGAGGCATTCACATAGAGTCATATTTTTATTCTAGTATCGAGTTGTAATTCTTGAGTTGTAAGTAAATAGAAGTGTGATGATTTTCATTATTAGAGCATTGTCCCATGTGAAGGAAAAAAAGAGAAAGGCCAAAAAAATATAAGGCCAAAAAAAGAGAAAAGAAAAAAAGGAAAAAAAGAGAAAAAGAGAGAAGGGACAATGTTACTATCCTTTTTGCCTCTCTTGTGCTTCAAAATTGCACCATGATCTTCATGATAGAGAGTCTCCTATGTTATCACTTTCATATACTAGTGGGAATTTTTCATTATAGAACTTGACTTGTATATTCCAACGATGGGCTTCCTCAAATGCCTTAGGTCTTCATGAGCAAGCAACTTGGATGCACACCCACTTAGTTTTTTTTTGAGCTTTCATAAACTTATAGCTCTAGTGCATCCGTTGCATGGAAATCCCTACTCACTCACATTGATATCTATTAATGGGCATCTCCATAGTCCGTTGATACGCCTAGTTGATGTGAGACTATCTCCTTTTTTGTATTCTCCACAACCACCGTCTATTCCACCTATAGTGCTATGTCCATGGCTCACGCTCATGTATTGTGTGAAAGTTGAAAAGTTTTGAGAATGTCAAAAGTATGAAACAATTGCTTGGCTTGTCATCGGGGCTGTGCATGATTTGAATATTTTGTGCGATGAAGATGGAGCATAGCCAGACTATATGATTTTGTAGGGATAAGCTTTCTTTGGCCATGTTATTTTGAGAAGACATAATTATTTTGTTAGTATGCTTGAAGTATTAATGTTTTTATGTCAATATTAAACTTCTGTTTTGAATGTTACGGATGTGAACATTCATGCCACAATAAAGAGAATTACATGGATAAATATGTTAGGTAGCATTCCACATAAAAAAATTTAGTTTTATCATTTACCTACTCGAGGACGAGCATGAATTAAGCTTGGGGATGCTTGATATACGTCTCCAACGTATCTATAATTTTTTATTGTTCCATGCTATTATATTATCTGTTTTGAATGTTTTATATGCATGAATATGCTATTTTATATGATTGTTGGGACTAACCTATTAACCTAGAAGCCCAGTGCCAGTTTCTGTTTTTCCTTGTTTTAGAGTTCCGCAGAAAAGGAATACCAAACAGAAAAAAAAACTTTCGCGATAATTTTTCTTGGACTAGAAGACACCCAGGAGACTTGGAGTGCAAGTCAGAAGAGCCACGAGGCGGCCACAAGGGTGGAGGGCGCGCCCCCAACCTTGTGGGCCCCTCGGTGGCCTCCTGACCTAGATCTTCCTCCTATATATACTCTTATACCCTGAAAACTTCCAGGGGAGCCACGAAACCACTTTTCCACCGCCGCAACCTTCTGTACCCGTGAGATCCCATCTTGGGGCCTTTTCCGGCATCCTGCCGGAGGGGGGTTCGATCACGGAGGGCTTCTACATCAACACCATTGCCTCTCCGAAGAAGCGTGAGTAGTTTGCCACGGACCTACAGGTCCATAGCTAGTAGCTAGATGACTTCTCTCTCTCTCTCTCTCTCTCTCTCTCTTTGATTCTCAATACAAAGTTCTCCTCGATGTTCTTGGAGATCTATTCGATGTAATACTCTTTTGCGGTATGTTTGCCGAGATCCGATGAATTGTGGATTTATGATCAGCTTATCTATGAATATCCTCTGAATCCTTTTATGCATGATTTGATATCTTTGCAAGTTTGTTTGAACCATCGATTTGGTTTGGCCAACCAGATTGGTTTTTCTTGCAATGGGAGAAGTGCTTAGCTTGGGGTTCAATCTTGCGGTGCTCGATCCTAGTGACAGAAGGGGAACCGACACGTATTGTATTGTTGCCATCGAGGATAAAAAGATGGGGTTTTCATCATATTGTTTGAGTTAATTCCTCTACATCATGTCATCTTGCTTAAGGCGTTACTCCGTTCTTTATGAACTTAATACTCTAAATGCATGATGGATAGCGGTCGATGTGTGGAGTAATAGTAGTAGATGCATAATCGTTTCGGTCTACTTGACATGGACGTGATGCCTATATTCATGATCATTGTCTTAGATATCGTCATAACTTTGTGCTTTTCTATCAATTGCTCGGCAGTAATTTGTTCACCCACCATAATATTTTCTATCTTGAGAGAATCCTCTAGTTCAACCTATGGCCCCAGGGTCTATTTTCCATCATATAAGTTTCCAATTTACAACTCTAGTTTCCTATTTACTTTCTTTTGCAATCTTTTACTTTCCGTTTCATAAAACAAAAATATTACTTTACCGTTTATCCATCTTTATCAGATCTCACTTTGCGAATAACCGTGAAGGGATTGACAACCCCTTTGTCACGCTGGTTGCAAGTTGGTGTTTGTTTGTGCAGGTATTCAGTGGCTTATCACGTTGTCTCCTACTGGATTGATACCTTGATTCTCAAAACAGAGGAAAATACTTACGCTACTTTGCTGCATTACCCTTTCCTCTTCAACAGAAAAACCAACGTAAGCTCAAGAGATAGCAATATGTTCCCGCGTATACATGGTATGGACGTTTTGCGTATTGATGCCTACTTTAGGGCTATGAGCTCGTATGACTTTCAAGGTGTGATGATCTGGTTTGTAGCAATGACTTCTTCACTGAAAGTGGAGACGACGGTACAAGGCGACTTAAGTTTGGTGGTGCTCTCGAACACAGGGTCTCGAGCTTCGAAGTGAAAATTCTAGGTTTGTCATGCAGTTGTTGTACCCGGCAATGATGGTGTCTTCATATCATCCCCTTATTGGAGGCAATGTACGTAGTTTGCTCAAACTTTCTTTTGAGGGTGAAATTCTAAGATCCAGTCTCCATGGGTGGGTCTGGTAGTGACAACACACGTGCGTCGTTTCTTTATTAGAGGCTTCGTTGTTAAAGCATTTCCCCCATAATCTGGTTGCTGTCATTGGTGGTGGTTGATTTGCTGCATGTTATAGTTTACTTCGAGCGTGAGTTTCACAGGCCACTGATTTTTCCCTTGTATATTCTTTGTGTGTGTCTTGATCTTGCCGATGTGCATTATAATCATGCTGACACCGGATGTGCTCATGATGCTTGTATTCTTTTGATATGATATTATGAATTAATAAAAGCACTCTTTATCAAAAAACAAGTTCAGCACACTCGTCGACACTTTGATAGGTTGGTCATGTGTGCACCACGTCACATATATGTAGCACCACCTAGGGAGAAAGAAAATATACACTGGATCATTTCTACAAGGGTATGGCTAAGTTTTAGTCGACCAAGTCTAAATCAAGTGGCATAACATGTAAATAAAAAATAAAAAGAACTTTTTTCATGGATCTTCACATAAGATCCGATGAATATAACATCGACTGAAACTTGTCAGTCGACTGAGATTTAGCAAAATTCGTTTCTACAATTCTGAGCGAAAATATACATCACATGTGCTACAGTTTCAGTGTTTCATCCCTTCAGTGAAAAACTAAAAATACAGTAGCTGTAGAAAAGCAAACATGCATGAAAGTATCAAACCCAAAAATTCCCCTTACTGTTCACGAAGTAGCGGCTGTAGTGGCTTTGCCATCAGTTGCAATGGCGGCGCCGTGAGATCTAAGGTGATGAACAAACTCGTCGATGTACCGTTCCTGCCGTTCCGAATTAGCTACGACTACCTGCATCTTCGCTGCACCTGCCACGAAGTTCCTCCTGGCCTCTCCGTCAACCATCACAGCCCGGACCGCGCTCGAGACGCCATGGCGGTCGAACGACCCATCGCTCTCGTCCCTCGCCACCTGCAACCCCACCTTCTTCACCTCCATTTGGCGTGCATTCGGGCCTTGGTCGCCGAAGATGGGCAGCATGACGAGAGGGTGACCGAACAGGAGGCCCTCGATCAGCGAATTCCGGCCGCAATGCGTCAAGAACCCGCCCACGGCGGCGTGCGCCAGGATGCTCATCTGGGGAACCCAGCCCGTGGTCACCAGCCCCTGGTCACGAGTGCGCTGTTGGAAACCGGGAGGAAGCATGTCGGCGCCGTCATCCAGGACGGCGGCGCCACTGGGCTTCCGGAGAGCCCAAAGGAAGCGCGTCCCGGCGAGCTCCAGCCCAAGGGCCAGCTCGTGCACCTGCTCCAGGGGCAGCGGCACTTCGCTCCCCAGCGCCACGTACACCACCGAGCCGGGCCGCTGCGCGTCCAGCCAGCGCACGGTGGCGTGCTCTGATGATTCGTTGGCGCCGCCGGCACGACGGCCTCCGTCGGGTGACGGCGGCAGAAGGCCGAGTGGCACGACCGGCATGTCGAGGAGAGTTGGCACCAGCGGGAAGGACTCGGGCTCCCACTCGACGCAGCTCCGGATGACCCCGAGCGCGGACCTCTCTTTGGTCAACTGCCAGCGCTGGGCGAGGGACATACCCGATGCGCCTTGGTCGTCGAACATGGGAGCCATGTCCTCCTGCTCGTAACGAGGGCGGGTTTCGGCGCGCGCTTCACTTTGCTCCGTCGACGGGGGCTGTGCGGCAGCGATCACAGCAGCAGTCGGGAGAAGCATCGCGCATGGCACCTGATGGATTGAGCGTCGAACTAGATCATTTAGGATGCGCATGCGATGGAATTAATGGAACCAAGCAAGCAGCCCGCACGGCATACAGGTGGGTCAAACCTTGTGCTCGACGGCGGAGGCGGCGACCCAGTGGTGGAAGCAGTCGGCGATGACCCAGTGAGGCCTGGTGGCCTCGTCGGCGCACGCGGCGGCCATGAACTCCGCGAAGTGCGCGGCGAGGCCGTCGAAGGCCTTCCAGTGGAGCTCCCGCTGCTGGTCGGGGACGTCGTTGGTGGACTCGGCGCCGCCGGGTAGGCCGTCGACGCGGGGCAGCGGGAGCGCGACGAGGTCCACGCGCGGGGCCGTGGCGGGGCGCAGCGGTGGGAGGCGCGCGAGGTTGCGCGGCGTGGAGACGTAGGACACGCGGTGGCCGCGCTCGGCGAGTCGCTCGGAGAGCTCCAGGTACGGGAGCAGGTGGCCGAACGCGAGCCACGGGACGACCACTATGCGCAGCGACGAGGATGCCGATCCGGCGTCCATGGCGCGATCAGGAGCAACTAGCAAGGTCTTGATCAGGAGCTGGACTCGCCGCTCGCCGGGTGTGGCGACTGGCGAGAAGGACCGGCGGGCTAGGTGGTGCTCAGGCTCTGCGCTCTGCCCGCGCCGTGGCTATCCACGCACGAAGTATTTTAGTGCTAGTCAAACAGGAGCGTGCTACTTGCTATCCACGGTTCACGCCATGTGAATATTGTTTAGGTTTTGGGATTTGGAAACACCCACGCCGACCTACGTAGAGAGACGACATATTTGATCCGTATCCATGATTTTCCCATCAACCCTGAATAAATATGTCGAGAGGCGGCATATTATAGTTGATCCGTATCCACGATCCATGATCAGCTGTATCTTCGCCTGAAGTACAACCCACCAACCCCATGTTGTGGACTTTTCTTTTTCTTTTGACAATTACACTTTTGCACTTCATTTTTTTAGGCAATTTAACGAAGCTTTATTAAGCCGTCACCACATTGACTAGGACGGAAGGAAGGTTTTCGGGGTGACCTAACCAAACATGGCGGCCACCACCGAGCGTAAATACATGCTTTGCCAAATTGTGAGCTTCAAAATTGGAGCTCCTACGTTCATAGACTATGTTACGAAAATTTGAAGAAAGAGAATGCTCTAAAATCTCTTGAACTATTGCACCAATAGCTAGACATATTATGCTTCTGGATGTCATCAACCACCACCTTGCAAACTGACACAATATGAATACTTTGCACACAAAGATCATCTGCTAGAGCCATAGCTTCCCGGATAGCGAGAGCTTCAAGTGTTGTAGGATCTGAAATGTGTTTGCACACGAAAGCTGAAGCCCTCAAGAATTCTCCTGTTTGGTCCCTACAAATAGCTGAGATTGCACCGAAACCAAACCTCGAGACCGCGGCATCCACGTTTATTTTCACGCTGCCATCCACAAGGGGGATCCATGTGGTGGTCATTGGCTGTCTTCCATTAGCCGACCCCTTAGGAGCTTTTGAATTAACCACCTGCAACATTTTTGCACTTAGTTGTGCTTACCCGTGGATTTTGCCCTTACTTTTCAACTCTTCTCATTTTTGCCTTTACATTTATTTTTGAGATCGTTCGAGTGCTTTTGACCGTTTGACCAATATTTTAAAAATCACGAGCAATATATATGAACTCATGAAAATGCAAATAAGATATCAAAATGTTTAAAGAAACATTACCTTTATGTGCATGTCATTTGCATTCAGGAAAAAAGTACTATTTAGAGTACCCGAGGTAACTAATGTTATTAACACTGTTAAGCAAAAAAAATGTATTACCATTCAGCATGGATGGTGAGCTTTCTTGAAAGAAAGCAAAAAAATGTACTCCCTCTGTAAACTAATATAAGAGTGTTTAGACCACTATTTTAGTGATCTAAACGCTCTTATATTAGTTTATAGAGGGAGTATAAGCAATATTTTTTTCATGAACAAAAATCACAAGCAAAATATAGGTGATGTTTTCTGGACATTTTGATACCTTATTTGCATTTTCTGAGTTCATACATATTTGTTATGAATTTTCAAACAACTTTGTCCATTACTTTGAAAATTCATAACAAGTTCATATGAACTTAGAATAATACAAACAAGATACCAGAACGTTTAGAAAATATCACCTATAATTGTGATTTTTATTCATGAAAAATTATTGTTTATACCGTTTTATGCTTAATAATGTTGATAACATTAATAACCTCGGGTAGTTTAAACATTACTTTTTACTGAATGAAATTACATGCACATAAAGGTAATGTTTTTTGGAGCATTTGATATCTTATTTGCATTATTATGAGTTCATATGAATTTGTTATGAATTTTCAAAGTATTGGTCAAAGGGCACTTGGACGACCACACGGACAAATCTAAAGTAATAAATGAGCAGAGTCAAAAAGTAAGGGCAAAACCCATGGGGTTTTTCCGACTAAGGGAAAAATATGCATTTGGCCATTTTTTCTTCTGAGATGTTGTTGTGGAGCCTTGATGAACCAAAAATGTTTAGAAATGACTATAGTTTTTTGTTTTGATTCAAGGCACGATCACGATGGTTCCTTTCGGACCCAAAAGCTGGAATAAATCAACTCTGAACAAAATTTGATTTAATAATAAGTGTATATATTTAAGATACTTTTATGTCATTTTCAAGATTTTCTTATCCCAATAATTAAGTTTGAAACTTTTACGGACCTTAAAACATGTCATAATTTCACTCACAAATCCGATAAAATATGCGCACTAAAATTGGAATTGTTATTTTGTATTTAGAGTCCTTCATTTGTGAATAAACATATTGTTCATTTATTGTGATTATAGTATAGTAAATCAAAATTTAATTTAGGAGACACCCAAGACGTCAAGTCTAGGGTTTAACCTGGTGGGCAAGGCTCGGCCATAACCTTTGTACCCACAAGCCAGTATTGGTTAACAAAAGTGAGTGTAACACATATCCTAAAATAAGGACTGCTAAAAAACTTTGAATTGGTAGAAACTACACATATTCAAAGTAAGGCTTTCATGTATTTTTTTACTTACAAGGCTTGCAATCCCAAAATGTGGATACCGGGACTGTGATTATCAATTGTGTTTGGTATGTAAATCTTTTATATGCAAATTAGCATGATTTCCCTTTATTGAGAGTATTTTCTAAAGCATTAAATTCATATTTAAGTTGTATATTAAAAGCATATGACCTATGAAATTGAAAATGCAATAGAACAACAATATAAATTGATGGTGATTTTAAATTATCCTTTCATGTTTCCATTTTCCACCTTTTAAGGTCGTTGCATACCCGTTGGAGCACATTTATTAGCATTTTCCCCCGAAAAGGAGGGTTAAACCAAGACTCCACATCGATCGCTGCACACAACCATCTCTTATTTCTAAATGTGAAGTCCAACACAAAGTCATAAATAGGAAAATAAAAACCAAGTCCATCACAACCAAAAAAGCAATACATGACACACTCATGCTCCACTTTTATTCGAGTACATCCATTAAACATGCTACAAGTGTTAAAATGGAAGTGGAATGAACAAATCTAATGTAAAAGTACATAATAAATATGCTCACGAAATGTGAAACACAACAAGTGTGGCCTAAATTATTTGAATTGATCTATTCAGACAACTCGGTTGAGTGAAATTTTCTTCGAGCATGAGGTTCACACGGTACGGATTGTTGAGAAAGTATCAATGAATGGCCCTTGTCACATCTCCGGGCTGACATCTCGTACATGCTACTACACCGCTTAGTTGGCTATGCCATCTCTCCTTCATAAGTCCATCCGAACTTGGTTCAAATCATTGTCCAACTCCCACAAGTATACATCAACCAATCACTTGCCGTTGTATGTACCCGTCATTACTATATCTAGCCTTGACACTCGCTAGGCCACAACATGTCGACCTTATGGTTGTTTTATCTACAATAACATTGATGCCATTTGCGGGGATGCACTTACTTGAAGTCATGTCTCCTCAACCTTTTCACAACTTGGCAAATAGGCAGCCCTGGATAATCCAAAGTCACCACCTCCTTACATGGCTCATTGCATGAAAGTAAGATCTCATAAAAGAATGCCTAAGAAGGCATAAGAAGCTCCATGCCCATAAGGAGAAAGGCAACAAGAGCACGACCGAGAATCAAGCCTTGCACTTACCACTTAGGATCATCCTAATGGCAAGTGAAGCACTCACAAGAACGCCCACTACCATGATACCTCCTTTGAACACTAAAGGCTGAGGATTGCCGAAAACCACTTCCAAGATCTATGAAAAACTCGTTGCTCATATAAATTCCCTCATTATGCTAAAACATCATACATTAAGGCAATCCAAGTGGCCAGAGAGGAAGAACGAGAAACTCAGACTTCCGGCTTCCACTTATTTTTTTCATGCACCAACACCTAGCCGCAACAACAAATCACACATAACAAATTAACAAATGCCCAAAGAAGCAAAGGAAGAACATGGGAAACAAAATGACTCCAAAGCCGATCACATTTCTCACATGCCTCTCTTTGCTCGCCAAGCAAACATGAATGGTTCAGCTCCTAATCCTTTGACAAATGGCAAGGTAACAACCCTCCCCCCACCCCCCGAAAAAAACTACTAGAAAATGCCCTCAATATATTAATGAAAGATAATCCATCGAGACTATCACAAAAGGATAGTGATCCCTTGGCGCGCAATAATTTCTCAAACTGTCAACCACTGTGAGAGGCCTCTATATGATCAAACTCATAGGTCTTGAAGATGTTCTACGAGTTTTGACGAGAATAGTGGCCACTCTCAAAGCCAACGTCACCGGGACTAAGGTCGCGAGCATTCTTGTAACTCTTGTTGGGGAACGCAGTATTTCAAAAAATTTCCTACGATCACGCAAGATCTATCTAGGAGATGCATAGCAACGAGGGGGAGAGTGTGTCTACGTACCCTTGTAGACCGAAAGCGGAAGTGTTAAGTAACGCGGTTGATGTAGTCGAACGTCTTCATGATCCAACCGATCAAGTACCGAACGCACGGCACCTCCGCGATCTGCACACTTTCAGCTCGGTGACGTCCCTCGTACTCTTGATCCAGCTGACGCCGAGGGTGAGTTTCGTCAGCACGACGGCGTGTTCACGGTGATGATGAAGTTACCGACGCAGGGCTTCGCCTAAGCACTACGACAATATGACCGATGTGGAAAACTGTGGAGGGGGGCACCGCAAACGGATAAAGATCAACTTGTGTGTCTATGGGTTGCCCCCTTCCCTGTATATAAAGGAGAGAGGAGCGGAGGTCCGATCGGCCCCTAGGGCGCGCCCCGGGAGGGGAATCCTACTAGGACTCCAAGTCCTAGTAGGAATCCACCAAGAGGGAGAGAGGGGGGAGGGAAGGAAAGGGGGGCGCCACCCCTTTCCCCTAGTCCAATTCGGACCCAAGGGGGGCACGACCAGCCCCTCCTGGACCTTCCTCTCTTCCCACTAAGGCCCATAGAGGCCTATTAGTTCTCCGGGGGGGGGGGGGGGGTCCAGCACTCCGGTTTTATCCGAAACTCTCCGGAACACTTGCGGTGTCCGAACAACATTGTCCAATATATCAATCTTTATATCTTGACCATTTCGAGACTCCTTGTAATGTCCGTGATATTATCCGGGACTCTGAACAACCTTCGGTACATCAAATCACATAACTCATAATACATATCGTCATCAAACATTAAGCGTGTGGACCCTACGGGTTCGAGAACTATGTAGACATGACCGAGACACATCTCCAGTAAATAACCAATAGCGGAACCTGGATGCTCATATTGGTTCCTACATATTCTACGAAGATCTTTATCGGTCAAAATGCATAACAACATACGTTGTTCCCTTTGTCATCGGTATGTTACTTGCCTGAGATTCGATCATCCGTATCATCATACCTAGTTTAATCTCGTCACCGGCAAGTCTCTTTACTCGTTCCGTAATGCATCATCCCGTGACTAACTCATTAGTCACATTTCTTGCAAGGCTCATACTGATGTGCATTACCGAGAGGGCCCAGAGATACCTCTCCGATATACAAAGTGACAAATCATAATCTTGATCTATGCCAACTCAACAAACACCATCGGAGACACCTGTAGAGCATCTTTATAATCACCCAGTTACGTTGTGACGTTTGATAGCACACAAGGTGTTCCTCCAGTATATGGCAGTTGCATAATCTCATAGTCATAGGAACATGTATAAGTCATGAAGAAAGCAATAGCAATAAACTGAACGATCATAGTGCTAAGCTAACGGATGAGTCTAGTCCATCACATCATTCTCTACTGACGTGATCCCGTTCATCAAATGACAAACATGTCCATGGCTAGGAAACTGAACCATCTTTGAGAAATATCTGTATCCTCACCTGAAGTATAAGCCACCAACCCCTTGTTGTGGAGTTTTTTTTGGACAATTACACTTTTGCCTTTAGTTGTGGTAGCCCGTGGGTTTTTCCCTTACTTCTCGCCTCTGCTCAATTTAGCCCTTAGATTTGTCTCTGAGATCAACAGAGTACCATTTGATCATTTGACCAATACTTTAAAAAATTCATAGCCAATGTATATGAACTCATAAAAATGCAAATAAGATATCAAAATATTCAGAAAAACATTGCTTTTATGCGTATGTCATTTGCATTCAGGAAAAAGGTATAGTTTAGACTACCCGAGGTTATTAATGTTATTAACACTATTAACAAAAAAGGTATAAGCAATACTTTTTTCATGCACAAAATTCACATGCAAATATAGGTGATGTTTTTTGAACATTCTGATATCTTATATTCATAACAACTTCATATGAAGTCAGAAAAATGCAAATAAGATATTAGAATGTTTAGAAAATATCACCTATAATTGTGATTTTTATTCATGAGAAAATATTGTTTATACCTTTTGATGCTTAACGATGTTAATAATATTAATAACTTTGGGTAGTTTAAATAATACTTTTTTACTAAATGAAAATTACATGCACATAAAGGTAATGTTTTTCTGAACATTTTGATATCTTACTTGCATTTTTAGGAGTTTATATGAATTTATTATGAATTTTCAAATTATTATTCAAATGGTTAAAGGGCACTTGGACGACCACTGTCTAAGCTCAAAACTGAGCGGAGTCGAAAAGTAAGGGCAAAACCCATGGGGTGGTTCCGACTAAGGGCAAAAATTATGTCATAATTTCACACTCACAAATCGAATAAAATATGTGGACTAAAAATTAAATTGTTATTTTGTGTTCAGAGTCCTTGATTTGTGAATAAACATATTGTTCCTTTATTCTGATTATAGTAGAGTAAATCAAATTTTAATTTACGAGACACAAAAGATGTCAAGTCTAGGGTTTAAACCTGGTGGGCAAGGCTCGGTTAGCTCCTTTTTACCCACAAGCTAGTATTGGTTAACAAAAGTGAGTGTGGCACACATTCTAAAACAAGGACTACTAACAAAATTTTAATTAGTACAAAGTGCGCATATTCAAAGTAAGATTTTACCGTATTTTTTTACTTACTAGGCTGGCAATCCCCAAAAATGCGGATATTGGGACTGTGATTATCAATTGTGTTTGGCATGTAAATCTTTTATATGCAAATAAACAAGATTTCCCTTTATTTAAAGTTTTCTAAATCATTAAAATCATATTTAACTTCTATATTAAAAACATATGACAAATAAATTGAAAATAAATTAAACAACAATATTAATTGATGGCGATTTTGAGTTATTCTTTCATGTTTATAGTTTCCACCTATTAAGGTTGTTGCATACCCGTTGGACCACATTTATTAGCATTTTCCCTTGAAAACGAGGGTCAACCCTGGACTCCACATTGATCACTACACACAACCATCTCTTATTTCTAAATGTGAAGTCCAACAGAAAGTCATAAACACGAAAAAACTAGGCCATCACAGCCAAAACATTATACATGACAGACTCATGCTCCACTTTCATTGGAGCACATTCATTAAGCATGCTACAAATGTTAAATGGAAGTGGAATGAACAAATCTAATGTAAAAATACATAATAAATATGCCTGCGAAATGTGAAAGACAACATCTGTAGCCTAAATTATTTGAATTGATCCATTTAGACAACTCGGTTTGACTGAATTTTTCTTTGAGCATCAGGTTCACACAGAAATGATTGTCGAGAAAGTATCAATTAATGGTCGTCGTCACATCTCTGGGCCGACATCTCGTACACGATGCTACATGATGACCCACAAGTATAGGGGGTCTATCATAGTCCTTTCGAAAAGTAAGAGTGTCGAACCCAACGAGGAGCAGAAGGAAATGATAAGCAGTTTTCAGTAAGGTATTCTCTGCAAGCACTGCAATTATCGGTAACAGATAGTTTTGTGATAAGGTAATTTGTAACGGGTAACAAGTAATAAAAGTAAATAAGGTGCAGCAAGATGGCCCATGTAGCGATCCGACACGAATGGATCAAGTCTCTGTGCTTCAGTGTCATCCTTGGATCGGTATGCTGACACACATAGTACTCGAGGATTTATAACAGAGGTAAATCACATGTATAAAGTAATGTAAATACTATTACCTCAATCCAAATAGCTCCAAATTGGAAATAATTTCAAAGGGACTTTAAATTTGATTCTTTTAAACTTCCAACCCATATTTCATATGTTTTGAAGAAGTCATTTTATCTTCTCTCATGAAAATCATTGAGTTACTTAAAGTTTTTCTGAACTTGAAATATTTCCAAGTGAAATTCAAATATTTTCAAAAACCCTTTTCATTTATTTAAATGGAAGAAGTCATGTCATCTTATCTCTAGGGTTTTGTATTGAAATAAATTTGAATTATTGGAGAATGTCGGCGTTCTGGGAACGGGGGTCCCCAGACTTGCCTGCCTGCGGCCTGCGGCGTGGCTCAAAGGGGGGCCCAGTGCGGCCCATCTTCACCAACACAAACCCAAGACCCTCGCGAGGGGCCAAGCCTCGCGGGGCGGACGACGCGGAGCTTCCTCAGGCGCGGCCTCGTCAGGCTGGCTCACGAGGAGGCGGAGAAATCAAGGCGGGGTACCTCACGAGGTGCCCGTGATGCAAGCCATGACGACCGAGGGCGCCAGGCGGGTGCCAGCCCGCGCAGTGTCCTCCCTTCCTCTTTGGTGCAAAGGGAGCAAGCGCAGCCGCGGAGTACCGAGGCATCAGTCAAAGGTTGCCATTTCGGTGCAACGAGACCAAGACCAGGAGGACTACGAGACGGAGGTCACCGCGGAGCCCAAGGCGGCGTCATCACCAGAGCTTTGCGCAGGCGAAGACTACTTTTGTCAGGATAGCTGATACTAGCTGTCCCCCTTCAAATTAGCCCGCCATTCTTGGCTCCCTTCCCGCTCGATATTTGGGAAGAGGACCAGGGCCTCTATAAATAGGACCAGCCACCCGCAGAGCAAAAGGGGAGAGAAAAAAAGAGAGAGTGGGGAGATCCGAAGAAAAGAGAGGGATCGAAGGATAGAGAAGATCAGGTAGAGAGAGAGAGAGAAGGGTGTCTGAGCTCCTCCCAGCAGTTCATCGCCCCAGCCAAGAACAGACCCTCGCGAGGCTGTTCTTCCTTGTATTGTTCATCATCATCAGCCCAAGAGGCAATCCACCACACCACACACTGGAGTAGGGTATTACACCACAACGGTGGCCCGAACCAGTATAAACCCTGCGTCTCTTGTGTTGTTCTTTCCTTAGTTTAGATCCTAGAAAGGCGGAGGGGTGCAGGTAGGTAGGAGGCGAAATCTCCGCGCGCACCCCAGTGTTCAAACCTCAAGGGTCTGCCGGAACCCGAAATCCGACATTTGGCGCGCCAGGTAGGGGTGCGCCGGGATTCGTCTTCCACCACCCCGTTCTCCTCCGACCATCACGCCAATGTCTGACGCTCGTCGGGCCCGCGCCGAGCGCCGGGTCGCGCTCGCTTCCCGCGTCGCCCAGACGGCCCCTGTCGGCGGGCGTCCTCGCCGTTCCCCGTCACCTACCGTCATTGCCGCCAACGGCCCGGCGGGGGACGAGAGCAAGCATCGTCCCAGCATCCGTCCGTGCGGCAAGACGGCCGCACCGCAACTCCCTCGCTCACCCCAGCTGGTTCTTCATCCCACGCGCCCATGGAGGCTCGGGCTGCACTCATCGCGGCGAATGAGCTCCTGCGCTACCGTCCCGTCGATGATGTCTACGAAGAATGGCTCGACCGCGTCGCCGAGCTCGTCCGCGCTGCAGGGGGCTCTCCTACGCCGTCCGTTCCGCTACACCGCACCCCGCCCCGCGCGGGCAATGAAGCTCTGGTGGCGCCCCGGCCGCCTCCTCCTCAGGAAGGCGCCATGGCTCCAAGGCGCGTGGCCCCTGGGCGGAACCCGCTCCGTCAGGCGCCAGCGCAGCAAGAGCAAAGCTGTCAAGAAGTCCCTCGCCCGCAAGAAGTTGCCCGGGCGCTCCCTGCTCCAGCACATCGCGACCATGCTCCTGCTCCCGCGCGTCAAGACCCCGCGTTGCTCCCAGCTGCAGCGCGTGGGGACATGCAAGACCAAGCTCCCCGTCATCCAAGGCCTCCCGTGGCCACAGCAGGCTGCCGCGCCTTCACCGCCGAGCTACGCAGCGTCGCGTGGCCCGGCAAGTTCAAGCCAGACTTGCCTCCTCGCTATGACGGCACGGCTGACCCTGCGGAGTTCCTCCAGCTCTACGAGCTGGGCATCGAAGCTGCCAACGGAGACGAGAAGGTCATGGTGAACTGGTTCCCCATGGCACTCAAGGACGGGGCCCGCACCTGGCTCCTGAACCTGGCTCCAGGCACAATCTCCTCCTGGGACGAGATGCGCACCCGCTTCATCGCCAACTTCCAAGGCACTCGCGACCGGCCACCCGCCGTGAGCGACATGCGCCGCATCAAGCAACATCCCAGGGAGACCCTGCAGAAGTACATCCAGCGCATCAACAACGCGCGCCTCAAGACTCCCAAGGTGACTGAGGAGGCCATCATCTCGGCCCTCTCCGACGGCGTGCGCGACGTCAAGATGAAGGAGGAGCTGGCGATGCATGAAGACCTGTGCACTTCCTTGGAACTGTTCAACCTGGCAACCAAGTGCACCAGGGCCGAGGAAGGGCGTCTCTCCCTCCTCGAGCTGCCTGCCGCAGACCCAGAAGAGAAGAAGCCCAAGGCCAAGGATGTGAAGCGCAAGGGGGCTGCCGTGCTCGTGGCAAAACCAGACACCAAGCGGGGCAGAGATCAGCCCGAACCTTCCAAGGGCAGCCGGTACTGTGTGTACCACGACCTCCACACCCACAACACCAACGAATGTCAAGAGCTCCGAGCCGTGCAAGAAGGAAGGATCGGCCGTCGCCCTGACCGCAGTGACCGGGGCTACGGCCGAGGAGGAGGAAGGAACACAGGACGCTGGGAAGACCGTGGCCCGCGCTAAGGGTGACGCGATCAACCTCGCGAGGATCACTGGCAAGACCCGCCTCGCGAGGGAGGCTGGAGGGATCAGCCTCGTGAGGGAGACTGGAGGGATCAGCCTCGCGAGGATCGCCCGCAAGGCAACGCAGGCCTCCCACCGCTGCCGCCCAGCCAAGGAGAAACGAGGACCGCCACCAGGACGAGGGGGCTGGGGGCTTCCAGGAGCCGCGCGCGATCGCCTGCATCCTGGGCGGGGCACAAGCCCCAGCCTCTCAGCGCATCTTCAAGCAGTTCGCCCGTGAACTGAACGCAGTCCTCCCCAGGCTCGAAGCCACACGCCCTCTCTGGTGGTCGGCGTGCGCCATCAGGTTCAGCTCGGCAGATCAGCTCAAGTGTGCGGCTGCAGCCGGAGTTCTCCCGATGCTTTGCTCCCCGATCGTCAGCAACGTGGTGGTCACCAAGACCCTCATCGATGGCGGGGCAGGGCTCAACGTCCTGTCCGTGGAGACATTCAACAACCTCTAAGTGCCCTACAACCAGCTTCAGCCAACCAAGCCTTTCTCCCGTATCACCGACGGCTCCACGGTCCCGATTGGGCAGGTCCGCCTCCCTGTCACCTTCGGGGCACGCGACAACTACCGCACCGAGCTCATCGACTTCGACGTCGCTCACATTCTCCTGCCGTACAACGCCATCCTTGGGTACCCAGCGCTGGTCAAGTTCATGGCCATAACTCGCCACGGCTACAACGTCCTCAAGATGCCAGGAAGCGGCGGAGTCATCATGGTGCCCTGTGAAGAGAAGGACGCGGTGTGCTCCCTGGAACGAGCCTTTCAGGCTGCGTCACTGGAAGACCCGGATCGTGGAAGCAGGAGGCCTCCTGAAACCGCCCCTAAGAAGAAGAAGACATCGTCCGGCCCGACCACTCAGGAGGCAGGCCCCTCTGGTCCCGCGCCTGCCCAGGGGGAACCTCCTTCCATCGCATAGGAAAGCGCGCCCGGTGCCCTCCTCAGGCAGGGCTCGGGGGCTCTCCCCTGGAGGGCCGCCGACCTAGCTAGGGTCATGAGGGAGGCGCTTGGGCACCACATGGAGGCGTGTTTCGAAGCACGTTTCCCTCAAGAAGGAGCAAGGCAAGGAGACCAGACCCTCAAGAGTTCGTCAGCAAGGCCATTCAGGAGCTACAGGAGTCAAGAGTCATGAAAGGCGGCCGCCGCCTACCAGCAGTAGCTCCCCATCCAGGCGAGGATGGTGGGCTGCGCGTCTGCATCGACATACCAGGGCTCAACCGAGTCGCCTCCCTGGAGCGCCTCTGGCCCTCGCGAGTGGGGCGCTACGGAGGCCCACCCCACAGCTACGTTCGCATGCCTTACGGCTTGCCGAACGCGGCTGACACGTACCAGCGCCTCATGAGGGGCATCACGGGGGCATGAGAGGCCAGGCGTTCCGCAGCCCTGGCAGGGATGGAGATGGCCCGTGAGGAGCCGCCAGCGCCTCCGGAGCCTCCCGAGGCCCCTGGGCCTGGGGGCTCGTGAGGATCGGCTTCCGCAGCCCCGAGCCTGCTACATCAACGTTCCTTCGTCCTCAACATCATCAGGTGACATCTTTCAAGTTTTATTTCTAGCTGGGAGCGCCCCCCCCAGGGCTGCATTATTCCCAGGCCGCGTGGGTCCGTCCCTGCGGCGTGTATCCCTTTTTTATTCCATGTTGTTAGCTTACCTTGTTGGGGGCGCCCCTCGGGCTGCATGACCCCCCAAGTCGCTCGGGCCTGACCCAGTGATGTCCGCATTCCCAGCATCTATTTGAACGAATCCACTCCTTCGCGGCTAATGTGTTTTACCTAGTTGCCTGCTCAGCCGACGCCAACTAATGGAGCTGCTCCCAAACGGCACGATGCTTGCGCATGGGTCCGTCCCTGCAACGCCGACAAACCTGGATGGCTGAGCTTTGGCCGCGGCAGCCCCGCATAGCGTCACCTCGTCAAGCCTTCAGTGCCTCACTACCCCTCGGAAGCAACCAATGGCTGACTGTCAATTGTCATGGCAACCCCTTGTTTTTTCTATGATGGACCTGCAGGACCTCCTGAAGGGGCTGCGTCAGGCGAGGCCCTTGCGGTGTCACCTGTGCTCTCGTCCGCGCGAACCTCTTGCACGTTAAAGGGGGGGTGCCTGAGCATCGCGACTTAGGGCTCCTCCTGGCTCTCCAGCCCTCACCCTCTGGCCTTGACCACGGCATCGTGACCTGACATACCAGCGACGGCTGAGACTCGCTCGAGGGCCGGGACCCGAGGACATAGAGCAGAAAGGGGAGCAAAGGCGAGAGGGGAGAGACACACGAGGACCTCGCCGAGCAACCTCGCGCCTGCCGATGCACGGACCCGGCAACACACCAGAGAGCGGCCCCTGATCCTCGAGATAAGTCATCACCCGGAAGCGCCAGCTGCCGTGGCACCATCCCCGCACCTAACGCTATCCCGTGTTAGCGACCCTGCTCTCCTTTCTGACCAAACGACGGCTGCTTGGGCGCCAAAGGGGACCTCCTGAGCATCGCGACTCAGGGGCTCTTACCAGACTCTGGGTCGCTCAACTCCTGGCCTTGACCACGGCATCGCGACCTGGCATACCAGCGACTGCTAAAGCCGCCTTGGGACTAGGACCTGTCGGCGCAGAGCACCAAGCCCTCGTGAGGTTCGAAAGGGAGGACTGAGCTAAGACGGAATGAGCAACTCGCGCAATTCTACGACAAGGGTTATATTAACAAAACAGGATCACAGGCACCTTACAAGCCCCCACGGGACGCGTTTTTGATTCCTCGCGGGGAACAGATCCTAAAGGGACACAAACTACGCACGACCCTACAAAAGACGCCATCATCAACAGTGGGCCGTCAAGCACCGACGCCAACCCCATCCAGATCAGAGTCGGCGACGGCTTGACGAGCCCGCCCTGCCCCAGGAGCGGCGCCGGCTCGGGGGCTCGTAGCTGTCGTCGCTCGTCTCCGGAGTCGCGAAGAGCTCGCCGGAGTCGCTGGAACCTCCGATGCCTCCACCGCCTGAGGAGCCGCCAAGGGAGCGGTTGGCGGGCCCAGTCCTCATCGCGGCAGGGTCGAGGCCACCTTCCCCGGGGCAGCACTCCAGCCGGCGCCCGCTCGCATCGAAGACCTTGAAGAGCATCACCGAAGCACCGTCGTAATCCAAGTGGACCGCGAAGATGCCCCTTACCCTGCAAACCCGGGCGATCTCTCTCCAGCCCCGAGTCATGAAGACCTCGCCCGGGGCAACGACCGCGACCTCTGCCTCGGTCGCGAGGGTGCTGCAGCCGGCGTGCTACAGCTAGAGCTCCAGGGGCTCCCCCTGCGGGATGATGGAGATGAAGAAGGGAGGAAGGCGGATCCAAGACTGAAGAGGAATGGCGATGTGAAGCACGAACTCTCGGGAGGAGCCCTCAGTGTGGACCCCAGGGGGGACGACCCACACCTTCGTGACCCGTCGGCGCCGACGGCGGCGCCGCCCGTGGCGGTCAGCATCAGCTCCTTCGGGGCCCTCGACGTGGGCGTACAATTGTAGCGGGAACCCCGGCGGCACCCGCTCGCACCAAGGCCTCGACACCACCTGAAAGGCCCCTTCGTCCGGGCCACGAGGGACGAGCCATTTCTTCGGCGGGAGTGGGTCTAGTTCCTCTCGGGGAGCTTTTCCCTTCTCTGCCGTCGAGAACCGGTAGATCGGAGCCATCGCAGCAAGACAGAGCAAGGATCGGGAAGAAGGAGAAGCAAGGAGGGATGGACTGGAAGGGTGCGCGCTGTTCCGTACTTATGGCCGGCGAAGGCCAATCGCCTACCTCCACGATTGCAGGCAATCATGACCCACTTTGCATGCAGGGGCTTGTCCAATCCGTGCAGTTGCCGAGGCGCCATGGGGAAGTGGAGACGCCCACGTCCAATCAACCGCCACGCGGCGCCCAAGGCTGCAGGCTGTTAGGGCCCGCGGCGCTTCGCTCTTTCCCTTCCGCCTCCCTGCATGGCCAAGTCCGGGCGCGCCTTGGGCCCGGGGGCTACTGTCAGCGTTCTGGGAACGGGGGTCCCCAGACTTGCCTGCCTGCGGCCTGCGGCGTGGCTCAAAGGGGGGCCCAGTGCGGCCCATCTTCACCAACACAAACCCAAGACCCTCGCGAGGGGCCAAGCCTCGCGGGGCAGACGACACGGAGCTTCCTCAGGCGCGGCCTCGTTAGGCTGGCTCACGAGGAGGCGGAGAAATCAAGGCGGGGTACCTCAAGAGGTGCCCGTGACGCAAGCCATGACGACCTGGGGCGCCAGGCGGGTGCCAGCCCGCGCAGTGTCCTCCCTTCCTCTTTGGTGCAAAGGGGGCAAGCGCAGCCGCGGAGTACCGAGGCATCAGGCAAAGGTTGCCATTTCGGTGCAACGAGACCAAGACCAGGAGGACTACGAGAGGAGGTCACCGCGGAGCCCAAGACGGCGTCATCACCAGAGCTTTGCGCAGGCGAAGACTACTTTTGTCAGGATAGCTGATACTAGATGTCCCCCTTAAAATTAGCCCGCCATTGTTGGCTCCCTTCTCGCTCGATATTTGGGAAGAGGACCAGGGCCTCTATAAATAGGACCAGCCACCCGCAGAGAAAAAGGGGAGAGAAAAAAAGAGAGAGCGGGGAGATCCGAAGAAAAGAGAGGGATCGAAGGATAGAGAAGATCAGGTAGAGAGAGAGAAGGGTGACTGAGCTCCTCCCAGCAGTTCATCGCCCCAGCCAAGAACAGACCCTCGCGAGGCTGTTCTTCCTTGTATTGTTCATCATCATCAGCCTAAGAGGCAATCCACCACACCACACACTGGAGTAGGGTATTACACCACAATGTTGGCCCGAACCAGTATAAACCCTGCGTCTCTTGTGTTGTTCTTCCCTTAGTTTAGATCCTAGCAAGGCGGAGGGGTGCAGGTAGGTAGGAGGTGAAATCTCCGCGCGCACCCCAGTGTTCGAACCTCAAGGGTCTGCCAGAACCCAAAATCCGACAGAGATCAGAAAGCAAAGTGAAATTTTGGGAAAGTCCTTTTATTCCCTCTCTTTTAACTTTCAAAAGTTTCAAATTTCACTCAATTGCACTCAAGCAACCACACTACAAATCAAACAATCAATCAAAACTATTTATTTAATATAACGATCCAAAATTTAGAATTTTGGGATGTTACAAACCTACCACCCTTAAAATGAATCTTGTCCTCGAGATTCGGAGAGGCTAGCAAGAAATAGGTTAGGTTCGGGGTCTTCCCAAAATCCATCGATCGTCACCGGGGTCTGGGGTGCTACCACCCTTAGAAGCATTGTTATGGTTCCATAAAAACTCATATACTCCATCCTTATGGTTGACAGTGTCGATCCTCTCAGATTTTCAGGATGATTTCTTCTTTGGGACCTTCCGGTAGTGGATTAACCTTTTTCCTCAATTCTTGTGTCCTTTCATCTTGGTAAGGTTCTTCTATGACTGGGTCTTCTTAGCTGATGGGTCTGGCGCCAATACTAAACAACTATCGATATCTCATGATGGTCAACCATTTATGGTTTCTCCTGCAGGAAATGGGTCTGGGTTCAACCTCACCGTATGACCTACGGTTGGCAACAACTGCCTTGTACAAGGGAAAATTGTCATACCATTCTAAGGTTCAAACAAGGTTTTGATCATCGTCTCTCTACTATAGGCAAGTCACTCAGATTTACCATCCCATATAGCAAGGCGAATAATAAGAGTAAGTCGGTATGGTGATCAATCCATCCCGCACCCAAATCATTACCTTGTATATGGTTTAGCGAATCTCGTGTTCTAACACTCGGTCATCCTCACAAGCATTGCAGAATTTCTCTTGTCCACGAACTGGGTTTGGAAAAAATCCATTGATTCTGCAAGCCAAAGAAACATCTATCGTTCCTTCATAACTCTCAGGTTTTGCATTAAACCTATAAGATCATTTGTTGATAAAGTCGTATCTTCTTCCAGGGTTTTTCCTTCAGCAAGAGTGTGCTTGCTTCTTGGCAGGTCCTAGGGCCTGTGGGTTATGGCCCATCTCATCACTTGCAAACCTTGAAATCATCATCGGGCAACTGATCATTATTCCAACATCTAGCTTCCTAGCATTTCTTAAATCCATCCAATTCTAGTGTCTCCCTTCCTTCTATTGGTACCAAACTAAGACGTGATTACTCAGACTCATCACGGCGTTACAATTGCTCCATATTACCAACATTATACCTCCTTTATATTCCACTAGTACTTCATCCCTTCATACTCTTGGGATATCCCACATATTGAGATAAAACTTGTACTTATTTTGTCCAAATTCCACTCTGTGGAATATCATAATCCTTTCCATAGGTTAAGTGTCCTCACAGGGTACTACCACCCTTAAAATGCACAAATCTTCCATAGACCATATTTCTCATATCCTCAAAAATGGTCAAAATCTTTGTTCATAGAGTAACTACTCATAAAATCCAAATTAGTACCAACGATGCTAACTTTATTGATTCTCAAATTCTTACAATCTCCTGCATTTCCATTACATGCCTCAACTCAACACCTCAATATAAAAGAATTGTTACCACTACGACTACTATATTTCTCATAGACTCAAATATTTAGCACAAGCCTCCTTCTCTTTGGGACAATCTCTGGCAAAGTGCCCTACTTCATTACAACGGAAACATATTACTTCTGACAAGTCTCGAGGTTTCCTTATGATTTCAAAGCCTTCTTGAGTCCTCGGCTTCCTTTTTGGGCAACCGCTGAAGTAGTGCCCTGACTCCTTGCACCTGAAACAGGTGATATGACTCAGGTCCTTCCTGGAATCCAATGTATTTCTCTTCCTGGATTTTTCCGTTTCAATCAGGGCTTCTATTTCTTATGGGTCATACTCTCCTTACTTTGTCGGGAATTCTACTAGATCTCCATTCAGACAATTCTGGGAGATGTGTCCTTCTTCACCACATGAATAGCACGACTTGGTGCAGGGTTTAATTGGGTCTGCTTTGGTTGTGTCCTCCACCTCTTCCTTCATCACAGGTTCTTCTAAAATTTCCATGAGTGCTCCTTTCATTGCTTCTTTCTTCTGCTGGATGGTTCTTTGAACCATGGGGTAAATATGACACTGAGCAGGGTAGTGGATAGTCCCTTCACACAAGAAACAAGTAATCTGCCTAGTTAGGCATTCTTCAGCTGGGTGTCTTCCTTCACAATTAGGGCATTCATCCTTGTGTCCTTTATGGTTGTGTCCTATTTCTCCACAAAGCTTGCATGCACAAGGTTTCTTCACATCATTTCCATAAGGCTTCAACTTCTGGGACACAAGCTGAGACTTTTGCAAAGTCAGCTTAAATTCTTTCCAAGTGGTTACTCCCTGCCATCCATTGATGGTTTGGTACATCCTCCACCAAGTGGCAGCACCTCTTTCAAAGTAATGAAGAGCATGTTGGGTCATATCCTTTCTGGCTATAGGGTTATTCTTAATATGACCTTCCATGTTCTGAATCCATCGGTCTGTCTCCAATTGACGTATCGGTCCTGGAAATATGAGTTCATCTCCATTCATCCTCTATTGGGTCCAAGGGTTTTGGGGTGAGATAAGAGAGATAGAGAGGGATACACACAATACAAACAAAAGTTTTGAAAAGACAGATTTTATTTTGTGGTTGTCGGAAAAACATCAAACAGATGACCGCTCACAAACGTCGCATCTAACGTAGGTATATATCAGGGGTTTGGTCTTCTAAAGGTCAATGAATCTTCAAAGTCGCCAAACGCTTCAAGTCTTGTTCATGTCTCTGATGGCTTCTTCCTATCGTGCTTGTCCTTCTCAAGTTCTTTTGCCAGATCATATTTGTTGACGTGAAGTCTCTCATGACGTCCTTTAATATTTCTGGAGTTGCATTTCAAACTTCTGGGTTTCAACTTCCTTGTCATGAACCATGGTCCTACTGTCCTTCAGTTCCTAACGAATCTCCGGTATCTCGAGGTTTTGCTCCTCCAGCTTGGCTACTTTCAGCTTCTGGGTCCTGAGTTCTTCACGAAATACTTCCTTGTCAAATACAGCTTCCTAAAGGTCCACCCTAAACTTCTTGATGGAATACTCCAGATCCTGGTGATACACTGGCTAAGGTTAAAACTTCATCTTTTGCTGATAGGTGCTCCATTAGCCCTTTTGTCATCCAATCCTTCCGAAGAAATGCAAGCTCAACTCAGCATGGTGACAATAGCATAAGCGGGCAATAACTGCTACCTCTTGAGCACTTGCGTTGGTTTTCCCTTAAAGAGGAAAGGGTGATGCAGCAGAGTAGCGTAAGTATTTCCCTTTGTTTTTGAGAACCAAGGTATCAATCTAGTAGGAGGCCACGCACGAGTCCCTCGTACCTACACAAACAAATAAATCCTCGCAACCAACGCGATAAAGGGTTGTCAATCCCTACACGGTCACTTACGAGAGTGAGATCTGATAGATATGATAAGATAATATTTTTGGTATTTTTATGATAAAGATGCAAAGTAAAATAAAAGGAAAAGGAAATAACTAAGTATTGGAAGATTAATATGATGGAAGATAGACCTGGGGGCCATAGGTTTCACTAGTGGCTTCTCTCGAGAGCATAAGTATTCACGGTGGGTAAACAAATTATTGTTGAGCAATTGACAGAATTGAGCATAGTTATGAGAATATCTAGGCATGATCATGTATGTAGGCATCACGTCCGAAACAAGTAGACCGAGTCCTGCCTGCATCTACTACTATTACTCCACACATCGACCGCTATCCAGCATGCATCTAGAGTATTAAGTTCAAGAGAACAGAGTAACGCTTTAACCAAGATGACATGATGTAGAGGGATAAACTCATGCAATATGAAATAAACCCCATCTTGTTATACTCGATGGCAACAATACAATACGTGCCTTGCTGCCTCTACTGTCACTGGGAAAGGACACCGCAAGATTGAACCCAAAGCTAAGCACTTCTCCCATTGCAAGAAAGATCAATCTAGTAGGCCAAACTGTTGGGGATATTACTACCAGTATGACCCGCCGAGGAGGGGCCGGGTCAACCCTAATGGCGGGTTACATAAGAAGCCCAGTATACATTCAAGATGATAGTTTATTAAGCATATAGAAGGCCCAAAGGCCTGGGGCCGGCTTAAAGCCCGATATTGTAAACCGCCGTATGTAAGGAAAGACTTGTAAAGAAAGGCATGTAAAGGAAGTCACCGAGCTGGACACGATTATGAGCCGGCCGGGACTCTGTAGGCCGCCAGGCGTCAACCCATGTATATAAGGGGATGACCCGGTAGCGGCTTAGGCAAGAAACAACAAGTCGAGAACCAAGCCGGCAAGTTGAGCCTCTTGGTGATCGAAATCCTAGCAATACCAATCCCAACTAGACGTAGGCTTTTACCTTCATCGTAAGGGGCTGAACTAGTATAAAAACCCTCTCGTGTCCTTTGTCCCGATTAACCCCTTTAAGCTTCCTAGTGCGATGGCCCTACGACTAAGTCCTTGCTCTAGGACATCTGATGTGACAATTCCATGACAGTTGGCGCCCACCATGGGGCCAGCGCACGGTGGATTTGAGTTCTTGAAGGGAAACTTCAAAGGGCTCAAGGGATACACTGTGGGCCCGATGACCAAGAGTCATCGCGGCAAACTCTACATTGACGATGAAGGCTGGGGCCCCGAGGCCGGCTCAATCGAGTACGGGTACCGGGTCCCCTTCGGCGGAATTCACGTCTTCATCGGCTGGATCGGCGAGTCGGGCCCCGAGCCGGACGTCCACACCAACCTCAACGAAACGGCTCAGTGCGCCAGGATGACCCGTGTTCAATCTGTCGTGAAACATGCCTTCGTAGGCTGCATCTACGGCGGTGAATACTCCGAAGGATCGGTGGAAGGCGGTGAGACGACCATCTGCTCTGATACTGCTTCATCAACAGGTGAGACGGACTCGTTGTACCAACTACAAGACGTCATGCTCGGGGGATGTTCCGATGGCAGCAGTATTCCGGACCCCCTTGAACAGCCGAATTGGGCCGGAGTCTTCATGGCGGGGACGCAGCCCGGGAAAAACTCCACCATAGCGGCAGCAGCAGCTAGCGGGTCGGCAGACAGCCGGGTCAGGAGACCCTGCGCGCCCCCCGGCTCAGATTCTAATGGACCTCATGGATAGGCTAACGACTCTGTTAACCGCTATGGTAGAACCAGCGGATAAATCCCAGCACGACGCAGAAGTGGCACGCGTGCGGGAGGAGATGGTGCGAGCCAAGGAAAATCTAGCCGCAGAGGAAACCCGGATGGTGGCAGAATGAGCAGCTCTGGATGCTCGAGCTCAGCAACTTCAAGCAGAAACTTTCCGGCTCTCGGTGGATCTTAACGCATCAAACGAGGTCATGAGGAGGAGGCATCAGAAAACTCAGTCGCGGCTACCTCTAACGCTGGATCCGAGGAACCTATTCCATACACCCGGGGCTGGGGGGAGCAACCCGCCAGAAGCAAATATGGTCATGACACCCGGTGCACCAGTTCAGCCACGCACCATGGAGCCGCCTCTCATAAATACAGCTCCTCCTCGTTATGTATCAACACCTTCGGGTCACTTCTCCAACCCTATGGAGAATCTCATCACAGCCTCGGCTCGTTTGGCGGCTCTCCCAATGGAAGGCGACTCGCCAGCAGCAATTGAAACCCAGAGGGTAAGGGAACTACTTCAGACAACTCTGGCCCAGCAGGATCCATACTCCTACAGTCGAGACAGGATTCATTCAACTCCTCGCCCAAGCCAAGCCCGAGTTATAGTAGGTACATGGAGTCCGCAGAGATGTCAAGTAATGCTCAACGCCACAACCGGCCATATAGGCATGAGCCGGTGCGGGCTGGAGCCCTTAACTTGGCAGATCAAGAGAGGATTCGTCAAGAGGCGGAATGAGCGACTCAGATAGCGGCAGAGCAGGCGGCTCACCAAACCTTTCCAGCTTATCTGGCAACCTCGGTTGAGGCAGGAGTGGCCACAAGAACCAGAGGTGTGCGTTGCCTGGTACCAGCCATACGCAATGAGCGGTTGCCCAAGGATTTTAAGGGGCCTTGTAAGGTGCCTAATTACATGGCTGACCTACAGCCGGGGGCTTGGATTGAGAGTTACGAGATGGCTATGGAACTATTGGAGGTTAGCGACGCTGCAATGGCCAAGTATTTTACCATGATGTTGGATGGAACAGCTCAGACTTGGTTGAAGGGACTGCCACCCAATTCTATCGGTTCATGGGCAGAGTTGAAAGCCCGGTTCATCCAGAACTTTAAGGACACGTGTAAGCAGCCAATGTCGATTGTGGACCTGACCAATTGCAAGCAAGAGCATGGTGAATCTACAACCCATTGGGTGTGCCGGGTCAAGGAGATAATACATTCATCTGATAAGATGGATGCCGGCTCAGCAATTTTGATGTTGGAGAAAATTGCCGTTTTGAACCTCTGAAGCAGAAGCTGGGGCGGCTTAAGCGTGACTGTAATGACATGGGAACGTTGATGGCGGCTCTTGTCAAGTATGCTGATTCTGATACCACCAAGGACCCGGTGTCTGACCAAGAAAAGGCAACGAAGGGAAAGAAGAATGGCAACGGCAAGGGTCACCAGCATAACCCAACGAATTAGAGAGGTAATAAACGTAAAGCTGATGAGTTTGTTGCTAATACTAATGCGCAGGGTGGTAATCAGTGGCACAAGGGCATACAACCCCCTCGATCGGGCGGGTCAGGCCCTACCCTTGAGCAACTGTTGAATGAACCTTGTCCGAAACACGACACCCACGAGAAGCCGGCCACCCACCTGTGGAACGACTGCACGATCATGAAGGCATTTAAAAATTAAAACATGTTTGATGGGGGACACGGCCCAAGTGGTGGTTCAGGTGGCGACGGCTTTCATGGCCCGGGCGCCGGTTCAAGTGGAGGAGGTTTTCACAGTCAAGGTCATCCTGGTCACCAAGGCGGATATAATCAGCAACTCGGCCAAGGGAATCAGTAGCAGCAATCCGGTTATCAGAGCAACCCGAAACAGTTGAGTAGTGGATAGTATCATGTATTTACTACCAGTTTATGCAAGAGGGATCAGAAGCTTCACAAGAGGGCCGTCAATGCCGTTGAGCCGGCAATTCCACGTTATCTACGTTGGTCAGAGCAGCCTATTGTGTGGAGCAGAGAGGATCACCCGCCTCGGGTTGATAATCCGGGTCATTTGGCTTTGGTAGTGGCACCTCAGATTGGTGGATACAAGTTTACTAAGGTACTCATGGATGGGGGCAGCAGCATCAACATCCTCTACTATGAGACATTCCACCGGATGGGATTGACGGATAAAAATCTTAAACAATCCAACACTGTATTTCATGGAGTGGTACCTGGTAAGTCGGCATACCCAGTTGGTAAGATTGAGCTGGAAGTAGCCTTTGGGGATGAGTATGATTCCAGAGCGAAGAAATTAACCTTTGAGGTGGTTAAGATCAAAAGCCCATATCATGCTCTGTTTGGGCGACCGGCTTATGCCAAGTTCATTGCTCGACCGTGATACGTATATTTGCAACTCAAGATGCCGGGTCATAAGGGCACCATTACAGTACATGGGAGCCGGAAGATAGCCTTGGAATGTGAAGAAGCTGATGCTGCCTATGCTGAATCTATTTGTCCAACAAAGGAGTTAAAATTTTACAAGGATCATGTTGACCCGGCAGACATGATGTCATTAAAGAAACCAACAACAGAGCCTGAGCCAGAGTTGAAATTTAAATCAGCTAATGACACCAAGATGGTTGACTTTGTACCTGGCAACTCATCCAAACAGTTCATCATCAGTGCAAACTTGGATCCAAAATAGGAAAGCGCGCTCATTGAGTTCATCCGTGAGAACCGAGACATCTTTTCATGGAAACCTTCAGACATGCCGGGTGTCCCGAGGAAACTCGCTGAGCACACTCTTAACATCGATCCAAAGTTCAAACCAGTCAGACAGTTTCTCCGACGGTTCAATGAAGAGAGGCGCAAGGCCATTGGGGAAGAAGTGGCCCGGCTCTTGGCAGCCGGGTTCATTGTGGAGGTCTTTCACCCTAAGTGGTTGGCCAACCCGGTGCTTGTACTAAAAAAGAACGGCACCTGGCGTATGTGCGTGGATTACACAGATCTGAATAAGGCGTGTCCGGCTGATCCTTTTGCTCTCCCCCGTATTGATCAGATCATTGATGCTACGGCGGGTTGTGCAAGGTTGAGTTTCTTAGATGCTTATTCCGGTTATCATCAGATTAAGATGGCAGTCAAGGATCAGGAGAAGACGGCTTTTATAACTCCTTTTGGAGCTTTTTGCTATGTATCTATGCCTTTTGGGCTTAAAAGTGCCTAGGCGACTTACCAGTGGTGTGTGTGCAGAATTGTCTTCACAATCAAATTGGGTGCAATGTTCATGCTTATGTGGATGATATAGTGGTGAAAACCAGGGAAGAGGAAACCTTGGTGACGGACCTGAAGGAGACTTTTGATAATCTCCGGGTTTACAAGATGATGCTTAACCCGGCCAAGTGTGTTTTTGGAGTGCCAGCCGGCAAGCTCTTGGGTTTTTTGGCATCTAACCGAGGTATTGAAGCTAACCCAGAGAAAATCAAGGCAATTACGTCCCTAGCCAAACCAACCTGCGTTAATGATGTTCAACGGCTGGCGGGTCGAGTGGCTTGTCGGGGGTTGGGTGCGACATATGCCAATGGATGGCTTATCATGGTGGGGGCGAGTAGAACGCCACCGGTGCCTGGAAACGGGATGAGGCGTAGACACGAACACCGGCGGACTTTACCCAGGTTCGGGGCTCTCCTAGGAGATAACACCCCTAGTCCTGCTCTGCGCGGTCTCCGCATGATCACTAAGGCAAAAGTGAGTACAATGGTGCTCCTCGAGCTGTATCTGTGGACAGGAGGAGACTAGGCCAGCTCTCCCCCTTTTCTAAGGTCTGATCTAGTTCTAATGGGTCCGAACCCTTTGCATGGGTGCCCTGGGGGTTTATACAGGCCTACCCCCCAGGGGTACAATGGTAAACCAACTGGGCGCAGGGCCCAGCCGTCAGTCTCTTCGCCTGTCGGCCTCTATGCCGACTGCTAGGGCCTGCCGGCCTCTATGCCGACTGCTGGGGCCTGCCGGCTGGTGGGCCCCGCCAACTGGTCTGGTACGGAGCCGACAGGCCATACCCGCCGCTTGCGGGTCTTGACGGCTGCCGATTACTGTAGTCGTGCCTCTAATGACGCAGGCTTGGTCATGGGGTCGTGGCTACAGCCCTGCTACCTGGCGGGCGATTACTATAGCCACTCCTCGTCTTGTCTGGTTAATGGCGCGTGGGACCCGTGGGAGGGGCAGGCCGACTTCCGAGGGCCGGCTCCCTTCGGGTCCGACTGGTGGCACTCTTGCCGTCTTCTGGACTCTCGCTGACCGGTAGGGCCCATCATCCGTGGACCATACCGACAGGCCCTCGTGGGTGCAGGACTCCGCCCACTGTTGCTGATGTCAGGGATGGCACGGCAACAGTGCCTCGCCGGACGGAGATCTCCACTGGTACGGTGCACTGTGGCCTAGCCATCCCATGAAAAGGGGAGGGAGTGGGCTTTACTGTTGTCACTCCCGTCACATCCCCCCTTATGAGGGCATGGGCTTTGTTGGTGTCATGGGCCGACTCCCCGTGGCCGGCTTCTCTGGGAGCCGCTAGGCGGGAGTCGGCCCGTCTTGACCTAGCCTCCAGGACTCGGCCGCATGCGGGCAGTCAGCTGCTCCTTTAGCCGCCCTCTGGAAGGCGGCTCTCCATCCTGGTGTCCTGAGGGGCGCAGTCAGCCCCGATGTCTTGAAAGGTTCTGGGCCTCGGGTTAGCCTACCCGTGGCCCATTACTCCAACAGTAGTCCCCGAAGCTGGTGAGGCGCTGCGGACGATCAACCGAGGAGCCTCAGCAGCTTCTTCTCCAAGTGCTTGAGGTGAGACCTCGTTTGACTTCTGCCGGGCCGACTGGTAGGAGTCGGAGTCGCCTGACTTTGACTTGTCCAAAAATGCTTTCGAATCCCCCGGTGGGAACTCAGTAGCGTGTGAGCTAAGCTTCCTGACCGCCACCCACTCCGTGCCCGCCATGTGGCAACCAATGGCCGGGCCAGCCCGCCTACCCATCCGCGAGATGGGACATGCCTGCAGGCGGGGCAAGCCACTACCATGCCTCGGCACACGAGCGGATCTGCTGCGGCCGTGGGGGCGGTTGAGGTTCCCACAGAATTACCACGCACAGCAACTTTGCGTGACAAATGTGGGGGGCGTGGAGTAGTGGGCGCAGTAAATCCCACTACTGCCCTCTCGGCTTCGTAGCCCGCTGGGCTATAAGTAGGGGGAGGAGGGGAGACGGCGGAGCACGCGCGTCCCACCTCCCCACTTCTTCTTCTTCTTCTTCTCTCTCTCCCCGCTGCACCTCAAGCTACGTCGAGCGCTGCAACAGTCTGCTCACGATGAGCTCTTCCTCTGCCGTCACGCCCCCTACGGCGCATTCCGGCACCTGGGATGGTTCGGAGGTCCACGACGACCACGTCGATTTCCTCCGCAAGACGCGTCGGTTGCCCGGCGAGGACCTTGTTCGGGTTCGTCTTGCGCCGAGGGAGGAAATCTTGCCGGCACCGCAGGAGGACGAGCAGGTCGTCTTCCGCTCGCACTGCCTGCGTGGCCTGGGCCTGCCGGCGAGCAACTTCGTCCGCTCCTTCCTTGAGTTCTACGGACTCCAGCCGCACCACCTCACCCCCAACACGGTGGTGCTGCTGTCCGCCTTCGTCACCCTGTGCGAGGGCTTCATCGGCGTTCTCCGCACCCTGGAGCTCTGGGGGGAGTTCTTCTACTCCAAGCTCGGCATCTAAGCCGCGGGCGTGCCGGCTCAGTGCGGCGCGTTCATCGCCGTGCGAAGGTCGGGGGCCGACAACCTGTTTCCCTCCATTAAGCTGATCAAGTCGGTGAAGATGTGGCAGTGGTCGTACTTCTACGTGAAGAATGTCTCCGCAGAGGGCGACTGGATCAACCTGCCAGCCTTCGTAGCCGGCCCGCCGGCTGGGAGGCAACCCAACTAGCCGCATCGGGCCCGGACGTTGACGCATGCGGGAGCTGGTGCTGTTGCACGGCTTTGAGTACTGGCGCAGTCGGAGGGCCTGACCGGGTTGGACTTGCTGGCCGCCTTCGTCGCGCGCCGAGTGCTCCCTCTTTAAAGTCGCCCTCACATGATCTGCCAGATGAGCGGGCACCAGGACCCGAGTCGGATGTGCACCAAGGAGATGCCTCACGAGGAGGTGGCCTACACAGTGAATTATCTGGCAAGCTACGACCTTAGAGAAGAGTGGCAGTTCGGCAAGGAGCCGTATTCACGTGCCGCCCCTCCGCCTCTGGTGAGTCATTTTCTTTTTCTCTTTCTCTTTGACTTCTTCGTTGCCGAGTCCGTTTTGTCTGATCTGACCAACCGGCTTTGGTCAGAACCCCCTCCTCCAGCCAGCAGCCGACACCGCGGGCCGGACCGCGAATTCCTCCCCGACCGGGCGGAGAGTGATGTTGACGACCCCGACCTGGGGGCGGCGGCCCTGGAGGACGACGCCGAGAGAGGAGGCGGCACAGCGGGCGTCCCGAGACTTGGGGCCAGTCTCGAGGACTGGCCCAATGATGACGAGGATGTCGTCCCACGCCACCAGCCAGGAGCCGGCCAGTCGGGCGCGGGCTCGTCAGCTCCGCCGGACGCACAAGGCGGCGGCAAGAAGCGCAGGGCCGAGGCGAGCCTGTTTGGCAGCCGGCCGAAGAAGCCCAAGGGCTCAGCCGCGGCGACCAAGAGGGACAAGGCGGCCGCAAAGGCCAACCGCTTCCGCAAGGTGGTGAAGACGCCGCAGCTTATTTCAGCGTAAGCACCACCTCCCTTCGTACCTTCATATTTCTTTATTGAGTCTGTCTGAAATTTCTTTACTTTGTTTTCCAGCTTTAGGGCCCCTCTCTCTCTTGAGAAGTCGGCCGCCGGCTCCGTCGTGAAGTCGGCGGAGACCTCCTCCACCACCCGGCGGGTTGACCCCGCCGCCGACCTCTGGGAGGCGACGGAGCGGAATGCGCGGGAGGCGCGTGAGGAGCGGGAAGCCTCCCGTCTGAAGAAGGCTGAAGCCGACAAGGTTGAGGCTGCCGCCCTAAAGAAGCTGGCAGAGGCCGAGGCCGCTGATGCGGAGAAGAAGCATGCAGAGGAAGCCGCACGCCACCAGTCAGCGGTGTTTGTCGTCCCCTTGAACTCCGCACCGCCGCCACCGGAGTTCTCGGCGCAGACTGGGGAAGCCGGCGACGAGAACCCGGTCATGGAGAGGGACGCCGACGTCACCGCTATGCCGGAGGTCATTGTGCCGCCACCGCCACCCTCCGGAGGCGCGCCAGGCAGACAACCGGCGGATCCGCCAGTGCCGCCAACGGGAGGCGCGGCGGTGACAGGCCTGGCCCTCGAGGTCAGTACGCCGACGCGCCGCCGTCTCACGAAGGCGGCCTCAGCGCCGCGTCCTCTGGATACCGGCGCTGCGAGCTCCTTGATCCCGGACACCGAGGTGTCGAGTGCCGTGCTCACCGGGTGGGTGCGGGGAGGCGGGATGGGCCCGTTGAACCGAGCGCTCCTGGACGTCGAAGCCAAGCTCCGGGCCGAGGGCGACGCCATTAAGGAGTGCACCAAGGCATACCTGGCGTCACGAACGGCCATTCGGGTAAGCGTCCTTCCTTTTGCTTTGCTTCCTTGTTGTTTTTTTGGGCGGGCGCGCCAGCGCACCCACTGGGTGTAGTCCCCGAGTTTCGGGCCGGCTGCTGAGCAGGTGGCTCAGAACTCTAATCAGCGAGTTCCAAGTACCAACATTTTTTTTCTGAAATTCGATGCAGGATTACCACAATCTTCGCGTGACCTCCTTCAACACCAACGTCGAGGAGCTGGCCAAACGGACCGCCGACTTGTTGGACAGCCGGGGTAAGTCTTCTTCTTTCCCTGCGGGGGCGCGCTGGCGCACCCGCGGGTTGTAGTCCCCGAGATCTGGGCCGACTGCTGAGTAGTCGGGCTAGATCTCCCCGGCGACCTTCTTTTTTGCTGACGACCGACATCCCTCCCCCTCCTTTTTCAGAGGCCAATGCCTCCCTTCAGCAGCAGCTGGGCGAAGCCAAAACCGCGCTGTGTGTCTGGGAGGAGGAGTGCGGCCGGCTGACGGAGCAGCGCGACCGGCTGGCTACGCAGCTGGCGGAGCAGAAGGAGCTGCTCCAGAGGGCCCAGAGGGAGGCGGAGGACAAGGAGGCCGCCCTTCTCGCCGAATTTGCGTCCGAGTGCTCCTCCTGTACTGACAAAGAGGCGACGCTGGTCTTCGGCTTCCAAGCAATCGAAGATCTCATCGATGGTGAGCTTCCCCTCGTTTCCTTTTCTGGGCTGCCGACTGCTAATCGAGTCGGCCTTAAAATTTTTAACCTTGTTCCTTCGGTCTTCTTCCTTAGCAGACTTCTTCCCCGACCATTCGTACGCCGCCAATCAAGTCATCGAGGCTGATCGTGAAGCACGGAGGGCGGACGGCGCACAGATCGCCGCTAACGCCCCCCGAACTCTTAGCGAGCAGGTCCTCATCATCGAGGCCCGCCTTCGGCCAGCCCACCGGATGCTGCACCGGCTTCTACGTGTCGGCGCCCAGGCGATTGCCGCCCTGTGGCCGAACATGCAGGCGCCACGCACCCCCAGTCGGACTGCCGACTGGTTGGAGGTGGCAGCCAGCCGTCTTGAGGCCTGGAAGGGTTCTGCAGCCCGGACTGGAGCCTGCCGGGCCTTGGAATTCGCCAAGGCGTGGTATCCTAGGCTGAGTTTAGCCCAGTTAGCCACGTTCCGGCTGGAAGCTCAGGCGGAGCTGGCAACGGTGGAGGACGATCTCGTCAGGCACGCCGCATCGATCGCTGAGTACACCGACACTAGTGTCTTCGTTCTAGAGCGGGCTGAGAACGGCGAGGAGGCGCCGCCGGAGTGGTTTGGGCTGAACCGGGACGACGGCGAGGACTCGGCGGAGGTGATCGACTCCAGTGGCGAAGAGAAAGGCGAGGAGGAGGAAGGAGACGAGGAGGAGGCGCCAGAGGTCGAGGCAGACGGCCAGCCCCAGCCCGACCGCGCCTCTAGCAATGAACCGCGCTCAACTGAGCCAGCTGTCGCCAGGGGTGATCAGGCAGAGACCAACCAGCCGACTGCCCCGCCAACTGCCATCGCCGACCCCTCTGGTCCTCCGAGTCCGTCTGCGGCTTCCTAGGCTGCCACTTTATCTTTGTTTTACCTGCTTAGTAGTCTCAATGAACTTGTTATTTTGCACAATTCCACCCACTGGGTGTGGGTGTATCCTGAACTCCTATTTGATGATTCGGCCAAAGGCCTTTCTATGTAAATATTTATCCGCGTTCTATCTCTTCTTGCTTATTGCTCTTTGGCTTTTTCCTTTGATGCCTTCCCTTGGTTGCCGTTTGGGTAGTCAGATAGCCGCTCTGCCGACTGCCGCTAGATCAAATACTTGCCTTCTTTGGGAGGCAAGTACTTAGCCATTTAGAGTTTTTAGCAAGTTGATTTAGAAAACAGCGAGTCGGCTGCTCAAGAGTTGGTTGCACAAGGCTGGAAACCGGCTTAAGCTATGTGCATGCTTTGAGTCATTATCCATTTTTCGTATGGACACCCATTCTACCTTACTCCTGCTTGCCGGTCAGTCGCTCTGCGATCTGCGGCTTCTAACAGGAGATGGCTTGAGTGCCACACACTACTTGTCCGGCTGCAGGAAGTCATTTCATAGCTCAAGACGACAAGTCCCTGGGCCGACTAGTCAAACCCGGTGCCAAGCGGTAAAGAATAACATACTCATAGGCGTAACTCTTTATCATATAGATAAAAGAAGGCAGTCCCCGAGATCTTCTCAAGGGGCCCGAAGTCTTCGTACTTTAATACAAAAGGTAGCGTGATACATATTGCATTAACTATAAAATCTTCGGAGGAGATTTGCATTCCATGGCCGCTCCGTCTCTTTGCCGGAGTCGTCCCTTTTGCGCGCTCGGGGCTTCCGAGCGTCGATCAGGTAGTAGGAGTCATTGCCCAACACCTTGCTGATGATGAAGGGGCCTTCCCAAGGTGCTGAGAGCTTGTGCTGGCCAGCTGTTCGCTGAATCAGCCGAAGCACAAGGTCTCCTTCTTGGAAAGATCGCAGCTTGACCTTCCGATTGTAGTATCGGCGTAGGCTCTGCTAGTAGATGCTGGACCGGCTGAGTGCCAATAGTCGGCCCTCTTCCAGCAGATCGACGCCGTCTTGACGTGCTTCCTCTACTTCCTCCTCGGTGTACATGGTGACTCGAGGGGAGTCGAACTCTATGTCCGTTGGGATGACGGCTTCAGCACCGTAGACAAGGAAGAAGGGCGTGAAGCCGGTTGACTTGTTTGGAGTCATGCATAGGCTCCAAAGGACGGCCGGCAACTCATCAAGCCAGCAGCCTACCGAGCGCTCCAGAGGCTCGAGCAGCCGGGGCTTGATGCCGGACAGGATTAGGCCATTTGCTCGCTCTACCTGGTCGTTGGACTGCGGATGGGCAACTGATGCTACCCTTGGCAATGTTTGTGCCATTGTCGGTGATGATCCTGTGCGGTATGCCATACCGAATTGTGATGTCGGAGATGAAGGTCACAGCAGTCGGACCATTCAAACTCTTGATTGGCTTTGCTTCTATCCACTTGGTGAACTTGTCCACTGCAACAAGTAAATGAGTCAAACCACCTCTCATCGTCTAGAATGGTCCGACCATGTCTAGGCCCCAAACAGCAAAGGGCCAGGCAATAGGAATAGTTTTGAGTGCCGAAGCCGGCTGATGAGGCTTAGAGCGGAACTTCTCGCACCCCTTGCATTTTTGGACTAGAGACTTGGCGTCTTCAAGAGCAGTCGGCCAGAAGAAACCATGGCGGAAAGCTGATGTCTACTACACAACCTTCTTCTTGTAGACGTTGTTGGGCCTCCAAGTGCAGAGGTTTGTAGGACAGTAGCAAATTTCCCTCAAGTGGATGACCTAAGGTTTATCAATCCGTAGGAGGCGTAGGATGAATATGGTCTCTCTCAAGCAACCCTGCAACCAAATAACAAAGAGTCTCTTGTGTCCCCAACACACCCAATACAATGGTAAATTGTATAGGTGCACTAGTTCGGCGAAGAGATGGTGATACAAGTGCAATATGGATGGTAGATAAAGGTATTTGTAATCTGAAAATATAAAAACAGCAAGGTAACTAATGATAAAAGTGAGCGTAAACGGTATTGCAATGATAGGAAATAAGGCCTAGGGTTCATACTTTCACTAGTGTAAGTCCTCTCAACAATACTAACATAATTGGATCATAAAATTATCCCTCAACATGCAACAAAGAGTCACTCCAAAGTCACTAATAGCGGAGAACGAATGAAGAGATTATGGTAGGGTACGAAACCACCTCAAAGTTATTCTTTCCAATCAATCCGTTGGGCTATTCCTATAAGTGTCACAAACAGCCCTAGAGTTCGTACTAGAATAACACCTTAAGATACAAATCAACCAAAACCCTAATGTTACCTAGATACTCCAATGTCACCTCAAGTATCCGTGGGCATGATTATACGATATGCATCACACAATCTCAATTATTCTATTCAACCAACACAAAGGACCTCAAAGAGTGCCCCAAAGTTCTACCGGAGAATCATGACGAAAACGTGTGCCAACCCCTATGCATAGGTTCCCAATGTCACGAAACCCGCAAGTTGGTCACCTTAACATACATCAAGTGGCACGTGGTATCCCATTGTCACCACAGATATCCACGGCAAGACATACATCAAGTGTTCTCAAGTCTTTAAAGACTCAATCCGATAAGATTACTTCAAAAGGGGAAACTCGATTCATTACAAGAGAGTAGAGGGGGGAGAAAACATCATAGGATCCAAATATAATAGCAAAGCTCGCGATACATCAAGATCGTGCCAAATCAAGAACACGAGAGAGAGAGAGAGAGAGAGATCAAACACATAGCTACTGGTACATACCCTCAGCCCCGAGGGAGAACTACTCCCTCCTCGTCATGGAGAGCACCGGGATGATGAAGATGGCCACCGGAGAAGGATTGCCCCCTCCGGCAGGGTGCCGGAACGGGTCTAGATTGAGTTTCGGTGGCTACGGAGGCTTCTAGCGGCGGAACTCCCGATCTATGTTGCTCCCGGATGTTTTTAGGGTATATGGAGATATATAGGCGGAAGAAGTACGTCAGGGTGGCTCCGAGGGGCCCACAAGGCAGGGGGCGCGCCCAGGGGGGGCGCCCTCCACCCTCGTGACCTCCTCGGAAACTTCCTAGAGTAGGGTCCAAGTTTCCTGGATCATGTTCGGTGAGAAGATCACGTTCCCGAAGGTTTCATTCCGTTTGGACTCCGTTTTATATCCTGTTTCCTCGAAATACTGAAATAGGCAAAAAACAGCAATTCTGGGCTGGGCCTCCGGTTAATAGGTTAGTCCCAAAAATAATATAAAAGTGGAAAATAAAGCCCAATATAGTCCAAACAGTAGATAAAGTAGCATGGAGCAATCAAAAATTATAGATACGTTGGAGACGTATCAAAAGCTTTGGCGACGAGTGCTCTTGAAGCCGCGTGATGTCCACATTCGCCTTGATGGATGTCTTTGAGGATTGCCTGGCCTTGCTCGGGCTACACACATCGCTGGTGAATACCAGTGATGCTGCGCCTTACGAGCTCTCTATTGATGATGGAGTATGCTGCCGCCCGACGTTGTACTTGCCGAGCCGAGATCTCATCGGCTGGCAGCTCTTTGTTCACCATGAATTTGAGGATGGGCTGGGCCAATGAAGGTGCTGCAATTTCTGCAACCGCCAAGACTACGACTTGGACGAGGGTGGCTGGGCCGGGAGGTGGCGGGTTGGAGTCGGCAACCGCTTGCTGTGTCGATGAAGTCCCCGGGCAGAATGGCGCAGTCCCTGGGCCGGGCTCCGAAGTCTCCGGACCGGGCTCCACAGTCCTCGGGCCGGGTGCGACTGCCACGATTCCCGCGCCGCCTACCGGAATACTCGCGCCGTCTGCAGGGGCTCTTGAGTCGGATCCGATTACTTCAGGAGGAGCCGACACGAAGATGGAGTCTGACTCCGGTGATGATTTGACTGACGGCTTGAGGAGGCGCTGGAGGGCGACGCCGGACGGTATCGCCTGACGGGTGGACCCGATTCGCGCCAGGGCGTCTACTTGGTCATTGTCGTTTCTTGGTACATGGAGGAACTCGCATCCCTCGAAATACCCACTGAGTTGTTGTATGAGGAAGCAGTAGCTTGCCATGTTTGCGTCCTTGGCGTCCCAATCGCCTGATGACTGCTGGACCACCAAGTCGGAGTCACCATAACATAGGATCCGGCGAATGCCGAGCTCTTTGGCTAGCCGGAGCCCGTGAATGAGTGCCTCGTACTCGGCGACGTTGTTGGAGGCGGCAAAATGGATTTGCAGCACATACTTGAGCTTGTCGCCCTCGGGAGAGGTGAGGATGATGCCGGCTCCTAAGCCGGTGCACATCTTGTAGCCGTTGAAGTGCATTCGCCAATGGGTGGAGTCGGGCGCTGGTGGTAGATACTGGGTTTCAGCCCAGTCGACGAGGAAGTCGGCCAGCGCTTGTGACTTGATGGCAGTGCGAGGTTGGTAGTAGATGGTGTAGGGGGCCAAATCTATGGCCCACTTGGCCACTCGTCCCGAAGCGTCTCGGCTGCCGATGATCTTGGCTGGAGGAGCCATGCAGACCACAGTGATTGGGTGTTCTTGGAAGTAAGGCTTCAATTTCTTGGCGGCAAAATGCACACCATAGCACATCTTCTGGTAGTGGGGGTAGTTTTGCTTGGAGGTCGAAAATACTTCACTCAAATAATATACCGGTCTCTGAACTGGTAGTGCTTTGGCTTCCTCCTTGCATTCTACTACAATGACCGTGCTGACCACTCGGCTGGTGGCGGTGATGTAGAGGAGCATGGGCTCCTTAGGAGTCGGAGCCGCCAGAACAGGTGGAGTCGCCAGCATCTTTTTTAGTTGGACAAATGCTTCGTACGCCTTGTGGTTCCACTCGAAAAAAGTGGTCTTCTTCATGAGTTGGTATAGGGGAAGGGCCTTCTCGCCCAGCCGACTGATGAATCGGCTGACGGACGCCAAACAGCCGGTGAATTTTTGTACGTACAGTAGTCGGCTGGGTACCTCCATGCTTTCAATTGCCTTGATCTTCACAGGGTTGCATTCTATGACACGTTCGGGGACCAGGAAACCAAGGAGCTGGCCGACTGGTACTCCAAAGACGCATTTCTCCAGGTTGAGCTTGATCTGAAATCGGCGCAAGTTGTCGAAGGTCTCCTTGAGGTCTTCCAGTAGTGTTCCATGCTTCTCCGTCTTTACCACCACATCATCCACGTAGATGTGAGCATTTCTGCTGAGCTGCTTGAGGAGACACTTCTGCATGCATCGTTGGAAGGTGGCGCCGGCGTTCCCCAAGCCGAACGTCATGGTTAGGTAGCAGAAAGCTCCAAACGGCGTGATGAAGGCAGTCTTCAGCCTGTCGGCTGGGTTTAACTTGATCTGGTGATACCCTGAATATGCATCCAAGAAACTCAATAGCTCGCATCCGGCTGTGGAGTCTATCACTTGGTCAATCCTTGGCAAGGCAAACGGGTCCTTGGGGCATGCTTTGTTGAGGCTTGTGTAGTCAATACACATTCACCACTGCTTGTTCTTCTTAAGTACCAAGACCGGGTTGGCCAGCCATTCTGGGAAGAATACTTCCATGATGAAGCCGGCTACGAGCAGCCGGGCTATCTCTTCTCCAACAACTCTCCTCTTCTCTTCTGACAAGCGACGTAAAGACTGTCTGACTGGTTTGGCATCAGATCGGACGTGTAATTTGTTCTCTGCGAATTCCGTCGGGACACCTGGCATGTCCTTGGGGGACCATGCGAAGATGTCTTGATTCTCACGGAGGAAATCGACGAGCTCGCCTTCCTATTTGCTGTCTAGGTGGGTGCCTACGACAGCGTACCTCTCTGGGTGCTCCGGGTCCAAAGGTATCTTCTTTGTTTCCTTGGCCGGCTTGAACGAGCCCTCAGCTTTCGACTCTTTGGGATCAGGCGACATCTCTGGCTGCTTGCTTGCCATCGCCATAACTCGATCTAGCAGTCGCTTCTCAGCTGCGATCACGAGGGACTCGGCCAGCCGACTGCTCTCTTATGCGCAGGCGGGCGACTTCTTGTAGTCGCCAGTTATGGTCAGAATCCCTTTGGAACTCGGCATCTTCATCTTGAGGTAGGCATAGTGGGGGACGGCCATGAACTTGGCCAGGGCTGGCCGGCCAAGCAGTGCATGGTATGGGCTCTCTAGGTCCACCACCTTGAACCATATTGACTCACGGCGGAAATGATCTTTGTCTCCGAAGAGGACATCGATCAAGATCTTGCCAATTGGCGAGCAGGAAAGGCCAGGGACTATGTCGTGGAACACCGTCCAGCTGGACTGCAGTTTCCTCTGCCTGATTTCCAACTTCTCCATGGTGTATTTGTACAAGATGTTGATGTTGCTGCTGCCGTCTATCAGGACTCTGGAAAAACGAGCAGCTCGCTTGTCCGTGGCAAAGGTGACGTCCAAAACCAAAGCATAGGAGCCGGGTCTGGGCATTACTTCGGGGTGGTCAGCCCGACTCCAGCTGATGGGCTTCTCAGACCAGTGCATGAACTCCGGTGTGTCAGAAGCTACTGCATTCACCTCCTCCTGCTGCAGCCGTCTACTGCATCGATCGTCGGCCACACTGGTGAACACGACGTATGCTTCCTGCTCTTCTGGGTACTCGTCTTGCACTGTGGCGACTGGTCTGATCGCCGGCTACTTGGGCAGAGGGGGAGGCGGCCGCCCGGCAGGTGGGGGAGGCGAAAGGCCGTCTCCCTTTGCGATCCTGGTGAGACTGTGGCATTTCCGAGTGGTGTGGTTGGACGGCTTCGCGCCACTATGGAACTTGCAGGGTCCATCCAGAGTCTGCTCATATGAGAAAGCCGGCTGCCAGTTCGACTTGCCGCCCTTCTGACGTCTGAGCGGAGGTTGCCCTTCCGGCGGTTGGTCTTCAACTTTTGCCATCTGCCGACTGGTGGAAGTCGGCGGGGGGGGCTTTACGCTTGTTGTCGTTCTGCTGTTGACGCCGACTGGTGTCTCTGGCTGGGGTTCGGGGGGCCTGAGGAGCCACTTTGCCGGTTGCGCTGACTTGAATCTCCGTCTTCATGGAGGAATCAGCCGTGGCGTATTTGTCTGCTATGATCAGCAGCTCGTCGAGGGTTTCCAGCTCATCGCGAAGAAGCCTGTGCTTGAGGAGGGTGCCCTCTCGGCATCCTGCACTGAAGTACTCAATAGCCTGCACCTCGTGCACGCCCTCGCAAGAGTTGCGGAGCTCGGCCTAGCGCATGAGGTAGTCGCGAGTTGACTCGCTGGGGCCTTGCACGCACAAGGAGAGCTGGCGGGGTTTGTGAGGTCGCTTGTACGTGCTGGTGAAGTTGTGGACGAAGGCGTCGGTGAAGTCGACCCAACTGTTGATGCTGCGGGGCCTTAAGCTGTTCAGCCACGCCCGGGCCGTGCCCTGGAGCATGAGTGGGACGTACTTCACAGCAACACGCTTGTTGCCGTTTGCTATGCTGACGGCCGTGGAGTAGTCGACTAGCCAGTCCTCCGCTTCATGGAGCCGGTGTACTTGGGTGTGTCTCGGGGGAGCATGAACCCTTTGGGGAAGGGCTCATCTCAGATGCGGGGGCCAAAACATGGCAGACCCAACTCATCTTCTTCCTCAAGCGCCAGGGATCGGTGGAGACGGTCGATCCGATGGCGGGCGTCGTTCTCACCGACTCCCTCTCGGCGGCCAAGGCGGTCGCCAAGCATCGGGTGGTCAACAGGCGGCGGGGAGACTCGCCTTTCCCTCCGAGGGGGAGGAGGCGGACAGTCGTCCCGTCGTTCCACTGTTCTTGGGCAACCGTCTCGGTCGCGCTCTATGGTGATGCGAGTCCGACTGCGGCTGGCAGCCGGCTCCTTGTCTTTTCTTCCGCGGACACCGCCAGTCGGCGTCCGAGACTCCGCGCCTTGGTCTTGGCGCGGAAGCAGGTTGGCATTCCGTCGGCGCGGCGCATCAGTGTGGCAACCGGCCTCGTTCTGCTCAGCAGCCGCGTCAAGGAGTCGCTGGACGCGCTCCGTCATCAAGCGACGCTCTTCGCCATCGAACTTGTCCAGCTCGTCCGCCGTCGCCTGGGCGGCTCAAATATTCTCCGCAGGTGTGGCATAGATGGGGCGATTCGCCCCGAACAGATCGGCGATAGCCGCACCGCGCTGCTTGACCGTGCCAAGGCGGCTAGGCCCAGCTGGAGCCGGCGTGCCGCCCACACGCTGGCCAGCTTTTTGGTGCCTTCGACTAGCTAAAGGCAGCGTGCCTCCAGTGTCTCAGCGTCGGCATCTTCAGGGATGGGCGCTGCCAGGTCTTGCAGCGCCGCGTGGAGCGGGTCGTAATCACCCCCGCCGGAGTGCTCGCCATGATCGATGACAAGAACTTCCGTGACAGTGCTTCCGCCGCTCTCCGCGCAAGGAAGCGGCTCGTCGTAGACCACCACGTTGGTGGGGAACATGTCAAGCGACACGGTGTCGGAGTCGACCAACATCGGATCACTGGAGCCTACGGACTCCAAGTCCCCAGCTGGCTCGCTGGCGACGTGAAGTTGGCCGAGGAGGCCCGCGAGGAGGCTCTCGGGGCCGCCTGTGCCCGCGTCGGATGAGGGCTCATCGGAGAGGCGGACCTCGCCTACAAGATCGGTGAGGCAACTGGCCGCGCATGCGATTTCAGCGCCATCCAGCGCGTCGGCGCAGATTCCGTCTGGCGTGCCGGGCTGGCTGCGCTCGCCAGGGAGGAAAAGGGTTCCCGTCCAAAACAGGTCTCCGGACGACGGTGCACCAGGCCCCATGGTGGGCGCCAAATGTCGGGGGTTGGGTGCGACATATGCCAATGGATGGCTTATCATGGTGGGGGCGAGTAGAATGTCGCCGGTGCCTGGAAACAGGATGAGGTGTAGACACGAATGTCGGCGGACTTTACCCAGGTTCGGGGCTCTCCTAGGAGATAACACCCCTAGTCCTGCTCTGTGGGGTCTCCGCATGATCACTAAGGCAAAAGTGAGTACAATGGTGCTCCTCAAGCTGTATCTGTGGACAGGAGGAGACTAGGCCAGCTCTCCCCCTTTTCTAAGGTCTGATCTAGTTCTAATGGGTCGGAACCCTTTGCATGGGTGTCCTGGGGGGTTTATATAGGCCTACCCCCCTAGGGGTACAATGGTAAACTGACTGGGCGCAGGGCCCAGCTGTCAGTCTCTTCGCCTACCAGCCTCTATGCCGACTGCTGGGGCCTACCGGCTGGTGGGCCCCGCCGACTGGTCTGGTACGGAGCCGACAGGCCGTACCCGCCGCTTGCGGGTATTGCCGGCTGCCGATTACTGTAGCCATGCCTCTAATGACGCAGGCTTGGTCATGGGGTCGTGGCTACAGCCCTGCTACCTGGCGGGCGATTACTGTAGCCACTCCCCGTCTCGTCTGGTTAATGGCGCGTGGTACCCGTGGGAGGGGCAGGCCGACTTCCGGGGGCCGGCTCCCTTCGGGTCCGACTGGTGGCACTCTTGCCGTTTTCTGGACTCTCGCTGACCGGTAGGGCCCATCATCCGTGGACTGTACCGACAGGCCGTCGTGGGTGCAGGACTCCGCCCACTGTTGCTGATGTCAGGGATGGCACGGCAACAGTGCCTCGCCGGATGGAGATCTCCACTGGTACGGAGCACTGTGGCCTAGGCATCCCATGAAAAGGGGAGGGAGTGGGCTTTACTGTTGTCACTCCCGTCCCATCCCCCCTTATGAGGGCATGGGCTTTGTTGGTGTCGTGGGCCGACTCCCCGTGGTCGGCTTCTCTGGGAGCCGCCAGGCGGGAGTCGGCCCGTCTTGACCTCGCCTCCAGGACTCGGCCGCATGCGGGCAGTCGGCTGCTCCTTTAGCCGCCCTCTGGAAGGCGGTTCTCCATCCTGGTGTCCTGAGGGGCACAGTCAGCCCCGATGTCTTGAAAGGTTCTGGGCCTCGAGTTAGCCTACCCGTGGCCCATTACTCCGACATGGCTACTTTGAGCCAGTTCATAAGCCAGTTAGGAGAAAAGGCTATGCCTTTGTATCAGTTGATGAAGAAAACAGATGCTTCTGCTTGGAGCGATGCTGCGAACGCTGCTTTTGAAGATCTGAAGGCATAGCTGGCTAAGCCGCCGGTCCTGGCTGCTCCAATTGAGAAAGAGCCGGTATTGTTATACGTGGCTGCCAACTCACGGGCTGTTAGTGTGGCTGTTGTGGTAGAGCGCAAGGAGGCTGGCAAAGAGCATCCGGTTCAATGGCCGGTTTATTATGTCAGTGAAGTGCTAATTGAGTCTAAGCAACGATATCCACATTGGCAGAAGCTTGTTTACGGGGTGTTCATGGCAAGCCGGAAGCTTAAGCATTACTTTCAGGGACATCCCATTATTGTGGTTAGCTCTGCTCCTTTAGGAGACATTATTCAAAACAGAGAAGCCACTGGGCGATTCACCAAGTGGGCAATTGAGCTTGGGTCTCATGGGTTGAAGTATGTTCCACGTACTGCAATTAAGTCTCAAGCCCTGGTTGACTTCATCAATGACTGGACAGAGATGCAGATGCCAGAAGAGAAGCCGGACAACACATATTGGACTATTCATTTTGATGGATCTAGGCAATTGGAAGGCTCGGGGGCTGGAGTCATGTTAACTTCCCCATGAGGTGAAATTTTTTGTTATGTGTTATGGTTGATGTTTCCTTGCACTAACAATGCAGCAGAGTATGAAGCCTTGCTCCATGGTCTTCGAGTGGCAAAGGAGATGAGCTTGAGCCGGGTCAGATGTCTTGGTGATTCAAATCTAGTGGTTCAACAGGTATCTGGCAAGTGGGATTCCAAGGACCCTCTCATGGCGGCTTATCGCCGAGAGGTTGATGTTGTTGCAGGATATTTTAAAGGATATCAGGTGGAACACATTGACCATCGAAAGAACGAGGCAGCTGATGCTTTAAGCCGACTGGGGTCTCAGCGTAAGCCGGTGCCACCCAACACCTTTTTGGATGTTTTGCATAACCCCTTTGTCAAGTTGCCCACAGAAGAAGATTTAGTTGTTCCTGACCCGGAGGCGCAGTTGGTAGCAGCTCTTCATGTCATCCCAGATTGGACGGTGCCGTTCTTGGCTTACATGACCCGGGGAGAGTTGCCAGCGGACGAGACCCTGGCTCGACAGATAACCCGGCGGTCTAAGTCCATGACGATTTCAGATGGAGAATTGTTTCATCGCGGTGTTTCCGGAGCGTTTCAATGATGTGTTTCCCCCGAAGAAGGTCAAGAAATTCTTCGGGAAATCCATGAAGGCGATTGTGGTCATCACCCCGGGTCAAAATCTTTAGTGGCCAAGGCGTTTAGTCACGGTTTTTACTGGTTGACGGCTCACGCTGATGCAGAAGATCTGGTCAGTAGATGTGATGGATGTCAAAAATTTGCACGACGAGCGCGTGTCCCGGCTCAGGAACTCCGGCTGATTCCAATCACTTGGCCGTTTGCGGTCTGGGGGCTTGACATGCTGGGACCTTTCAAAAGGTGTAAGGATAAAAAGACACATCTTCTGGTGGCGGTTGATGAGTTCACCAAGTGGGTTGAGGCGGAGCCTATGAGTAAGTGTGATGCAGCCACGGCGGTTCAGTTCATGAAAAAAGTAATCTTCCGTTTCGGTTTTCCACACAGTATTATCACATACAATGGCACTAATCTGTCCCAAGGGGCTATGGAAGAGTTTTGTCAGAGAGAGCACATCCAGCTTGATGTTTCTTCTGTAGCTCATCCTCAATCCACTGGTCAAGCTGAGAGAGCCAATCAGGAAATTCTGAAAGGGCTAAAACCCCGGCTTATGGTTCCTTTATAGCGAACACCGGGTTGTTGGGTAGAGGAGTTACCCTCAGTGTTATGGAGCATTAATACTACGCCCAACAGGTCTACGGGTTACACACCCTTCTTCATGGTTTATGGAGCAGAAGTAGTGTTGCCTAGTGACATCCGTCACGACTCGCCCCGTGTGGCGGCTTATGTTGAAGCTAACAATGAAAAAGCCATACAGGATGCGCTTGACTTGTTGGATGAAGAAAGAGACTTAGCAGCAGCACGGTGAGCAATTTATCAACAGGATCTGCGTCGTTATCACAGCCGCCGAGTTAAGTCCAGGACTTTTCAGGAAGGCGACTTGGTGCTCCAGCTCATCCAGGATCTCTCAGATGCACACAAGTTATCCCCACCTTGGGAAGGACCCTTTATGGTCAGCAAGAATTTAAACAACGGGTCATATTACGTCATTGACGTTCGAGAGCATGCAGACTCACGTAAGTCGGAGGAGGAGACCCGCCGGCCGTGGAACATTGCTCAACTTCGGCCATACTACACCTGAGCTACCAGGCTCTCATCATGTACATATTTTAACATTGTATATACCATGTTAAGCAATAAAGTAAGACCATCAGTCTCTTTTCTTTTCAAAGATTATGCATCTTTGTTAAATCTTATTTTTCAAATGACTATTAAGGAGCTGATCGTATCCGAATCATAGCTTAACCCCTTTTGAGTCCGACTTGGATAGTATTCGAATCAGGGTCGTTAAAAACCTCTCAAGGTCATTTGGGGGCTTCCTGTTCAAACATAGGTCGTATTCGAACCAAAGAGAACATAGTTGTCGTAACCCTTTTGATCGGCTCAAGGCCAACCTCACTTGGGGGCTTCTTGATCATATCCGAATCATAGCTTAACCCCTTTTGAGTCCGACTTGGATCGTATTCGAATCAGGGTCGTTAAAAACCTCTCAAGGTCATTTGGGGGCTTCCTGTTCAAACATAGGTCGTATTCGAACCAAAGAGAACATAGCTGTCGGTACCCTCTTGATCGGCGCAACGCCAAAGCCACTGGGGGCTATATGGTCGTATTCGAACCTTAGCTTAACCCCTTTGGTCTGGTTTACTGATCGTATTCGAATCAGAAACCCCCAACCTTTTAAATACAAAGTTAAAATTGTATTTATTATCTGTTTTGCTTGCCCTTTAGCTTTCATTGTTTCAATATTACAAATAAGATAGCCTGGTTTTCTTCACCGGCTCAATTATTGGACAACATAGCCACCCGGGTTGCTCAAGCCGGTGGTTCAAGGATCCAAAGGTACGAGCTACTAAGATATGATGATCATTGAGTATTCAAGAAGTATTCACTTTTCATATATACTGAATTATCAAGTTCATCACCCGGATTATTTAAACCGGTGATCTAAGGATTAATAAGGACAAGGTAGGGTTCTTACTTATACGCACTTACCTGTTGCGTTAACTCAAGAGTTAGTATTAACCCTTATCCTTTATTTATATTTGTCTCTGCTTTTTATTGAGGTAAATATATGGGCTATAAATGAGGTGTTTAAGCTTGTTTGGTTCTAAACCGCCTTCCCAGTTTTTTCCTTGTATTCACAGGAACAGAGTTCAAACATTGCAGAGACAAACATTAAACGATGCATACATTGACATCTGCAAGCAGATTCACATAGGAGTCTTTCATGCGCGATGGCATAAGCAAACATGTGGTGTTTTATCAACTAAGTTATTACAAGGCTTTTTAAGCCCTTGAAGATGATCATCGTCCCTCCCTCGCCGGTTCACCACCTTCTGTTTGCTGGAAGTTGGATCTTGACCAATCAAAGTCGTTCATGGCGACAAATTCGGCTTCATCGTCAATCAGGCCGACCGGGTCAATCTCCGGAGCAAAGGTATCTTCTCTCACTGGTGGGATCAGATCTGCTACTTTGTATGAAGGAGTGGCCATCTTCTTATGTTCACTATCAAAACCCGGCTGGTACTTGTCTACATTGGTGTCATCTCCAAGACTAGTCGCCTGAGGCCGGACTTCGCGTACGCAAGCTATGAAATCATCCTGATCAAACGGAGACCCGTCCTCCTTCACAGTCGGGTAACCCCTTGCTACGTCCATCGGGTCTAGGTCTAGCACCCAAGCCTTGGAGCGGCTTAGGGCAGTCAAAGCTCCGGCTCGCGCGCAGGAGCGTTTTACTTCTTGGAATCTGGCAGGAAGGATGGACAGCTTCTTCAGGACATCGTTGAGCCGGTTGGGTCCTTGATTTGCAGGGGAGATAGCGGCCAGAGCCCATTGTGCACCAATATACAATTGTTCAACCAAGGTGTATACTTCCTTCAGTTTAATCAGCGGGTCTTGGCTCAGATTCTTACTTCGAGCGCCTGCGTAAATTTTTACAGGATCAGTTGGCAGATTATACTCCGTTTTGGCAAACAAAAATGCAAAAGGTCAAATTAGGCAGCTTACCAAAGATAGCAGCGACCATCTGAGACACCCGGCCCTTTAAACCGTTCAGCTCTGTTGAAATTTCTTTCAGAGCTATTTCGGCTGTCTCAACTCGTCGGGTCAGAAGTATTTTCTCATTTTCCCAAGTCTTCTCCTTGGCAGCAAAGCTGGTCTTCAAATTTTTCGTTGCAGAAAGGCTTACTTGCAGTTTGGAGGTGGAAGATTTGATTTCTGACTCCTGGCATCTTTGCGTCAGTCAATTGAGAGTTCAATTTAGACAAGGCATTCTGTGAAATGTTCAGATAAGTCAAGACTTGATTTCAAATTCAAATATCCAAATTCAAGATTCAAGTCTCAAGTACTTTACGAATAAACTACTTGACACTTGGGGGCTAATGTATGCTGAATCAAATTTTTACGACTCTACAAACATATTTAAAGTCCCAAGTCCCTTACAAAGTAACATCACTTGGCACTTGGGGGCTAATGTACGCAGTTCAGCAAGTTTATCAAGGTTAAACCGGAGGGGTTAAACCACTTGACACTTTGAAGACGGTTCTAAATTTTAAAGTACCGATTCATTAATGATCAAAATAAACCGGTCCTTGGGGACTATGGGTGAAGTTTTGTTCTATCAGTATCAGGCAAAGATTCAGAGGTAAAAGTCTCGGCCTATATTTTAAGTCTACAGGTTATTCCGTTTCTCTCATAATCTGAAGACTTGGGGCTGAAGGAATATTGGTAAACCGGAAACAACGTACCTCGTACTTCAACTGAAGCTGCTTGACCATTTCGATCTCAGACTCACGACTGGAGTGTACATGACTGAGATAGCCGGATAAGATATCACTGGCATTGAGACGGTCATAGTTGGCAACATCAAAGCGAACCTTCTGCCTCCCCAATGCTTCTTGCTTTGCTGTGCACCGAGCCAACACCGTTGGGTTCCCCGGCTCAACAAAGCGGCTCCCAGTAATTTGAACATCTTGAGCACGTGGAGACGGCGGGTCGGTTGAGCTTGACGGTCCAGCTGTAGAAGGATTCATAGTGGCTTCGTCAAGGGACGGCTCCAGAGGATTTGCTTCATTGACAATAGGCGGGTCTTCTGGGGTGTCAGTTAATGGTGAAGGCGGCCTAGCCAGGTCAGATGCTAGCACTGGCGGGTCTTCCGCCGGTTTTGCTGCCTTCGCCTTCTTGGATTTAGCCTGGCCGCTAAGGAAAAAATATTGCAGGATTGTCAGCATCAAGGTACAATTGAGCAACCCAGAATAAAATAGGATTTCTGATTACCCAGGTGCAGTCTTGAAAGCCGGGAATTGTGTTTGTGATGAGTCGCATGAGGAACGAGACACCTCCTGAAAGAATAAAAGAAAGGAGTTAAAATAAATATGAGGAGCAGGATTCATTAAAGCGAGTTAAAGATAGCAATAAGTAAACCTCGTTCGGACGTTTCTGAGGGGTCTGTTGAAGGACGACAGCCGGTTCGTCTTCAATCCCAGCTTCATGACGGCTTTCATGTTGCTGCTTTTTCAAATGAAAGTTGGGATCCAAGTGAGCTAAGGGGTTAGAAAACCTTACTTTACGGATCACTCATCGAACTTTGTGTCTTGATAAGGGCTCTGAGTCAGAGGAAATGATAGTTACCTCTGCTTCCCTGGCCTGACTGGCCCCAGTATCATCCTGGTAAGGATCAGTGTCAATAAGATTGGTAAAAAATTGGCCAAGGGAATCAAGGGCTACCTCCGAGTCAGACGTGTCATCAAGTTTCATTAAATCTTCAACAGTGGTTTTCTTCTTCTTCTTCGATCTCCGGGTCGATTTTTTGGCGTTCATGGCGACGAGTTTCGCCTTCTTGGCAGCTTCATGATCGTATTTCACTTTCCAAAAGTTAGAATTGGCCTACAAAGACAAGAGGAAGGATCAGTAATAAACAAATACGGCTGGACAAAATACAAAGGAAAAAAGATCATATTATCCTTACTTCTGATACTGGGTTAAGTCTACAGAAGGAATTTAACCCAACAACACTGCAATCTTCATACTTCGGATTCACCAGAAGATTTGACATTGCAACAATGTCCACCTCGGTTAGTTGAACCGGGGTATGACGGAGAGAATCGTTCGGGTCTCCACCATATTCATACATCAATTTTGAACGACGGCTTAATGGAATAATCTGCCATGAGATCCAGCAGCGGGTTAGGTCGATTCCGGTTAAACCGTTCCCCAACAAATCGTTGATTCTTCTAATAGATGGAAGCAATTTCTTGCATTCAGCAACGGTAAGTTTATCTGGCAGAGCGAACTTGGAGTCAAGATGATCGGGGCAGTAACCCGGCAGTGGCTTCTCGTTGGCAGGTGAGATGTCCTGACAATAAAACCAAGTTTGGTTCCAGCCCTTTGGGTGACTTGGTAAAACTATAAGAGGGAAGACAGCACCCTGCCGGCGGTGAATTGAGATGCCACCAAGCTCTAAGCTAAGGCCATTGGTGCACTCGTTCTGCCGTTCAGATAAAAGTACTCTCTAAATAGTTCCACAGTCAGCTCTTGCTGAAGATATACCTCAGAGAGCACTTGGAAGTTACAAATATTGGATATGGAATTGGGCCCGATATCCTGAGGATGGAGTTTCAAAAAGTGAAGAACTTCTCTGAAAAACTTTGAACCGGGCGGTGAGAAGCCCCGGTTCATGTGGTCAGTAAAGACGATCACTTCGCCGTCTTTTGGATTGGGACGTTCTTCTTCCGGGTCAGGCGCACGATAAGACATGATGTTTTTTGAGGGCAGAAACCCAATGAGGAAGAACTCTTTTAAACGCTCCTCAGTTATGGTTGAGGGGACCCAATTGCAGATGGTGGGTGTCTTTGATGGCATGACGTGCAAGGGACTGAAAAAGGAAAAACAACATGCCGGTTCAATTTACGGCAAAATTAATAGTTAAAGGTTGAAGTTGTAAAACAAGTAACGGTGGCTTAACTAAGGGCTAATGACATATAAGGAAAAGAAAGCCGGAGTGATAAGCCGCCATGACTACAGACTTTCTCAGAAAGCAGATTCACCAAGCTATCATTATTATTTTGGATCAAATGGCTGTTTCAAAAAGGGAAATATTCTAGACCTAAAAACCTAGTACAAATGAGTTCGTCGGCTATAAAGAAGCATCTATACAGGTAAAAGGGATCTACGGATATCAAAAATGAATGCCAAACAGCTACCGCGCGAGTTATATCTCTTTTTTGGATCAAAGGAAGTTGCGGAGAAGATCTACAAGATGATCTGTGGCGAACAGGTGAAGAACACTGAAGAACTCGCAAAACCTAGAACAGATCTAGGTGCGTGAGAGAGAAGAAGCTTACAAGATGTAGGCCTGCCGCGAAGAGTCGCCGTGTTCCCTGGACGGACTCAGGGTGATGCAGCGGCCAAGCTTGAGGACAACGATGAGAGTTGCGGCGGCGGCAGAACACGAGCAGCGACGGAGGTTGCGAGAGGAAGAAGATGAGGAAGAAAGAAGAATGAGAAGGACCAGCCGCGTGCCTATTTATAAAGGCAGATGCAAATAGACGGGTGCAAAAATCAAGGGAGAACAAAATAATGGTTATCCAGCTATATAGACGCCTCGATTCTCGGGAAGCATTAAAGATAAAAGATCCCTTGGAAGATGACGTCATGAAAGTTTTTTGTGTTTTCAAAAGATGACGTCACGGTGGGTTACAGAGTTTTTTCAGACAGAAGATGGATTTCATCTAAGTATTGAAGATTGACAAAGAACAAAGTTCAAAGTCAACCTGGGGCCTAATGTTGGGGATATTACTACCAGTATGACCCGCCCAGGAGGGGCCGGGTCAACCCTAATGGTGGGTTACATAAGAAGCCCAGTATACATTCAAGATGATAGTTTATTAAGCATATAGAAGGCCCAAAGGCCTGGGGCCGGCTTAAAGCCCGATATTGTAAACCGCCGTATGTAAGGAAAGACTTGTAAAGAAAGGCATGTAAAGGAAGTCACCGAGCCGGACACGATTATGAGCCGGCCGGGACTCTGTAGGCCGCCAGGCGTCAACCCATGTATATAAGGGGACGACCCGGTAGCGGCTTAGGCAAGAAACAACAAGTCGAGAACCAAGCCGGCAAGTTGAGCCTCTTGCTAGGACATCTGTCGTGACAATTCCACGACACAAACCAAACTGATAAGTCGAAGAGACTTGCAAAGATAACCAATCATACATAAAAGAATTCAGAGAAGATTCAAATATTGTTCATAGATAAACTTGATCATAAACCCACAATTCATCGGTCTCAACAAACACACCGCAAAAGAAGATTACATCGAATAGATCTCCACAAGAGAGGGGGAGAACTTTGTATTGAGATCCAAAAGGAGAGAAGAAGCCATCTAGCTAATAACTATGGACCCGTAGGTTTGAGGTAAACTACTCACACTTCATCGGAAGGGCTATGGTGTTGATGTAGAAGCCCTCCGTGATCGATGCCCCCTCCGGCGGAGCTCCGGAACAGGCCCCAAGATAGGATCTCATGGATACAGAAAGTTACGGCGGTGGAATTAGGGTTTTGGCTCCGTATCTGGTAGTTTGGGGGTACGTAGGTATATATAGGAGGAAGGAGTACGTCGGTGGAGCAACAGGGGGCCCACGAGGGTGGAGGGCGTGCCCAGGGGGTTAGGCGCGCCCCCCTACCTCGTGGCCTCCTGGTTGATGTCTTGACGTAGGGTCTGCTACCTCTTGAGCACTGCGTTGGTTTTCCCTTGAAGATGAAAGGGTGATGCAGCAAAGTAGCGTAAGTATTTCCCTCAGTTTTTGAGAACCAAGGTATCAATCCAGTAGGAGGCTACACGCGAGTCCCTCGCACCTGCACAAAACAAATAAATCCTTGCAACCAACGCGATAAGGGGGTGTCAATCCCTACACAGTCACTTTCGAGAGTGAGATCTGATATATATGATAAGATAATGTTTTTGGTATTTTTATGATAAAGATGCAAAGTAAAATAAAAGGCAATGAAAATAACTAAGTGTTGGAAGATTAATATGATGGAAGATAGACCTGGGGGCCATAGGTTTCACTAGTGGCTTCTCTCAAGAGCACAAGTATTTTACGGTGGGTGAACAAATTACTGTTGAGCAATTGGCAGAATTGAGCATAGTTATGAGAATATCTACGTATGATCATGTATATAGGCATCACGTCCGAGACAAGTAGACCGACTCCTGCCTGCATCTACTACTATTACTCCACACATCGACCGCTATCCAGCATGCTGATACGTCTCCATCGTATCTACTTTTCCAAACACTTTTGCCCTTGTTTTGGACTCTAACTTGCATGATATGAATGGAACTAACCCGGACTGACGTTGTTTTCAACAGAATTACCATGGTGTTATTTATGTGCAGAAACAAACGTTCTCGGAATGACCTAAAACTCCACGGAGCAACTTTTTGGAAAATATAAAAAATACCTACAAAAGATGAAGGCCAGGGGGCCCACCACCTGTCCACGAGGGTGGGGGCGCGCCTGCCCCCCTAGGGCGCGCCCCCTACCTCGTGGGCCCCCTGGTGCCTCTCCGACTCCAACTCCAACTCTATATATTGTGTTTCGGGGAGGAAAAAATCAGAGAGAAGGATTCATTGCGTTTTACGATACGGAGCCGCCGCCAAGCCCTAAAACCTCTCGGGAGGGCTGATCTGGAGTCCGTTCGGGGCTCCGGAGAGGGCAATCCATCGCCATCGTCATCATCAACCATCCTCCATCACCAATTTCATGATGCTCACCGCCGTGCGTGAGTAATTCCATCATAGGCTTGCTGGACGATGAGGGGTTGGATGAGATTTATCATGTTGCTATGACTTTGCTATGCTTAATGCTTGTCACTAGGTCCCGAGTGCCATGATTTCAGATCTGAACCTATTATGTTTTCATCAATATATGAGAGTTCTTGATCCTATCTTGCAAGTCTATAGTCACCTATTATGTGTTATGATCCGTTAACCCCGAAGTGACAATAATCGAGATACTTACCGGTGATGACGTAGTTTGAGGAGTTCATGTATTCATTATGTGTTAATGCTTTGTTCCGGTAATCTATTAAAAGGATGCCTTAATATCCCTTAGTTTCCGTAAGGACCCCGCTGCCACGGGAGGGTAGGACAAAAGATGTCATGCAAGTTCTTTTCCATAAGCACATATGACTATATTCGGAATACATGCCTACATTACATTGATGAACTGGAGCTAGTTCTGTGTCACCCTAGGTTATGATTGTTACATGATGAATCGCATCCGGCATAATTCTCCATCACCGATCCATTGCCTACGAGCTTTCCATATATTGTTCTTTGCTTATTTACTTTTCCATCGCTATTGCTATCTTCACTACAAAATACCAAAAACATTACTTCTACTACTGTTACCTTTTGCTACCATTAACACTACTATCATATTACCTTGCTACTAAACACTTTGTTGTAGATATTAAGTTTCCAGGTGTGGTTGAATTGAAAACTCAGCTGCTAATACTTGAGAATATTCTTTGGCTCCCCTTGTGTCGAATCAATAAATTTGGGTTGAATACTCTACCCTCGAAAACTGTTGTGATCCCCTATACTTGTGGGTTATCAAGACTATTTTCTGGCGCCGTTGCTGGGGAGCATAGCTCTATTCTTTGAGTCACTTGGGATATATATCTCCTTATCATTATGAAGAACTTGAAAGATCCAAGAACCAAGATTTGTCCCTCAACTACGAGGGGAGGTAAGGAACTACCATCTAGCTCTGCACTTGATTCACCTTCTGTTTTGAGTAAGCTTGCGACACCAAAATCTGCTTCTGCTATACCATCTGATATGTCGCATGTTATTGATGATGCCACTTCTGCTATACATGATACTTATGATGAAACTACTGTGCCACTTGGTTAATATCTTGATGAACAAATTGCTAGGGCTAGAGAGATTGAAAATATTGAATCTGATAATACTGATGAAAGTGATAATGAAGAATCACTTGTTATTCCTAAGGGTTATGTTTTTGATCAAGAAGCTTCTTTACCTATTTTAGCTTGCAAAGATAGATATGAACTCAAAAGGTTATTAGCTAAATGGAATAAGGAATATCTAAATGCTAGAATGAAACCTGACCCTGCTTTTGCTACTTCACCTATCTGTGTTACTAATAAGGATTATGAATTCTCTTTTGATCCTGATATAATTACTTTGGTTGAATCTGATCCTTTTCATGGTTATGAATCTGAAACTGTTGTGGCACATCTTACTAAATAAAAGATATAGCCACCCTCTTCACTAAAGATGAGAAAACTCGTTACTTTTATATCCTTAAAATATTTCCGTTCTCACTAAAGGGTGATGCTAAGATATGGTTTAATTCTCTTGATCTTGGTTGTGTGCGTAGTTCCCAGGATATGATTTATTACTTCTCTGCTAAATATTTCCCTGCTCATAAGAAACAAACTGCTTTAAGGGATATATATATATATATATAATTTTGTGCAAATTGAAGAAGAGAGTCTCCCACAAGCTTGGGGGAGGCTTCTCCAATTACTTAATGCTTTGCCTGATCATCCTCTTAAGAAAAATGAAATACTTGATATCTTTTACAATGGACTAACCGATGCCTCCATAGATTACCTGGATAGTTGTGCCGGTTCTGTTTTCAGGGAAAGAACACCGGATGAAGCTGAAATTCTATTGAATAATATGTTGGCAAATGAAAATTATTGGACACCTCCGGAGCCAGTTCCTGAGCCTATTCCTAAACTAACTCTGAAGAAGAGGGGTATTCTATTTCTCGGTCCTAAAGATATGCAAGAGGTAAAGAAATCTATGAAATAAAAGGTATTAAAGCTGAAGATGTTAAGAATTTACTTCCTATTGAAGAAATACATGGTCTTAATTTACCGCCTGTTGAAGAAACATATGATCCAAATCCATCTCCTATTGAAGAAACTCAAGGTCTTGATAACCCGACACAGGTAGTAAAGGTAAATTCTCTCTATAGATATGATAAAGCTGAAATCCCATTTACTAAGTTTGCTAGCCCATGCTTAGATGAGTTTGATAAATTTATGGCTAAGCAAGAAGATTTTAATGCTTATTTTGGTAGACAATTGAAATACAATTCAAATATGCTTGAACACTTGGGTGATTATATGGCTAATGTTAAAGGTGAACTTAAACTTATTAGTAAACATGCTTCTATGGTTACCACTCAAGTAGAACAAGTACTTAAAGATCAAAATGATTTGCTCAATTAATTGAATAGTAAGGATAATGATAATGTTGTTAGAGTTATGACTAGAGGTGGTAGAATGACTCAGGAACATTTGTATCCTGAAGGCCATCCTAAAAGAATTGAGCAAGATTCTCAAAGAAATAATATAGATGCACCTAGTTCTTCTAAAAGGAAGAAAAATAAAAATGATGGGACTTTGCATGCTTCTAGTGATCCTATTGTTGAAACACCTGAGAATCCAAATGATATTTCTATTTCTGATGCTGAAACACAAGCTGGCAATGAACCTGAAACTAGTGATAATGTTAATAATAAAGTTCATGATGATGCTCAACCTAGTAATGATAATGATATAGAAATTGAACCTGCTGTTGATCCTGATAACCCACAATCAAAGAATCAACGTTATGATAAGAAAGACTTTGTTGCTAGGAAACATGGTAAAGAAAGAGAGCCTTCGGTTTAGAAACCCATGCCTTTTCCTCCCAAACCATCCAAGAAAAAGGATGATGAGGATTTTGAGCACTTTGCTGAAATGATTAGACCTATCTTTTTGCGTATGCGATTAACTGATATGCTCAAAACCAATCCTTATGCTAAGTACATGAAAGATATTATTACAAATAAAAGAAATATACCGGAAGCTGAAATTTCCACCATGCTTGCTAATTATACTTTTAAGGGTGGAATACCAAAGAAACTTGGAGATCCCGGTGTACCAACTATACCATGCTCCATTAAAAGAAACTATGTTAAAACTGCTTTATGTGATCTTGGAGCCGGTGTTAGTGTTATGCCTCTCTCTCTTTATATCGTAGACTTGATTTGAATAAGTTGACGCCTACTGAAATATCTTTGCAAATGGCTGATAAATCAACTGCTATACCTGTCGGTATTTGTGAGGATGTGCCTGTTGTAGTTGCAAACATTACTATTTTAACAGACTTTGTTATTCTTGATATTCCCAAGGACGATAGTATGTCTATTATTCTTGGAAGACCCTTTTTGAATACTGCAGGGGCTGTTATTGATTGCACTAAAGGCAATGTCACTTTTCATGTTAATGGCAATGAGCATACGGTACACTTTTCGAGGAAACAACCTCAAGTTCATAGTATCAATTCTATTGGAAAAATTCCATCGATTATATTTGGAGGTTTTGAATTTCCTCTTCCTACTGTCAAGAAGAAATATGATATTCTTATTATTGGGGATGTGCATATCCCTGTTGAGGTAACATAGTGTTATTCGAAATTTCTCCGGTTCCATGTTATTCGGAATGAGTTCGTTAACAAGACTTGATCAACCTTGTTAGTGGATTCCTTTTGATGATCATGAGATGGATGAAACTAGAAGGCACAACCTTCTGCACCCCACTTTTACTTTCTGTTATTTATATTAAATAAAATAAAACAAATATTTTTTTGTCTGTTATCTCATTATCCGTGCAATATAAAAATACCCCAAAAATAAAAGTTCTCCAAATGCCCTGAAATTTAAATATGATTTTTTCCAGAATATTTGAGAATATTTGGCACTAAAAACACAACAGGGGGGTCAACCACCTGCCCCGAGGGTGGAGGGCGCGCCCTACCCCCCTGGGCGTGCCCCCTGCCTCGTGGGCCCACGGTGGCCCTCCTCCACTTATCCTTTCACCCATACACTTCTTCTTCCTCCCCCAAACACGAATAACCAGCTCAAACCCGAGTCCAAGCTCGTTTTGCTGCCATTTTCGATCTCCTTGCTCAAAGCACCTCTCACAAAACTGCTTGGGGAGATTGTTCCTTGGTATGTGACTGCTCCATTGGTCCAATTAGTTTTTGTTCTAGTGCTTTATTCATTGCAAATTTTTGCTGCTTAGGTGACCCTGTTCTTGTGCTTGCATGTCAAATTTATATGGTCAAAAGTAGTTTTGATGCATGATATAGGCTCTAGGCACTTGTAGGAGTAGTTGCTATCAATATTATTGAGTTTGGTTTACTTTTATTTTGAAGTTACTAAAAATTTCAGAAATTTTTCAGAGGAAGAAATATGCTTAGAAAAATGTTCCAAGGTGGTTCTTCAAGGAAGCAAGGACCCAGGTTTGCAATGCGTGATGCTGATGATGAGCCACCAAGAGACACTCCAGTGCATCCTTGTGAATGGCCTTCTGAGAACTTTATGGATCGAGCCGGAATTATGGAAGAATTTAACGCATATTTGCGTAACGCTGATCTTGCGAGCTTCGAGGAAGAGAAGTGCAGCCAGTATCATAATCTCACTAGTTCCTTTGTGAGGAGGTTTGAATTTTCATCTTCACGTAATTCTCCAACTGTCCTATTTGATCTTTATGAAAATTCTTACACTATGGACTTACAGGATTTTACCACTGCTTGCAAACTTCCACAATGGGGTAGTATAAGGGATCCTCGCAAATCTGAATTTAGAGATTGTGTTTCTAGTATAACTGTGGGGGAATGTAGAGATATAACACAAGCTACCATAGAGAGCATTCACTTTCCTGCTATACATTATTTTGCTCTCTTCATAGGTGAATGCATTAATGGTAAAGATGAGGCATGTCACATGTGTGTCCCTGACCTCAATATTCTTAGGAGTGCTGTGTTAGAAGACAAATCTTATAATTTGGGAGCCATTGTTGCACGTAGGTTGCATCTTAATAGATTTAATGGATATTTCTTTGGTGGAAGTTATGCAACCCGCATAGCTAATTTTCTTGGTGTAGCCATACGCAAAGATGATATTTTGAATTACCTCATGCTTACCTAGACTTTAATGCTATGGTTCACCACCAGTTTGTCGAGAGGAATGAATCGCCTCACCAGTATCGACTAATCTTTGACAGACGCCGTGTTGTCCATATTACTCTCCCTGCTCCTGTCTTCTTTGATCATCAGGCAAAAGGAAGATATGTTATTACCAGAGAGGAGGCAGATGAGTACGAGAGGAGGGCGGAGGCCGCTCGTCGCCACGCTGCAGCTCAAGAGGCGATAGCCGATGCATCTCAGTACGACCCCAACTATTATTATGGATATCCGCTAGGCCAGCCATGGCCATAGACCAACTTAGGCCAAAAGCCTAAGCTTGGGGGAGTACGTATTTCCCACCGACATTACATTCATGTTCACACACTCATTGCTAGATGTCGGTGCTCATACTTTTTCATTGTATCATCCATGCTAGTATATTTTCCTTTTTATGCTTTCTTCTTGTGTGTTTAATAAACCTTAAGAAAAACCAAAAAAAATAGTTGTAGCTTTTAATTAGTTTACTTTCCATGCTTGTAGTAGTAATTAAAAAGAAAACCCAAAATGATTTCATGTTCTTCTTTTGCTTGTTGGGAGCTTTCCCATGTAAATAGTTTTATTTCTTTTCTTCGGGGGTCGATAGGAGAAGACCATAATTAAATTGTTGAAGTGGCTCTTATATGCATTATTGTTGAATCTGACAAAACAGCCCATATTGCCTTGTCTTCTCCTGTTAGTTGGATGCTTGCAGATTCTAGCTTAGTCCAATGCACGTGCACTATTATTATTATTCACATCGTTTGGTCGTGCAAGTGAAAGGCAATTATGATGATATATGATGGACTGACTGAGATGAGAAAAGTTGGTATGAACTCGACCACTTTTGTTTTTGTAAATATGATTAGTTCATCGTTATTGATTCAGCCTATTATGGATAAACATGTTTGCAATGACAACTAGAGATCATAGTGCTTATGCCATGCTTGATTAGCTATGAGTTATAATGGTTTACCTTGCGTGCCAACATGCTATTAAAATGGTTATGATGTGGTATGATAGGGTGGTATCCTCCTCTGAATGATTTAAATGACTCGACTTGGCACATGTTCACGCATGTAGTTGAAACAAAATCAACATAGCCTTCACGATATTTATGTTCATGGTGGATTATATCCTACTCATGCTTGCATTCGGTGTTGATTAATTTTAATGCATGTTAATGACTGTTGTCGCTCTCTAGCTGGTCGCTTCCTAGTCTTTTGCTAGCCTTCACCTGTACTAAGCGAGAATACTGCTTGTGCATCCAACTCCATAAACCCCAAAGTTATTCCAAATGAGTCCACTATACCTACCTATATACGGTATCCACCTGCCGTTCCAAGTAAATTTTTATGTGCAAAACTCTAAACCTTCAAATAAATATCCTGTTTTGTATGCTCGAATAGCTCATGTATCAACTAGGGTTGTCTGTATCTTCCATGTTAGGCGGGTTATTCTCAAGAGGAGTGGACTCTGCTCCTCCCTCACGAGATAAATGGCTGGTCACCGGGATGCCCAGTCCCATGCTTTATGCAAACTAAATCAAAATAATTGCAAACAAAACTCCCCCTGGGACTCTTGTTAGTTGGAGGCACTCGTTGTTTCGAGCAAGCCATGGATTGATGCTTGTTGGTGGAAGGGGGAGTATAAACTTTACCATTCTGTTTGGGAACCGCCTATAATGTGTGTAGCATGGAAGATATTGCCATCTCTTGGTTGTTATGTTGACAATGAAAGTATACCGCTCAAAATATTATTCACCTCTGTTTCAAAACCAAGCTCTGGCACCTCTACAAATCCCTGCTTCCCTTTGCGAATGGCATATCTATTTACTTTCATGTTGAGTCATCATCTTCTAATTAAAAAGCACCAGTTGGAGAGCACCGCTGTCATTTGCATTCATTATTGTTAGTTTACATTGAGTATGACTTGACTGGATCTCTTTTACCATGAATTACAACGTCTAGTCAGTCCTTGGTCTTTAAAGGTGCTCTGCATTTTTGTTTTGCGGTCTCAGAAAGGGCTAGCGAGATACCATCTTGTTATATCATATTATGATTGTTTTGAGAAAGTGTTGTCATCCGAGATTTATTATTATGACTCGCTAGTTGATTATGCCATTGATATGAGTAAACTTGAGACCCAAGCATTATTGTGAATGTGGTTAGTTATAATCTTTGCTGAAAACTTCAATGCTGGCTTTACATATTTACAACAACAAGAGCAAACAGATTTTGTAAAAGTTTTTCTTTATCACTTTCAGTTTATCAACTGAATTGCTTGAGGACAAGCAAAGGTTTAAGCTTGGGGGAGTTGATACGTCTCCGTCGTATCTACTTTTCCAAACACTTTTGCCCTTGTTTTGGACTCTAACTTGCATGATTTGAATGGAACTAGCCCAGACTGACGCTATTTTCAGCAGAATTGCCATGGTGTTATTTATGTGCAGAAACAAACGTTCTAGGAATGACCTGAAACTTCATAGAGCAACTTTTTGGAAAATATAAAAAATACCTGCAAAAGATGAAGGCCAGGGGGCCCACCACCTGTCCACGAGGGTGGGGGCGTGCCTGCCCCCTAGGGCGCGCCCCCCTACCTCGTGGGCCCCCTAGTGCCTCTCCGACTCCAACTCCAACTCTATATATTGTGTTTCGGGGAGAAAAAATCAGAGAGAAGGATTCATCACGTTTTACGATACGGAGCCACCGCCAAGCCCTAAAACCTCTCGGCAGGGCTGATCTGGAGTCCGTTTGGGGCTCTAGAGAGGGGAATCCGTCGCCATCGTCATCATCAACCATCCTCCATCACCAATTTCATGATGCTCACCGTCGTGCGTGAGAAATTCCATCGTAGGCTTGCTAGACGGTGATGGGTTGGATGAGATTTATCATGTAATCGAGTTAGTTTTGTTAGGGTTTGATCCCTAGTATCCACTATGTTCTAAGATTGATGTTGCTATGACTTTGCTATGCTAAATTCTTGTCACTAGGGCCTGATTGCCATGATTTCAGATCTGAACCTATTATGTTTTCATCAATATATGAGAGTTCTTGATCCTATCTTGCAAGTCTATAGTCACCTATTATGTGTTATGATCCGTTAACCCCGAAGTGAAAATAATCGGGATACTTACCGGTGATGACCGTAGTTTGAGGAGTTCATGTATTCACTATGTGTTGATGCTTTGTTCCGGTAATCTATTAAAAGGAGGCCTTAATATCCCTTAGTTTCCGTAAGGACCCCGCTACCACGGGAGGGTAGGATAAAAGATGTCATGCAAGTTCTTTTCCATAAGCACGTCCGACTATATTCGGAATACATGCCTACATTACATTGATGAACTAGAGCTAGTTCTGTGTCACCCTAGGTTATGACTGTTACATGATGAACCGCATCCGACATAATTCTCCATCACCGATACATTGCCTACGAGCTTTCCATATATTGTTCTTTGCTTATTGACTTTTACATTGCTATTGCTATCATCACTACAAAATACCAAAAACATTACTTTTACTACTGTTACCTTTTGCTACCGTTACCACTACTATCATATTACCTTGCTACTGAACACTTTGCTACAGATATTAAGTTTCCAGGTGTGGTTGAATTGACAACTCAAGTGCTAATATTTGAGAATATTCTTTGGCTCCCCTTGTGTCAAATCAATAGATTTGGATTGAATACTCTACCATTGAAAACTGTTGCGATCCCCTATACTTGTAAGTTATCACATGCATGTAGAGTATTAAGTTCAAGAGAACAGAGTAACGCTTTAAGCTAGGTGACATGATGTAGAGGGATAAATTCATGCAATATGATAAAAAAACATCTTGTTATCCTCGATGGCAACAATACAATACGTGCCTTGCTGCCCCTACTGTCACTGGGAAAGGACACCGCAAGATTGAACCCAAAGCTAAGCACTTCTCCCATTGCAAGAAAGATCCATCTAGTGTGCCAAACCAAACTGATAATTCGAAGAGACTTGCAAAGATAACCAATCATACATAAAAGAATTCAGAGAAGATTCAAATATTGTTCATAGATAAACTTGATCATAAACCCACAATTCATCGATCTCAACAAACACGCCGCAAAAAGAAGATTACATCGAATATATCTCCACATGAGAGGGGGAGAACTTTGTATTGAGATCCAAAAAGAGAGAAGAAGCCATCTAGCTAATAACTATGGACTCGAAGGTCTGAGGTAAACTACTCACACTTCATCGGAAGGGCTATGGTGTTGATGTAGAAGCCCTCCGTGATCGATGCCCCCTCTGGCGGAGCTCCGGAACAGGCCCCAAGATGGGATCTCGTGGATACAGAAAGTTACGGCGGTGGAATTAGGGTTTTGGCTTCGTATTTGATCGTTTGGGGGTACGTAGGTATATATAGGGGGAAGAAGTACGTCGGTGGAGCAAAAGGGGGGCCACGATGGTGGAGGGCGCGCCTGGGGGGGTACGCGCGCCCCCTACCTCGTGGCCTCCCTGTTGGTTGCTTGACGTAGGGTCCAAGTCTCATGGATCATGTTTGTTCCAAAAATCACGTTCCCGAAGGTTTCATTCCGTTTGGACTCCGCTTGATATTCTTTTTCTGCGAAACTCTGAAATAGGCAAAAAAACATCAATTCTAGGCTTGGCCTCCGGTTAATAGGTTAGGCCCAAAAATAATATAAAAGTGAATAATAAAGCCCAATAATGTCCAAGACAGAAGATAATATAGCATGGAGCAATCAAAATTATAGATACGTTGGAGACGTATCAAGCATCCCCAAGCTTAATTCCTGCTCATCCTCGAGTAGGTAAATGATAAAAACAGAATTTTTGATGTGGAATGCTACTAGGCATAACTTCAATGTAATTCTTCTTAATTGTGGCATGAATATTCAGATCCGAAAGATTCAAGATAAAAGTTTAATATTGACATAGAAATAATAATACTTCAAGCATACTAACTAAGCAATTTTGTCTTCTCAAAATAACATGGCCAAAGAAAGTTCATCCCTACAAAATCATATAGTTTAGTCATGCTCCATTTTCGTCACACAAGAATGATCTCGTCATGCACAACCCCGATGAAAAGCCAAGCAATTGTTTCATACTTTAGTAATCTCAAACTTTATAAACCTTCATGCAATACATGAGCGTGAGCCATGGATATAGCACTATGGGTGGAATAGAGTATACTAATGGGGTTATGTGGAGAAGACAAAAAAGGAGAAAGTCTCACATCAACGAGGCTAATCAATGAGCTATGGAGATGCTCATCAATTGATGTTAATGCAAGGAGTAGGGATTTCCATGCAACGGATGCACTAGAGCTATAAATGTATGAAAGCTCAACAAAAGAAATTAGTGGGTGTGCATCCAACTTGCTTGCTCACGAAGACCTAGGGCACTTGAGGAGGCCCATTGTTGGAATATACAAGCCAAGTTCTATAATGAAAACTTCCCACTAGTATATGAAAGTGACAAAACAAGCGACTCTCTATCATGAAGATCATGATGCTACTTTGAAGCACAAGTGTGGAAAAAAGATAGTAGCATTGTCCCTTTTTATTTCTCTTTTTTTCTTGGGCCTTTTTCTTTTTTTTGCCCCTTTTTTATTGGGACAATGCTCTGTTAAATGATGATCATCACACTTCTATTTATTTACAACTCAATGATTACAACTCGATACTAGAACAAGGTATGACTCTATATGAATGCCTCCGGCGGTGTACCGGGATATGCAATGAACCAAGAGTGACATGTATGAAAGAATTATGAATGGTGGCTTTGCCACAAATACTATGTCAACTACATGATCATGCTAGACAATATCACAATGATGAACGTGTCATGATAAACGGGATGGTGGAAAGTTTCATGGCAATATATCTCGTAATTTGGCTATGGAAATGCCATAATAGGTAGGTATGGTGGCTGTTTTGAGGAAGATGTAAGGAGGTTTATGTGTGAAAGAGCGTATCATATCACGGGGTTTGGATGCACCGGCGAAGTTTGCACCAACTCTCAATGTGAGAAAGGGCAATGCACGGTACCGAAGAGGCTAGCAATGATGGAAAGGTGAGAGTGCGTATAATCCATGGACTCAACATTAGTTATAAAGAACTCACAAACTTATTGCAAAAATCTACAAGTCATCAAAAACCAAGCACTACGCGCATGCTCCTATGGGGATAGATTGGTAGGAAAAGACCATCGCTCGTCCCCGACCGCCACTCATAAGGAGGACAATCAAAGAACACCTCATGTTTCAAATTTGTTACATAACGTTTACCATACGTGCATGCTACGGGACTTGCAAACTTCAACAAAAGTATTTCTCAAATTCACAACTACTCAACTAGCACAACTTTAATATCACTACCTCCATATCTCGAAACAATTATCAAGCATCAAACTTCTCATAGTATTCAACACACTCATAAGAAATTTTTTTACTAATCTTGAATACCTAGCATATTAGGATTATTTAAGAAAATTACCATGCATTTTAAGACTCTCAAAATAATCTAAGTGAATCATTAGAGAACAATAGTTTCTATAAAACAAATCCACCACCGTGCTCTAAAAGATATAAGTGAAGTACTAGAGCAAAACAATATAACTCAAAAGATATAAGTGAAGCACATAGAATATTCTAATAATTTCCGAATCATGTGTGTCTCTCTCAAAAGGTGTGTACAGAAAGGATTATTGTGGTAAACTAAAAAATAAAGACTCAAATCATACAATATTCTCCAAGCAAAACACATATCATGTGGTGAATAAAAATATAGCTCCAAGTAAAGTTACCGATGAAAGTAGACGAAAGAGTGGATGCCTTCCGGGGCATCCCCAAGCTTTGGCTTTTAGGTGTCCTTAGATTATATTTGGGGTGCCATGGGCATCCCCAAGCGTAGGCTATTGCCACTCCTCGTTCCATAATCTATCAAATCCTTACCCAACACTTGAAAACTTCACAACACAAAACTTAAAGTAGAAAATCTCGTGAGCTCCGTTAGCGAAAGAAAACAAAAGACCACTTCAAGGTACTGTAATGAACTCATTATTTATTCATATTGGTGTTAAACCTACTGTATTACAACTTCTCTATAGTTTATAAACTATTTTACTAGCCATACGTTCATCAAAATAAGCAAACAACACACGAAAAACAGAATCTGTCAAAAACAGTACAGTCTGTAGTAATCTGTAGCTAACGCAAGATATGGAACCCCAAAAATTATAAAATAAATTGATGGACGTGAGGTATTTATATATTAATCATCTGCAAAAATAATTAACTAAATAGCACGTTCCAAATAAAAATGGCAGCAATTCTCGTGAGCGCTAAAGTTTCTGTTTTTTACAGTAAGATTAAAAAGACTTTCCCCAAGTCTTCCCAACGGTTCTACTTGGCACAAACACCAATTAATCACAAAAACACAACCAAAACAGAGGCTAGATAAATTATTTATTAAATAAAATCAAGGAAAAATATTGGGTTGTCTCCCAATAAGCGCTTTTCTTTAAATCCTTTTTAGCTAGGCATTGATAATTTTAATGATGCTCACATTAAAGACAAGAATTGAAGCACAAAGAGAGCATCATAAAACACGTGACAAACGCATCTAAGTCTAACATACTTCCTATGCATAGGCATCTTATAGGTAAACAAATTATCAAGGCAAGAAAAAACTAGCATATGCAAGGAAGCGGAAAGAAACAATTGCAATCTCAACGTAACGAGAGGTAATTTAGTAACATGAAAATTTCTACCACCATATTTTCCTCTCTCATAATAATTACATGTAGGATCATAAGCAAATTAAACAAAATAGCTATCACATAAAATATTTTCAACATGATCCACATGCATGCAAAGTTGATACTCTTCCAAAATAGTGGGATCTAAAGTTAAACCTCTTCCAAACCCACCTTCAATAGTATTGCAATCACTATTATCAATCTCATATTCATCATGGGGCTTAAATAAATTTTCAAGATCATAAGAAGAATCACCACAATCATGATCATTGCAACAAGTAGAGGACATAGCAAAACTAGCATCCCCAAGCTTAGGGTTTTGCATATTATTAGCACAATTTACATAAATAAAATTTATAATAAAATCATTGCAATCATGCTTTTTATTCAAAGATCTATCGTGAATCGCTTCATAAAGTAATTCATCACACTTTTCAGATTCACGAATTTCAAGCAAAACCTCATAAAGATAATCTAGTGCACAAAACTCACTAGCAATTGGTTCATCATAATTGGATCTCTTAAAAAGATTAGCAAGTGGATGAGGATGCATAGATCTTAGGTTCTCTGTGTAGTAATAAATAAACAACTATTCCAATCAAACGAGCAAACGAGCCAAGTAAGACATAAAAGCAAACAAAAAGACAAACAGAAGAAGGGCGAATAAAACGGCAAGGGTGAAGTGGGGGAGAGGAAAACGAGAGGCAAATGGCAAATAATGTAATGCGGGAGATAAGGGTTTGTGATGGGTACTTGGTGTGCTGACTTTTGCGTAGGCCTCCCCGGCAACGGCGCCAGAAATGGCTCGTAGTCGGGAGTCAAATCTTGACTTGACTTGCGCGAACCTCCCCGACAACGGTGCCAGAAATCCTTCTTGCTACCTCTTGAGCACTGCATTGGTTTTCCCTTGAAGAGGAAAGGGTGATGCAGTAAAGTAGCGTAAGTATTTCCCTCAATTTTTAAGAACCAAGGTATCAATCCAGTAGGAGGCTACGCGCGAGTCCCTCGCACCTGCACAAAACAAATAAATCCTCGCAACCAACGCGATAAGGGGTTGCCAATCCCTACACGGTCACTTACGAGAGTGAGATCTGATAGATATGATAAAATAATGTTTTTGGTATTTTTATGATAAAGATGCAAAGTAAAATAAAAGGCAATGAAAATAACTAAGTGTTGGAAGATTAATATGATGGAAGATAGACCCGGGGGGCCATAGGTTTCAATAGTGGCTTCTCTCAAGAGCATGAGTATTTTATGGTGGGTGAACAAATTACTGTTGAGCAATTGACAGAATTGAGCAAAGTTATGAGAATATCTAGGTATGATCATGTATATAGGCATCACGTCCGAGACAAGTAGACCGACTCCTGCCTGCATCTACTACTATTACTCCACACATCGACCGCTATCTAGCATGCATCTAGAGTTTTAAGTTCAAGAGAACAGAGTAACGCTTTAAGCAAGATGACATGATGTAGAGGGATAAATTCATGCAATATGATAAAAATCCCATATTGTTATCCTCGATGGCAACAATACAATACGTGCCTTGCTGCCCCTACTGTCACTGGGAAAGGACACTGCAAGATTGAACCCAAAGCTAAGCACTTCTACCATTGCAAGAAAGATCAATCTAGTAGGCCAAACCAAACTGATAATTCGAAGAGACTTGCAAAGATAACCAATCATACATAAAAGAATTCAGAGAAGATTCAAATATTGTTCATAGATAAACTTGATCATAAACCCACAATTCATCGATCTCAACAAACACACCGCAAAAAGAAGATTACATCGAATAGATCTCCACAAGAGAGGGGGAGAAATTTGTATTGAGATCCAAAAAGAGAGAAGAAGCCATCTAGCTAATAACTATGGACCCGAAGGTCTGAGGTAAACTACTCACACTTCATCGGAAGGGCTATGGTGTTGATGTAGAAGCCCTCCGCGATCGATGCCCCCTCCGGCAGAGCTCCAGAACAGGCCCCAAGTGGGATCTTGTGGATACAGAAAGTTACAGTGGTGGAATTAGGGTTTTGGCTCCGTATTTTATCATTTGGGGTACGTAGGTATATATAGGAGGAAGAAGTACGTTAGTGGAGCAACAGGGGGGCCACGAGGGTGGAGGGCGCGCCTGGGGGGTAGGCGTGCCCCCCTACCTCGTGGCCTCCCTGTTGGTTGCTTGACGTAGGGTCCAATTCTCCTGGATCATGTTTGTTCCGAAAATCACGTTTCCGAAGGTTTCATTCCATTTGGACTCCGTTTGATTTTTTTGCGAAACTCTGAAATAGGCAAAAAAACAGCAATTCTGGGATGGGCCTCCAGTTAATAGGTTAGTCCCAAAAATAATATAAAAGTGAATAATAAAGCCCAATAATGTCCAAAACAGAAGATAATATAGCATGGAGCAATCAAAAATTGTAGATATGTTGGAGACGTATCAGGGTCCAATTCCTCTAGATCATGTTCGTTCCGAAAATCACGTTCGCGAAGGTTTCATTCCGTTTGGACTCCGTTTGATATTCTTTTTCTGCGAAACCCTAAAATTGGCAAAAACAACAATTCTGGGCTGGGCCTCGGGTTATGGAGATTCCCATCAATAGATATCAATGTGAGTGAGTAGGGATTGCCATGCAACGGATGCACTAGAGCTATAAATATATGAAAGCTCAAAAAATGAAACTAAGTGGATGTGCATCCAACTTGCTTGCTCACGAAGACCTAGGGAATATTGAGGTAGCCCATCGTTAGAATATACAAGCCAAGTTCTATAATGAAAAATTCCCACTAGTATATGAAAGTGATAACATATGAGACTCTCTATTATGAAGATCATGGTGCTATTTTGGAGCACAAGTGTGGAAAAAAAGGATAGTAGTATTGCCCCTTTTTTTGGGCCTTTTTTCTTTGGCCTTTTTTGGGACAATACTCTATGAATGATGATCATCACACTTATATTTATTTACAACTCAATGATTACAACTCGATACTAGAACAAAGTATGACTCTATATGAATGCCTCCGGCGGTGTACCGGGATAGAAATGATGCATGAGTGACTTATATGAAAGAATTTATGAACGGTGGCTTTGCCACAACTAAAATGTCAACTACATGATCATGAAAAGCAATATGACAATGATGGAGCGTGTCATGATAAACGGAACGGTGGAAAGTTGCATGGCAATATATCTCGGAATGGCTATGGAAATGCCATGATAGGTAGGTATGGTGGCTGTTTTGTAACGCCCTCGATGTGGCTATATCTCCCACGTGTCGAAGCACGACTTAGAGGCATAACCGCATTGAAAGCAATGTCGCAAGTGAGGTAATCTTCGCAAACAACCCATGTAATACAATAGGGGAAAAGATACATAGTTGGCTTACAATCGCCACTTCACACAATTACATGAATAAAGCATTACATCAACCAAATACAATCAAGGTCCGACTACAGAACCAAAATAAAAGAACCCCAAAAGCGACAAGGTCCCCGATCGACCCCAACTGGGCTCCACTACTAATCAAATAGAATGGAACAACACAAAGGACAAGATCTTCATCGAGCTCCTCCTGAGCTTGGTTGCGTCATCTGCACGGTTCAACGGCACCTGCAAATTGGTTTTGGAAGTATCTGTGAGTCACAGGGACTCAGCAATCTCGCACCCTCGCGACCAAGACTATTTAAGCTTATGGGTAAGGTAAAGGTATGAGATGGAGCTGCAGCAAGCGACTAGCATATATGGTGGCTAACATACGCAAAAGAGAGCGAGAAGAGAAGGCAAAGCACGGTTGTCGGAGTAATTGGACACGGATACCCCGAAGACGGCAAGATGATATTTCAAGACATCGGGGATGGCAAAGCCCCTCAGTCTGACTGCCCAGCCGGCTGCCGACTACGCCAACCAGCCGGCTGCCGACTGCACCAGCCAGCCGGCTGCCGACTGCAGCCCGAAGCGACATCGACAAGACACCGACGAGACGGCCATACCGCGGACAAGACAACCGTACCGTGACGACATCATGTACAGTGTCACTTGTCCCCTGGCACTATTTATGAAGTGACCCAAGGGACAAGCATGACATGCACCACACCTCTCATGGGCATGGTGCCCCATGCCCACTTGCCCCCCACGCCACTCACCTAGCTTAGGAAACAAGCTAGCCATGCCCATATATATATATATCACCCACCCATCCATCCACCAGGGGGACACACGCATGCGTCCATGCTCATTCACGGTGGAGCTCTCTCATGCCCACTAGCTAGCTAACTCATACACACATATGAGGCATATGCAAAGTTAGATACCCATGGTACTGATCTCAGATACAGCTCCAGGAGCACTTTGTACTAGATATATCAGATACACTCAGACATGCAGCAGTAGGAGTATTATCTCTCCGGAGAGCTCCGAAGCTGGGTAGATCACCGCGTGCTACTCGCATACCCGCTCCCGGGCCTATCAGCAGCAGTCTTACCCACACACTAAGCCCTTGTGGCATCTGTCGACTCGCAAGCCCCCCGTGAGAAATACCACGACAGTTGGCGCCCACCGTGGGGCGGTACTTTGCTACCACGCTGCTGCTGGTTTCGCTGTCCGGGCGGGACCCTTTTTTCTTCGTCGCCTCCGCCGCGGCGTCGCGCCGTCTCTCCGGTAGCGCTCGGGGGCTCGACATCGACCCGCCCCCGGAGCGGCCGCGAGGGGTGGCGCGTCCTCGCCGTCGGCCTCTCCGTCTTCGCCGCCGCGGCGTCGCGCCGTCTCTCCGGTAGCGCTCGGGGGCTCGACTTCGACCCGCCCCCGGAATGGCCGTGAGGGGCGGCGTGACCTCGCCGTCGGCCTCGCCTTCTTCACCACCACCGTTGCGACGCCGGCTGCTCGTCCGCGCGCGCGCCGCGCGCGGGACCTCGTTTTCGGTCGACCGTGGCCGTCCACGCGCCGCTCGCGCCTGCTTTCCTCCACATTGCGCCTTGCTCCGGGCTCCATATATCATCTACAAGCTAGCTAGATGCATCAGTCAACAATGGTCAAGCCATAGCCATACACAACGCCCGGCTCCATCAAGCGGCGCCTGCGCCCGTTATCTCCGGCCGCCGTCACGCATCCCGCGTCCCTCGCGCATGCATCGACCCAGGCTGCACGGCCCGCCAGCGCCGCGTCGCTGCACCGTATCCGCGCCCGAAGACCCTTCGCGCTCCTCCGCGCCGCCCGGCGGTTGGACCGGCTCGGCCTGCTCTGCCCCCGCACGTCCTAGTCATCCCGGCGCTCGGCCCCGCCCGCTCGCGGCTGGCTCCGTCTCGCCGCGCCGGCTGCTCCACACCGTCGGGTCGGACCCGTCTGCGGCTGCCTCCGCTGAGCCCGCGTGCTCCGCCGGCTTCCCGTGCCTGCCGGCTCTTCCCGCGCCGGCCTCGCCCATGCGCCTGCGTCGCCCCGCCTTGGCCTTCGCCTAGGCCGGCTCCGACTCCCGCGCGGCTGCTCGCCAGCACGGCCGCAGCCGGCTCCGGCTCCCACCGGCTTCAGGTCGCCTCCCCAGGTCCGGTCGGCTCCGCCTGCCGCCTACACGCCGGGCCGGGTCGCACGCCCCCGCTGCCGACTCCCTAGTCAAGCCCCGTGGCCGGCGGTTCCCCACGGCCCGCTCGGCCGCCTCCGCTGCAGGCCGAGCCGACTCGTCGCACCCGGCTGCATCCTCGCACGCGTGCTGGCCCGCCTGCTGCTCACTGGCCGGCTCCTGGCGCTCCGGCTCCGCCTCCTCGCGCCCACAAATCCACCGCGGTCGTCCGCCTCCGCCTTCCCGCCGCCTGCGCCACTCCACACCCGGCAGCCGGCTCTTCCTGCGCCGGCCTCGCCCCTGCGCCCGCGTCGCCCCGCCTTGGCCTTCGCCTAGGCCGGCTCCGACTCCCATGCGGCCGCTCGCCAACACGGCCATGGCCGGCTCCGGCTCCCACCGGCTTCGGGTCACCTCCCCAAGTCCGGTCGGCTCCGCCTGCCGCCTACACACCGGGCCGAGTCGCACGCCCCCGCTGCCGACTCCCGGGTCGAGCCCCGTGGCCGGCTGTTCCCCACGCGCCCCCGCCAGGTCCTGCTCCAAGCCGCCTGTTGTGGCCGGTTCCTGGAGGAAAGAAGCAAAAGAAAGAAAAGGGCCGCCTGCCCAAGGGGCCGGCTGAAAGAAAAGTCAGGTGTCGGCTGCCCAAGCCGGCTAAGAGAGAAGTGGCCAGGTGCCAAGCCGGCTGTTCGGCTGAAAAAAAATGCGTCCGACTGCCAGATATGCGTCCGACCGTTGGCTACCTGGCCGGCTGCAAAGAGCCGACTGCCGTGTCGGGGTCCACCCTTCAGCCGTTTGAAGAAGAAAAAGTAGTTGCGGGGAGATCCGGCCCGACTGCTTAGCAGTCGTCCCGAATCTTGGGGGCTACACCCAGCGGGTGCGCTGACGCGCCCCCGCGAGAAAGAAGAAAAGATAGTTGCCGGAAGATCCGGCCCGACTGCTCAGCAGTCGGCCCGAATCTCGGGGGCTACACCCAGCGGGTGCGCTGGCGCGCCCCCGCGAAGAAGAAGACGAAGTAGTTGCCGGAAGATCCGGCCCGACTGCTCAGCAGTCGGCCCGAATCTCGAGGGCTACAACCAGCGGGTGCGCTGACGCGCCCCCGCGAAGATTGCAGACAAGAGAAGAGTTTTGTCCGGCTGCCAGCAGCCGGCAGAAGAAAAAGGGCGTTGCAAGATGCCTCGCCGCCTGGCCGGTCGAGCCTGACCGGCCAGGACCCCCCTCGAGCACCCGGGGGCTCAAGGGCTACAACCAGCGGGTGCGCTGACGCTCCCCCGCGAGAAAGAAGAAAAGATAGTTGCCGGAAGATCCGGCCCGACTGCTCAGCAGTCGGCCCGAATCTCGGGGGCTACACCCAGCGGGTGCGCTGGCGCGCCCCCGCGAGAAAGAAGAAAAGGTAGTTGCCGGAAGATCCGGTCTGACTGCTCAGCAGTCGGCCCAAATCTCGGGGGCTACACCCAGCGGGTGCGCTGACGCGCCCCCGCGAGAGAAGAAGACAAAGTAGTTGCCGGAAGATCCAGCCCGACTGCTCAGCAGTCAGCCCGAATCTCGGGGGCTACACCCAGCGGGTGCGCTGACGCGCCCCCGTGAAGATGAAGACAAAGTAGCTGCCAGAAGATCCGGCCCGACTGCTCAGCAGTCGGCCCTACACCCAGCGGGTGCGTTGGCGCGCTCCGCAAGCGCCGAGTCGCGCCGACTGTCTTCAACAACCGCGACTACACGAAAATCAATGTGAGCTCCTCACCCGCATATTTTTGCACTACGCAAGCACGGATAACCCCAAGCGATGCTCGGGGGCTGTCTCCGCATTTTATTACAGTAGCATCACTGTTTGCCCCGGCGCCAGCCAGAGTTGGCCCGGGGGCTGGCCGCTTGGCCTGAGACGTTAATTCCCGTAGATGGCTTAGTACCGTGCGCGGTACCAAAGGCCCACTCTTAGTCACAGACCGCAGAGCGGCTGCCGACTAGCAAGAGTGAACGCTGGAGGCCACCCACACGAAAAACGCCCGGGAAGAAAATCGTTCGGGCGACCCAGACGTTTTCCTTTACAAGTATCTACTCGGTTGAATCTGCTCCCAGACTCTGAGTACTGTACACTCCACTTCGCGGCTCACTCTCAGCCACAGACTGCAGAGCGGCTGTCCGGCAAGCAAGAGCACAAGCCAAAGAGTGGAGGGAACATGAAAAAGATTGAAGGGGGCTCGGACGAAACCGAGTCGGCACCCTCCGCATAAAACTTGCAATACTAAAGCAAGCATATGATATATTTGCGTGGACTAACTTTGTCCTTTTTTATGATCATTTCCATGAACATTTGCCAAAAAACCTCCGCCCAACTTTGCCAAGTTGCCCGGAGGCTTGGGGGCTACTGTCGGAGTAATTGGACACGGATACCCCGAAGACGGCAAGATGATATTTCAAGACATCGGGGCTGGCAAAGCCCCTCAGTCCGACTGCCCAGCCGGCTGCCGACTACGCCAACCAGCCGGCTGCCGACTGCACCAGCCAGCCGGCTGCCGACTGCAGCCCGAAGCGACATCGACAAGACACCGACGAGACGGCCATACCGCGGACAAGACAACCGTACCGCGACGACATCATGTACAGTGTCACTTGTCCCCTGGCACTATTTATGAAGTGACCCAAGGGACAAGCATGACATGCACCACACCTCTCATGGGCATGGTGCCCCATGCCCACTTGCCCCCCACGCCACTCACCTAGCTTAGGAAACAAGCTAGCCATGCCCATATATATATATCACCCACCCATCCATCCACCAGGGGGACACACGCATGCGTCCATGCTCATTCACGGTGGAGCTCTCTCATGCCCACTAGCTAGCTAACTCATACACACATATGAGGCATATGCAAAGTCAAATACCCATGGTACTGATCTCAGATACAGCTCCAGGAGCACTTTGTACTAGATATATCAGATACACTCAGACATGCAGCAGTAGGAGTATTATCTCTCCGGAGAGCTCCGAAGCTGGGTAGATCACCGCGTGCTACTCGCATACCCGCTCCTGGGCCTATCAGCAGCAGTCTTACCCACACACTAAGCCCTTGTGGCATCTGTCGACTCGCAAGCCCCCCGTGAGAAATACCACGACAACGGTCGATAAAAGTATGATCAAGAAGTGATCCTAAAACAACCTACGTCAAGCATAACTCCAACACCGTGTTCACTTCCCGGACTCCGCCGGAAAGAGACCATCACGGCAACACACACGGTTGATGTATTTTAATTAAGGTCAACTTCAGGTTTTCTACAACCGGACGTTAACAAATTCCCATCTGCCCATAACCGCGGGCACGGCTTTCGGAAGTTCAAATCCCTGCAGGGGTGTCCCAACTTAGCCCATGACAAGCTCTCACGGTCGACGAAGGAATAGACCTCTTCCCGAGACATTCCGGTCAGACTCGGTATCCCGGTTCTACAAGACATCCTCGACAATGGTAAAACAAGTCCAGCAAGACCGCCCGATGCGCCGACATCCTGATAGGAGCTGCACATATCTCGTTCTCAGGGCTCACCGGATAAGCTAAGCGTACAGAAGCCGACGTAACCCAAGTTGCCAAGGAATGGCCCTGCACGGTGCTCTGGGTTGGACCAACACTTAGACAAGCACTGGCCCGGGGGTTAAAATAAAGATGACCCTCGGGATGCGCGACTCCCAAGGGAAAAAGGCTAGGTGGCAAATGGTAAAACCAAGGTTGGGCCTTGCTGGAGGAATTTTATTCAAGGCAAACTGTCAAGGGGTTCCCATTATAACCCAACCGCGTAAGGAACGCAAAATCCGGGAACATAACACCGATATGACGGAAACTAGGGCGGCAAGAGTGGAACAAAACACCAGGCATAAGGCCGAGCCTTCCACCCTTTACCAAGTATATAGATGCATTAATTAAATAAGATATATTGTGATATCCCAACAAGTAAACATGTTCCAACAAGGAACAACATCTCCACGTTCCAACAAGGAACAAACTTCAATCTTCACCTGCAACTAACAACGCTATAAGAGGGGCTGAGCAAAGCGGTAACATAGCCAAACAACGGTTTGCTAGGACAAGGTGGGTTAGAGGCTTGGTTCAACAATATGGGAGGCATGATAAGCAAGTGGTAGGTATCGCAGCATAGGCATAGCAAAAGAGCGAGCAACTAGCAAGCAAAGATAGAAGTGATTTCGAGGGTATGGTCATCTTGCCTGAAATCCCGCAAGGAAGAAGAACGAGTCCATGAAGAAGACAAACGGACGTAGACGAACGGGTCCTCACAAATGCGATGTTACCGAATCCAACCCGAAGAAGCAAACACCGGAAAGAAGCACACAACATAGTAAACAACCAACACATGAACATGGTATGATATGCGGGATGCGGGATGCGATGCATATGCATGATTTAACAAGGAATGCATGAACCTGGCCTCAACTTGGAAATCCAAGTGTGCCACTAGAAAGGTGAGATGAAATCGCTTGAAAACGATATAAAGAACGCCGGAATCGGAGTCACGGTTTGGAAATGGCAAGCAATTCAAATATGACCACGTTCTGCGATTTACAGCAAGTAGCCATCTAAATGCAACAAGATGAGCATGCTACAGCACTCAAACATGGCAACAAAATACATTGCAGGGATCCATTCATGATGCTTAACAAAAGATGAACACTGAGCTACGGCTAATTCATCCATTAACAGGTTCAAACAAGCATGGCAAAAGAGCAATTGGTAAACAGATTTCAGACTTAGTGAAATTAACACTTGTCTGAAATATCAGATCAGGTAGCATGCTTTGGAGCATGAAAACCATATGCTACAGGACCTGAACATGGCAAAGTAAAGCATGGCATGGAGCTACTCAAAGAGCTTAACAAAAATCCCTTAGTGACCTTGAGCCAAAAGGGATCAGAAAATACATTTGCAAGCATGTGAACATGGCAAAAACATAATCAGTTCTCAGACTTAGTGAAAACTGGAGCATGCTGAAACAAATATCAAGTAGGCATGTTTACGAGCTCGATGCACTCACTAAAGAGCAAGGCATGACAATCTAAGCATACAACCATCAAGAATACACATTATACAAGCTAGACATGGCAAGAACAATAGCATAGCATGCACGGATCAACGACAACATCCTCGGCAAAATCGCTAACAAGTAGACAATCTGCCCAGATTCACGAAATAGCAAAAGTAGAGCTCGATTGACTCAAGCTAGGGTGCTCCATAATTGCAAACAAAGACATGGATGGATAGAGCACTACAATATTAACAAATCATCCTTACTGATCATCCTCAAAAGAGGCATGGATCACTAGGAAACAACATGAACATATGGCATAATGATAAAAACAGATCAAGGACTTAGTGGAAATGCTAAGTCCCTAAAATCAGCATTAACGAATGCTCCACTTTGCAAGCTTGTGCTAGTCACCACACACATCACAAAAATACATGGATAGCACCTCTGGAAAGATGGCATGGCATATAACAAAACACATGTAGAGCTCAGGGGCATATCATGCACACAATAAACATGGCAAAAATGACAAATAGCTATTTAGTGCAGCAGATCTGGCAATTATCTCAAATAGCACTTTTCCAACAGCATTTCGGGCATCAAGATGAACTCAAATGAAAATGATGCAATGAGATTAAATGATGTGCTCTCTGAGACGAACATTTTGATATGCTATATGCATGAATCGGATCTATAGATGCAAAGTTACGACATGATGAACATGGGCATTTGAAACATGGAAATCTCGGGGACTTGGTAGAAATTGGACCTCCAGATCTAGGGTTCATCCGCGAAATGATCCGAAATTTCGGGGAGGGGTGCTCTTTTATAGGTAGAGGGAGCTAGGAGAGTCCAAATGAGGTGCGGTTTTCGGCCACGCGGTCGTGATCGAACGACCGAGATGATGGAGGGGGTTTAGGTGGGTTTTGGGCCAAATTGGAGGGGTGTTGGGCTGCAACACACACGAGGCCTTCTCGGTCCCTCGGTTAACCGTTGGAGTATCAAACGAAGTCCAAATGGTACGAAACTTGACAGGCGGTCTACCTGTAGTAAACCAAGGCCGCTTGGCAAGTCTCGGTCCAATCCGGAAATGTTTAACCCCCACACATGAAAATAAGGTAGAAAGGGACACCAGGTGACATAGGAGCGCCGGATTGCAAAACGGACAACGGGAAAAATGCTCGGATGCATGAGACGAACATGTATGCAAATGAAATGCACATGATGACATGATATGCAATGCATGACACTCAAGAAAAGACAAGGCAACAACAGAGAATAACTGGAGGACACCTGGCACATCGGTCTCGGGGTGTTACATGTTTTGAGGAAGGTATATGGTGGGTGTATGATACCGGCGAAAGGTGCGCGGTATTAGAGAGGCTAGCAATGGTGGAAGGGTGAGAGTGCGTATAATACATGGACTCAACATTAGTCATAAAGAACTCACATATTGTATTCCAACTTCTCTATCATTTATAAACTACTTTACTAGCCATAGATTCATCAAAATAAGCAAACAACACACGAAAAACAGAATCTGTCAAAAACAGAACAGTCTGTAGTAATCTGTAGCTAACGCAAGATCTGGAACCCCAAAAATTCTAAAATAAATTTCTGGACGTGAGGAATTTATCTATTAATCATATTCAAAAATAATTAACTAAATAGCACTTTCCAAATAAAAATGGCAGCAGTTCTCGTGAGCGCTAAAGTTTCTGTTTTTTACAGCAAGATTAACAAGACTTTCCCCAAGTCTTCCCAACGGTTCTACTTGGCACAAACACTAATTAAACACAAAAAACACAACCAAAACATAGGCTAGATAAATTATTTATTACTAAACAGGAGCAAAAAGCAAGGAATAAAAATAAAATTGGGTTGCCTCTCAACAAGCGCTATCGTTTAACGCCCCTAGCTAGGCATAAAAAGCAAGGATAGATCTAAGTGTTGCCATCTTTGGTTGGTAGTTCTTTAATGAGACATATATCACCTTTAGGAGTTTCTTCCCTTTTATCAATAATCAAACTTCTAGGCACAAGATCTAAAAAATCAGTAGTAGCAAATGGTTCCTTAATGATAGCAAAAAGATTAGGATGAATACTTATAGATTTGAGATCCACAGTTTCCTTGCTAGAGGATTCACCCTTATTTTTAGGAACATACATAAGCTTGGCACTTTTAGTTGGAGGACTTGGAGTATTCTTTACAGAAGAAAAAGCGGTTCCCAAGTTGGTAATAATACCCTCAACTTTATCGATTCTAGTGGAATCATGATTTATTCTTTCATTAACTATAGGTTCCTTCTCTTTAATATTTTTCAAAGTTACTCCTACTTTAGATCCATATTGGGTAATTTGGTTGTGGATATTTTTATCGAAAGTTTCAATTAACTCAACGGTAGCAACTTTATTTTCAATAATTTCAAGTTTTTGCATTACATGCTCCAAAGTTAACATAGTTCCATTAATCATAAGAGGGGGTGAGCCAAATAAATCTATCATAGCATTATAAGAATCAAAAGTATGGCTACCCAAGAAATTCCCTCCAGTAATGGTATCAAGGATATATCTGTACCAAGGAGTAGTGCCTACGTAAAAATTGCGGAGAAGAACGAAAGTGGACTGCTTCCTAGTAGATCTATTTTGAGCATTGCAAATCCTATACCAAGAGTCTTTTAAATTTTCTCCTTCCCTTTGTTTAAAATTAAGAACTTAATTCTCGGGAGATAACAGAGAAGATAGGGGACTAGCCATAACGACAAGCAAGCAATCCAACACACAAGCAAACAAGGAACGGGCAAAAAGAGGCAAATAGAGAAAGAGAGGGAGGACAAAGAGAGAGAGGGCGAATAAAACGGCAAGGGTGAAGTGGGGGAGAGGAAAACGAGGGGCAAATGGCAAATAATGTAATGCGGGAGATAAGGGTTGTAATGGGTACTTGGTATGTTGACTTTTGCGTAGACCTCCCCGGCAACGGCGCTAGAAATCCTTCTTGCTACCTCTTGAGCACTTGCGTTGGTTTTCCCTTGACGAGGAAAGGGTGATGCAGCAGAGTAGCGTAAGTATTTCCCTCAGTTTTTTAGAACCATGGTATCAATCCAGTAGGAGGCCACGCATGAGTCCCTCGTACCTACACAAACAAATAAATCCTCGCAACCAACGCGATAAGGGGTTGTCAATCCCTACACGGTCACTTACGAGAGTGAGATCTGATAGATATGATAAGATAATATTTTTGGTATTTTTATGATAAAGATGCAAAGTAAAATAAAAGGCAAAGGAAATAACTAAGTATTGGAAGATTAATATGATGGAAGATAGACCCAGGGGCCATAGGTTTCACTAGAGGCTTCTCTCGAGAGCATAAGTATTCACGGCGGGTAAACAAATTACTGTTGAGCAATTGACAGAATTGAGCATAGTTATGAGAATATCTAGGCATGATCATGTATATAGGCATCACGTCCGAAACAAGTAGACCGACTCCTGCCTGCATCTACTACTATTACTCCACACATCGACCGCTTTCCAGCATGCATCTAGAGTATTAAGTTCAAGAGAACAGAGTAACGCTTTAAGCAAGATGACATGATGTAGAGGGATAAACTCATGTAATATAAAATAAACCCCATCTTGTTATCCTCGATGGCAACAATACAATACGTGCCTTGCTGCCCCTACTGTCATTGGGAAAGGACACCACAAGATTGAACCCAAAGCTAAGAACTTCTCCCATTGCAAGAATAGTAGGCCAAACCAAACTGATAATTCGAAGAGACTTGCAAAGATAACTAATCATACATAAAAGAATTCAGAGAAGATTCAAATATTGTTCATAGATAAACTTGATCATAAACCCACAATTCATTGGTTTCAACAAACACACCGCAAAAGAAGATTACATCGAATAGATCTCCACAAGAGAGCGGGAGAACTTTGTATTGAGATCCAAAAAGAGAGAAGAAGCCATCTAGCTAATAACTATGGACCCGTAGGTCTGAGGTAAACTACTCACACTTCATCGGAAGGGCTATGGTGTTGATGTAGAAGCCCTCCGTGGTCGATGCCCCCTCCGGCGGAGCTCCGGAACAGGCCCCAAGATGGGATCTCGTGGATATAGAAAGTTATGGCGGTGGAATTAGGGTTTTGGCTCCGTATCTGGTAGTTTGGGGTACGTAGGTATATATAGGAGGAGGGAGTACGTCGGTGGAGCAACAGGGGGCCCACGAGGGTGGAGGGCACGCCCCCTACCTCGTGGCCTTCTAGTTGATGTCTTGACGTAGGGTCCAAGTCCTCTGGATAATGTTCATTCCGAAAATCACGTTCCCAAAGGTTTCATTCCGTTTGGACTCCATTTGATATTCTTTTTCTACGAAACCCTAAAATAGGCAAAAAAACAGCAATTCTGGGATGGGCCTCCAGTTAATAGGTTAGTCCCAAAAATAATATAAAAGTGTATAATAAATCCCAATAATGTCCAAAACAGAATATAATATAGCATGGAACAATCAAAAATTATAGATACGTTGGAGACGTATCAATAACATCATGGATAGCTGTGTTTCTTCCCTTGTCATTGCCATGAGCTACATTCCATAGTTGGTATCTCCTACCTTAGGGTTTTCCTGACAAAAACTTTGAGTTTTTAACTCTCCATGTTCCGATCTTTCTCCGACACACCTTGATCTCGGGTATTGACAGCTTCAATAGTCTACCAAGTTCCATAAGGGTAATCTTCCTAGGTCATACAAACCTGGGAATTCTTCGGAGCCTTCAAATTCTCCTAGTCTTCGGAGTCTCCAACCGTTGTAGTTTCCATCATGATAATGCACGGTAAAATCCTCTTCATTCCAAAATGGTCTTAGTTGTCCGATATCTTGTACTTCTTGGAGTGGTCTCATCAGTCAAATCCTCGTCTGGTCAAAAGGAGAAAGGGTATTGTCCAACTAAAAGGGAATATTTGATAAAAATCAGAAAAGAAGAGAGGTAAAAGATCCTTTTGAAAATAAAGTTTTAGAGAAATCATCTCCTAAGGGCTTGCCAGTTTCTAGCGACCCAACCCGAATGGCTCAAGTCTCTGTGCTTTAGTGTCATCCCTGGATTGGTATGCTGACACACACAGTACTCGAGGATTTATAACAGAGGTAAATTACATGTATAAAGTAACATAAATACTATTACCTTAATCCAAATAGCTCCAAATTGGAAATAATTTCAAAGGGACTTTAAATTTGATTCATTTAAACTTCCAACTCATATTTCATATGTTTTGAAGAAGTCATTTTATCTTCTCTCGTGAAAATCATTGAGTTGCTTAAAGTTTTTCTGAATTTGAAATATTTCCAAGTGAAATTCAAATATTTTCAAAAACCCTTTTCATTTACTTAAATGGAAGAAGTCATGTCATCTTCTCTCTAGGGTTTTGTATTGAAATAAATTTGAATTCTTGGAGATCAGAAAGCAAAGTGAAATTTGGGAAAGTCCTTTTATTCTTTTAACTTTCAAAAGTTTCAAATTTCACTCAATTGCACTCAAGCAACCACACCAAAAATCAAACAATCAATCAAAACTATTTATTTAATATAACATTCCAAAATTTAGAATTTTGGGATGTTACACCCAATCCTTTTTGTAGAAAAAGACAAGCCTGGACAAACTCTTATATAAAGGAAAGCGCTCCCGAGGACACATGGGAATTATCGTCAAGCTAGTTTTCATCACGTTCATATGATTCGCATTCGGTACTTTGATAACTTGATATGTGGGTGGACCAGTGCTTGGGTACTACCCTTCCTTGGAAAAGCATCCCACTTATGATTAACCCCTGTTGCAAGCATCCGCAACTACAAAAGAAGTATTAAGGTAAACCTAACCATAGCATGAAACATATGGATCCAAATCAGCCCCTTACGAAGCAACTCATAAACTAGGGTTTAAGCTTCTGTCACTCTAGCAACCCACCATCTACTTATTACTTCCCAATGCCTTCCCCTAGGCCCAAACAATGCTGAAGTGTCATGTAGTTGACGTTCACATGACACCACTAGAGGAGAGACAACATACATCTCATCAAAATATCGAACAAATATCAAATTCACATGACTACTTATAGCAACACTTCTCCCATGTCCTCAGGAACAAACGTAACTACTCACAAATCATATTCATGTTCATAATCAGAGGGGTATTAATATGCATAAAGGATCTGAACATATGATCTTCCACCAAGTAAACCAACTAGCATCAACAAAAGGAGTAATCAACACTACTAGCAACCCACAGGTACCAATCTGAGGTTTTGAGACAAAGATTGGATACAAGATATGAACTAGGGTTTGAGATGAGATGGTGCTGGTGAAGACATTGATGGAGATTGACCCCCTCCCGATGAGAGGATCGATGGTGATGACGATGGTGATGATTTCCCCCTCCCCGTAGGGATGTTTCCCCCGCAGAACAGCTCTGCCGAAGCCCCAGATTGGTTCCGCCTCGTGGCGGCGGAGTTTCGTCCCGTGAGCTTTCTTATGATTTTTTATCGGACGAAAGACTTCATAAAGCAGAAGATGGGCATCTGAGGCCTGCCTGGGGGCCCACGAGGCAGTGGGGAGCGCCCCCCACCCTCGTGGCCAGGGTATGGGCCCGCTTTGGTAAGTTCTTTTGCCAGCATTTTATATATATATTCTAAAACGTGCTCCCGTGAAGTTTCAGGACTTTTGGAGTTGTGCAGAATAGGTCTCTAACATTTGCTCCTTTTCCAGCCCTGAACTCCAGCTGCCGGCATTCTCCCTCTTCATGTAAACCTGTTAAAATAAGAGAGAATAGGCATAAGTATTGTGACATAATGTGTAATAACAGCCCATAATGCAATAAATATCGATATAAAAGCATGATGCAAAATGGACGTATCAACTCCCCCAAGCTTAGACCTTGCTTGTCCTCAAGCAGAAGCCGATGACGAAAAATATGTCTACATGTTTAGAGATAGAGGTGTCAATAAAATAGAATACGGACATGAGGGCATCATGATCATTATTATAACAGCAACATATATACATATTGTCATATGATTTCTTATGCTAAAGTAACAATTCATTCACAATTTCAAGTATGAATCAGAAACTTCATTGAAAAGTAACAAACTATAATCTCAGTCATTGAAACAATTGCAATTTATCATAACATCGGAAAGAGTCAATATAAGAGCTTTTCAGCAAGTACACATACTCAACTATCATTTAGTCTTTCACAATTGCTAACACTCATGCAATATTTATGAGTATGAAGTTTCAATCGGACACAGAGAAAGATAGGGGCTTATAGTTTTGCCTCCCAACCTTTTACCTCAAGGGTAATGTCAATAATAATAGTTCATGAAAACTCACATCCAATTAGCTATATATATCAGGATCTTTCCAACACACAGTGCTTGCCAAAGGATAAAATGTAAAAAGGGAAGGTGAAGATCACCATGACTCTTGTATGAAGTATAAGACAAAAGTAAAAGATAGGCCCTTCGCAGAGGGAAGCAGAGGTTGTCATGTGCTTTTATGGTTGGATGCACAAAATCTTAATGCAAAAGAATGTCACTTTATATTGCCACTTGTGATATGGACCTTTATTATGAAGTCCGTCGCTTTTATTTCTTCCACATCACAAGATCGTATAAAGCTTATTTTCTCCACACTAATAAATCATACATATTTAGAGAGCAATTTTTATTGCTTGCAACAATGACAACTTACTTGAAGGATCTTACTCAATCCATAGGTAGATATGGTGGACTCTCATGGCAAAACTGGGTTTAAGGATATTCGGAAGCACAAGTAGTATCTCTACTTAGTGCAAAGAATTTGGCTAGCATGAGGGGGAAAGGCAAGCTCAACATGTTGGATGATCCATGACAATATAATTTATTTCGGATGTAAGAAAGCATAACCCATTACGTTATCTTCCTTGTCCAACATCAACTTTTTAGCATGTCATATTTCAATGAGTGCTCACAATCATAAAAGATGTCCAAGATAGTATATTTATATGTGAAAACCTATCTTTCTTTATTACTTCCTATTAATTGCAACGATGACCAAAACTATGTTTGTCTACTCTCAACAACTTTTATTCATCATACTCTTTATATGTGAAGTCATTACTCTCCATAAGATCCATATGATCTCTTTATTTCTTTTTATTCTTTCTCTTCTCTTTAATTTTTATTCCCTCCAGATCATGGCAAAATAATCAGGCCCTTGACTCATAACTAATCTTTATTATATATAGCTCACGGACTCGATTACATAGAAGGATCATAAAGCAAAACTCAAAACTAGATCATACGAAAACTTTATTCTACTAGATCAAGATATTATCAAAAGGATCGAACTAAGAAAATGGTAAATATAAAAGTGTGATGGTGATACGATACCGGGGCACTCCCCCAAGCTTGGCAGTTGCCAAGGGGAGTGTCCATACCCATGTGTTTATGTCTCTTTCTTCGGGAGTGGTGATGTGATATTCTTGGCGATGATGCCCCTCAGGATACGATTCTCTTCCTCGAGCTTATTGACTTGCTGCTTGAGGTCCATTATTTCCTTACGGAGCTTGCCCGTGACGGCTAAAGCTCCTTTCACCTAAGGATGTTGCATAGCTGCGAGAGAACAAGTAACACTCTTTTTCATATTTTCATAAGAAAGAAATCTAACCTTGGAAGGGATGACCGAGTTTGGAATAGCTGAGCTCTGTAGTTCCCCCATCGTGAATCCGGCTTGGAAACGAGAAGTAACTTCTTGATCCTCCTCCATGGCATCTATCCTTTTCAAGTCGGCCTCCATCTCTTCCTCAGTTGATGGCCCAAAGTGGTCAGCATCACTGTTTGCTCTTGGCCCTGGTATTGGATGAGACACCCAACTCTCCTCGACTGACTCTTGAGAAGACATCTTGCTCTAGATCTACTCCAGAAACAGCTCTAAAAAACAGAGGATATTTGCATGGTACGGTGGTCAAAACCTTCGGAGATTATATAATGATTTTTTACCAACCAAAAGAAGTATCGTGCAAGAAAACGGAGTCCGGAGAGCACACGAGGTGCCCACGAGGCAGGGGGCGCGCCTTCCACCCTCGTGGAAGCCTCATGTCCTTCCCGGACTGCTTCTTATTTTCCTATTTTCTTAAATATTCCAAAACAGAGAAAAATTGCTATTAGAACTGTTTTGGAGTCGGTTTACTTACCGTACCACATACCTCTTCCTTTTCGGAGTCTGAAATGTTCTGGAAAGTGTCCATTATGTATTCATCCGGGGTTACGGTTTCAATAACATTAGTTTCAACATTTATGGGATTACCTGAGATATAATGTTTGATTCTTTGACCGTTCACCACCCTCGGATTTGTGCCTTCGAAGTTGTTGATTTTTATGGCATCGGAACGATAGACCTCCTCGATGACGTAATGACCCTCCCACTTAGAGAGGAGTTTTCCTGCAAAAAATCTTAAACGAGAGTTGTATAACTATACATAATTACCTACATTAAACTCACATCTTTGTATCCTTTTGTCATGCCATCTTTTAACTTTTCCTTTAAACAGTTTGGCATTCTCATAGGCCTGGGTTCTCCATTCATCAAGTGAGCTAATGTCAAAAGGCCTCTTCTCACCGGCAAGTTTGAAGTCATAGTGGAGCTCTTTAATGGCCCAATATGCCTTATGGTCTAGTTCAAGAGGTAAGTGACATGCTTTTCCATAAACCATTTTATACGGAGACATACCCATAGGATGTTTATATGCAGTTCTATAAGCCCATAATGCATCATCAAGTTTCTTGGAACAATTCTTTCTAGATCTATTAACAGTCTTTTGCAAAATTAATTTAAGCTCTCTATTACTTAGTTATACTTGACCACTAGACTGTGGATGATATGGAGATGCAATTCTATGATTAACATCATACTTAACAAGCATTTTACGAAAAGCACCATGAATAAAATGTGAACCACCATCAGTCATTAAGTATCTAGGGACTCCAAACCTCGGAAAAATAACTTCTTAAGCATCTTGATAGAGGTGTTATGATCGGCACTACTAGTTGGAATAGCTTCTACCCACTTACTAACGTAATCAACAACAACTAAAATATGTGTATACCCATTAGAGGAAGGGAACGGTCCCATATAATCAAAGTCCCAAACATCAAATGGTTCAATAACAAGTGAATAATTCATAGGCATTTCTTGACGTCTACTAATATTACCAATTATTTCACATTCATCGCAAGACAAGAAAACTTACGGGCATCTTTGAAGAGAGTAGGCCAATAAAAACCGGATTACAATACCTTATGTGTAGTTCTATCTCGAGCATGGTGTCCTCCATAAGCCTCGGAGTGGCACTTGCGTAGGATCTATTCCTGTTCATGCTTAGGTACACAACGTCTAATAACACCATCTACTCCTTCTTTGTAAAGGTGTGGGTCATCCCAAAAGTAATGTCTTAAATCATAGAAGAACTTTTTCTTTTGCTGGTATGTGAAACTAGGTGGTATAAATTTGGCAACAATATAATTAGCATAATCAGCATACCATGGAGCAGTACGAGAATCATTTATGACAGCTAATTGTTCATCAGGAAAGCTATCATCAATAGGTAGTGGGTCATCAAGAACATTCTCTAACCTAGAAAAGTTGTCTGCAACGGAGTTCTCAGCTCCCTTTCTATTAATAATATGCATATCAAATTCTTGTAACAAGAGAACCCATCTAATAAGTCTAGGTTTAGCATCTTTCTTTTCCATAAGATATTTAATAGCATCATGATCAGTGTGAACAGTTACTTTAGAATCAACAATATAAGGTCTGAACTTATCATAAGCAAATACAATTGCTAAAAATTCTTTTTCAGTAGTAGCATAATTTCGTTGGGCACTGTCTAGAGTTTTACTAGCATATTGGATAACATTTAACTTCTTATCAACCCTTTGTCCTAGAACAGCACCTACAACATAATCACTAGCATCACACATAATTTCAAAGGGTAAATTCCAATCAGGTGGCAGAACAATAGGTGCAGAAACCAATGCTTTCTTAAGTATTTCAAATGCTTCTACACAATCATCACCAAAGACAAAAGGAACATATTTTTGTAAGAGATTAGTCAAAGGCCTGGAAATCTTTAGAGAAGTCCTTAATGAACCTCCTATAAAAACCCTCATGACCAAGGAAACTTCTTATACCTTTAATGTCCCTAGGACACGGCATCTTTTCAATAGCATCAACTTTAGCTTTATCAACTTCAATACCTCTTTCAGAAATTTTATGCCCTAAGACAATACCTTCATTAAACATAAAGTGGCACTTCTCCCAATTCAAGACAAGATTAGTTTCTTCACATCTCTGCAAAACTCGATCAAGGTTGCTTAAGCAATCATCAAAAGAACTTCCATATACAGAAAAGTCATCCATGAATACCTCAACAATCTTTTCACAAAAGTCAAAGAATATAGCAGTCATACATCTTTGAAAGGTAGCAGGTGCATTGCATAAACCAAAAGGCATACGTCTATAAGAAAGGTGCTGAAAGGGCAAGTGAGTGTTGTCTTTTCTTGATCCTCTTTTGACACAGGTATTTGAGAAAAAACAGAATAACCATCTAGAAAGCAAAAATGTGTATGTTTGGATAATATTTCTAGCATTTGATGAATAAAAGGTAAAGGGTAATGATCCTTCTTAGTAGCTTTATTTAATTTGCGGAAATCAATTACCATTCTATAACCTGTAACAATTCTTTGTGGGATCAATTCATCTTTATCATTAGGAACAACAGGAATACCTCCCTCTTAGGGACATAATGGACAGGACTTACCCGCTGACTATCAGCAACGGGATAAATTATACCTGCCTCCAGAAGCTTTAGTATTTCTTTTATTACTAATTCTTTCATCTTAGGATTTAACCGTCGTTGGTGATCAACAACCGGTTTAGCGTCTTTCTCCAATTTTATTTTGTGCTGGCATAGAGTGGGACTAATGCCCTTAAGATCATCAAGAGTATATCCAATAGCAGCACGGTGCTTCTTCAGAGTTTTCAATAATTTCTTTTCTTCATGCTCTGAAAGGTTAGCACTAATAATAACAGGATATATCTTTTTCTCATCAAGATAGGCATATTTAAGAGTATCAGGTAATGGTTTAAGCTCAAACACGGGATCATCCTTGGGTGCAGGTGGATCCCCTAGAATTTCAACAGACAAGTTGTGTTTCAAAGTAGGTCCCTGTTTAAAGAATACTTCATCTATTTCCCTTCTTTCATTCATAAACATATCATTTTCATGGTCTAACAAATATTTTTCTAAAGGATCATTAGGAGGCACGGCAATAGAAGCAAAACCAATAATTTCATCTTTACTAGGAAATTCCTTATCATGGGGTTGTCTACGAAATTTAGCAAAATTAAACTCATGAGACATATCCCCCAAACCAATAGTAACTACATCCTTTTTGCAATCTATCTTAGCATTAACAGTATTCAAGAAGGGTCTAACAAATATAATGGGACAAAAGTTATCTTGTGGGGAACCAAGAACAAGAAAATCAGCAGGATATTTAACTTTCCCACACAAGACTTCAACATCTCTAACAATCCCAACTGGTGAAATAGTGTCTCTATTGGCAAGCTTAAGTGTAACATCAATTTCCTCTATCTCAGCAGGTGCAATATCATGCATAATTTCTTTGTATACGGAATGAGCTATTGCACTTGCACTAGCACCCATATCACATAACCCATGATAGCAATGATCTCCTATTTTAACATAAATAACAGGCATGCCTAGAACAAGTCTATGTTTATTTTTAGTGTCTGGTCTAGCAATTCTAGCAGCTTCATCACAGAAGTAAATAACATGCCCCTCAATATTATCGGCCAAGAGATCTTCAACCATAGCAATACTAGGTTCAACTTTAATTTGCTCAGAGGGTGTATGTGTTCTAGTATTACTCTTACGAACCACAGTTGAAGCTTTAGCATGATCTTTTTTCTAACAAGGAAAGGTGGTTTCTCAATATAAGCAGTAGGAACAACATGATCAACATTATAAGTGATAGTCTTTTCTTCAACTTTAATGGGTGCAACTACTTTTTCTTCAATGTGAGGATTATATTTAAACCACTTCTCTTTAGGGAGATCAACATGAGTGGCAAAGGATTCACAGAAAGAAGCTACTATCTCAGAGTCAAGTCCATATTTAGTGCTAAATTCAAGAAAGGCATCGGTATCCATAAAAGATTTAACACAATCAAACTTTGGGGTTATACCTGACTCCTTACCTTCATCGAGATCCCAATCTTCAGAGTTGTGTTTAATTCTCTCCAATAAATCCCATTTGGATTCAATGGTCTTCATCATAAAAGAACCAGTACAAGAAGTATCAAGCATGGAGCGATTATTGAGAGAAAGCCGAGCATAATTTTTTTGAATAATAATTTCTCTTGAGAGCTCATGATTGGGGCATGAATATAACATTGACTTAAGCCTCCCCCAATCTTGAGCGATGCTTTCTCCTTCGCCAGGCCCAAAATAATATATATAATTACGATCACGATGAACAAGATGCATAGGATAAAACTTCTGATGAAATTCCAATTTCAATCGGTTGTAGTTCCATGATCTCATATCATCACATAGCCTAAACCATGTCAATGCCTTTCCCTTCAAAGATAAAGGGAAGACCATCTTCTTGATAACATTCTCGGGCATACCTGCAAGTTTAAATAATCCACAAATTTCATACACATAGATTAGGTGCAAATCGGGATGTAATGTTCCATCACCTGTGAAAGGATTAGCTAGCAGTTTCTCTATCATACCCGAAGGAATTTCAAAGTAAACATTTTCAGTAGGTTTAGTAGGTTGAGGAGCAACTCTTTTCTCTACTGGTCGGGGTGAAGATACCCCGAACAAGCCCCTCAAAGGATTATGTTCCATAGTAACAAGTGACAGTAAATTTCAGCACACTATATAAATGTTTCCTTACCAAATTCCACCTACCAAAGGCGCTTTACTCCCTGGAAACGGCGACAGAAAAGAGTCTTGATGACCCACAAGTATAGGGGATCTATCATAGTCCTTTCGATAAGTAAGAGTGTCAAACCCAACGAGGAGCAGAAGGAAATGATAAGCAGTTTTCAGTAAGGTATTCTCTGCAAGCACTGAAATTATCGGTAACAGATTGGTTTGTGATAAGGTAATTTGTAACAGGTAACAAGTAATGAATGTAAATAAGGTGCAGAAAGATGGCCCAATCCTTTTTGTAGCAAAAGACAAGCCTGGACAAACTCTTATATAAAGGAAAGCGCTCCCGAGGACACATGGGAATTATCGTCAAGCTATTTTTCATCACGTTCATATGATTCGCATTCGGTACTTTGATAATTTGATATGTGGGTAGACCGGTGCTTGGGTACTGCCCTTCCTTGGACAAGCATCCCACTTATGATTAGCCCCTCTTGCAAGCATCCGCAACTACAAAAGAAGTATTAAGGTAAACCTAACCATAGCATGAAACATATGGATCCAAATCAGCCCCTTACGAAGCAACTCATAAACTAGGGTTTAAGCTTCTGTCACTCTAGCAACCCATCATCTACTTATTACTTCCCAATGCCATCCCCTAGGCCCAAACAATGGTGAAGTGTCATGTAGTCGACGTTCACATGACACCACTAGAGGAGAGACAACATACATCTCATCAAAATATTGAACGAATACCAAATTCACATGACTACTTATAGCAAGACTTCTCCCAAGTCCTCCGGAACAAACGTAACTACTCACAAATCATATTCATGTTCATAGTCAGAGGGGTATTAATATGCATAAAGGATCTGAACATATGATCTTCCACCAAGTAAACCAACTAGCATCAACTACAAGGAGTAATCAACACTACTAGCAACCCACAGGTACCAATCTGAGGTTTTGAGACAAAGATTGGATACAATACAAGAGATGAACTAGGGTTGAGATGAGATGGTGCCGGTGAAGATGTTGATGGAGATTGACCCCCTCCCGATGAGAGGATCGATGGTGATGACGATGGTGGTGATTTCCCCCTCTCGGAGGGATGTTTCCCCAGCAGAACAGCTCTACCGGAGCCCCAGATTGGCCCGCCAAGGTTCTGCCTCGTGGCGGCGAAGCTTCGTTCCGTGAGCTTGCTTATGATTTTTTCTCGGATGAAAGACTTCATATAGAAGAAGATGGGCACCGGATGCCTGCTAGGGGGCCCACGAGGCAGGGGGCACGCCCCCACCCTTGTGGCCAGGGTGTGGGCCCCCTCTGGTAAATTCTTTCGCCGGTATTTTTTATATATTCCAAAACATGCTCCCGTGAAGTTTCAGGACTTTCGGAGTTGTGCGGAATAGGTCTCTAATATTTGCTCCTTTTCCAGCCCAGAATTCCAGCTGCCGGCATTCTCCCTCTTCATGTAAACCTTGTAAAATAAGAGAGAATAGGCATAAGTATTGTGACATAATGTGTAATAACAGCCCATAATGCAATAAATATCGATATAAAAGCATGATGCAAAATGGACGTATCACTACACCCCTTAGTTTGCTACGCTCTTTCTCCTTTGTAAGTCATGTCCGAACCTAGTTCAAATCATTGTCCGACTCCCACAAGTATACATCAACCAATCACCATGCCATCGTAAGTGCACGTCTTTACTATATCCAGCCTCGACGCTCGCTAGACAATAGCATGTCGACCCAACCAATGATGTAATCTACCCCTACCTTATGGTTGTTTTCTCTACAATAACATTGATGGCATTTATGGGGATGCACTTACTTGAAGTCATGTCTCCTCAACCTTTTTGCAACTTGGCTGCCTTGGATAATCCAAAGCCACCAAGTAACCACCTCCTTGCATGGCTCATTGCATGCCCATAAGGAGAAAGGCGACAAGTGGATGGCGAAGAATCAAGCCTTGCATTTAGAATCGTCCCAATGGCAAGTGAAGCATTCACAAGAACGCCCGCTACCAACACCAAAGACTGAGGATTGCCAAAAACTACTTCCAATATCCGTGATAAACTTGTTGCTCATATAAAGTCCATCATTATGCTAAAACATCATACCTTAAGGCAATCCAAGTGGCCAGAGTGCCACAACGGACTTTTGGCTTCCACTTAAAAAAATTTCATGCACCAACACCTAGCCGCCACAACACAACACTCATAACAAATTAACAGACGCCTAAAGAAGCAAAAGAAAAGCATGGGAAACAAGATGACTTCAAAGCCCATCACCTTCCTCACGTGCCTCTCTTTGCTCGCCAAGCAAGCATGAATGGTTCAACTACTACTTCTTTGACAAAGGGCAAGGTAACAACAACCCCCCCCCCCCCCCCCCCCCCCCCCCCCCCCCCCACACACACACACACACACAAAATTTACGAGAAATGCCCTCAAGACCTATCACAAAAGGATAGTGACCCTTAGGCGAGCAATAATTTCTTGAACTATCAGCCACTGTGAGAGGCCTCTATATGATCAAACTATTAAGTCTTCAAGATGTTCTACGAGTTCTGACCAGAATAGTGGCCACTCTCAAAACCACGTCACATATGTGTAGCACCACCTTAGTGATAAAGAAAATATACGCTTGACCATTTCTACATTTCTACAGTTTCAGTGTTTCATCACCTTCAGAATGAAAAACTAAAAATACAGTGGCTGTGGAAAAGCAAACATGCATGAAAGTATCAAACACAAAATTTTCCCGTATTGTTCACGAAGTAGCGGCAGTAGTGGCTTTGCCATCAGTTGCAATGGCGACGCCGTGAGATCGAAGGTGTCGCACAAATTCGTCAATGTACCTCTCCTGTCGTTGGGTATTAGCTACGACCTCTTGCATCTTCGCTGCACCTGCCACGAATCTCATCCTTGCCTCTCCGTCAACCATGACGTCCCGGACCGCGCTCGCGATGCCATGGCGGTCGAAGGACCCATCGCTCTCGTCCCTCGCCACCTGCAACCCCGCCTTCTTCGCCTCCATTTGGCGTGCATTCGGACCTTGGTCGCCGAAGATGGGTAGCATGACGAGAGGGTGGCCGAACAGGAGCCCTTCGATCAGCGAGTTCCGGCCGCAGTGCGTCAGGAACCCGCCCACGGCGGCGTGCGCCAGGATGCTCATCTGAGGAATCCACCCCGTGGTCACCAGCCCCACCCCGCGAGCGCGCTCTTGGAAACCTGGAGGAAGCATGTCGGCGCCGTCGTCCAGGACGGCGGCGCCGCTGGGCTTCCGGAGAGCCCAGAGGAAGCGCGTCCCGGCGAGCTCCAGCCCGAGGGCCAGCTCGTGCACCTGCTCCAGGGGCAGCGGCACTTCGCTCCCCAGCGCCACGTACACCACCGAGCCGGGCGGCTGCGCGTCCAGCCAGCGCACGGTGGCGTGCTCTGCTGATCCGTTGGTGCCGTCCGCACGGCGGCCTCCGTCGGATGACGGTGGCAGAAGGCCGAGTGGCACGACCGGCATTTCGAGGAGCTTTGGCACCAGCGGGAAGGACTCGGGCTCCCACTCGACGCAGCTCCGGATGACCGCGAGCGCGCACCTGTTTTTCGTCAAGTGCCAACGCTGGACGGTGGACATACCTGACGCGCCTTGGTCGTCGTACATGGGTGCCGTCTCCTCCGTCTCGTAACGGGGGCGGGTCACAGCGCGCGGTCCACCGTGCGGGTGGTACGCGGCAGCGATCACAGCAGCGGTCGGTTGAAGCATCGCACATGGAACCTGGTGAACCATCGAGCATCGAGCTATTTGAGATGTGCATTGGATGGAATGGGTCAATGGAAGTATGGAACCAAAGCGATCGAGCAGCGCGCGCGGCAGATGAGCCGAACCTTGTGCTGGACGGCGGCGGCGGCGACCCAGTGGTGGAAGCAGTCGGCGATGACCCAGTGAGGCCTGGTGGCCTCGTCGGCGCACGCGGCGGCCATGAACTCCGCGAAGGGCGCGGCGAGGCCGTCGAAGGCCTTCCAGTGGAGCTCCCGCTGGTGGTCGGGGACGTCGTTGGTGGATTCGGCGCCGTCGGGGAGGCCGTCGACGCGGGGCAGCGGGAGCGCGACGAGGTCCACGCGCGGCGCCGCGGCGGGGCGCAGCGGCGGGAGGCGCGCGAGGTTGCGCGGCGTGGAGACGTAGGACACGCGGTGGCCACGCGACGCCAGCCGGTCGGCGAGCTCCAGGTACGGGAGCATGTGGCCGAAGGCGAGCCACGGGACAATGACGACGTGCAGCGGCTCTGGCGATGACTCGGCGCTGTCCATGGCGGGGATCCGGAGCTAGCTCGGCCTGACGACGGGCTGTGCGGCGGCGAGAAGTCAAGAACCGGCAGATGGGTGGTGCTCTGCTCAGATCGGAGTATTTTGTTTCTTATTTTCCGCAGTGTCGAACGTTAAATAAGCTCCACGCCACACACGATCCAACTAATTTATCGCCATTTGCAATCTGCAGCCACACCAGTACGATACTGCTGTGTAGAGTATGTCCAGTGGGCCCAGGGTGCCCCCCCCCCCCATGATCCTCGACGGAGTGGTAGTAAACAGTAGTGTTCTAGAATGAAAGGCGGAGCTATGATATGCAATTTGCGTACTCTCGAAAAAAAAGGCGGCATGATACAGAGAGGAATAGTGTATGAGAATAACATATTTATAGTTATGATTTATTTTAAACCCTAAAACCTAAATCCTAAATCCTAAACCTGAAGTAATATACGTTGACGATTTAGATTAGCTGCTACTTTGATGTCATGCATGATGCATCGGTAGATCTAGCAGGCCATGTGCTATTTCTAAGCTGCTGTCTAGTAGTAGAAAATAAGTACGCACGTCACATGTACTCTACGTACTATAGATGATGGGAAACAGCCTTTAAACTCACGATCATGAGGGATATGGTTGGTGACAATTTTGGAGCCACCAGCCCACTTGTAGTGTCAGACCGACCGATCAAAGTAACCCGGAAAAATGATCGTGGTCATCACCTGCACCGTAGAGGCGTTGTTGACGACAACAACCCAAAGCGTCCAAGTTGCTTTGAGATGCGAACCAATTTGTGTCCGGATGGTTAGAGAAACAGTGGTATTTTCAGTTCATCAGGGTTCCGTCGATGACGAGGCACCTAAGTGACTTCGTAAATCTCAAGATAATATGCCGGCTCAGTCTCTCGAGTGTGCTCATAGGGATAGGACGTGCATGTGTGCGCTCGTAAGGATGAATGTATGTGCGTTTGTATGAGTGCTTGCGTCTGTATTATGTCCAAAAAAAGTTGCTTTGAGATTATTATTATTTTCCACGGGAAAGATGTTCTGGGCGTGTTTAGTTGTCTGTAGCCACTGGCCATGCTTTATAAGAAAAACAGGCCAGACTGAGTCGAGCTTGGTTGACAAAAAAGTACAAAGATGATATAATCATGTTGTTTGGTTGTCTGTATGGTGGTTGATGGGGTTTGACAGCATTCAAGCTCACACGTTTTGTAGTTTCGGTTCCCCATATGCGATGTGAGAGAAGGATGCAGCCTGACACGAAGATGGAAATAATTTTTCTCACCTCGCCGTCCGCACGCGAGCCTGCATGAGTGGAAAGGACTAATTAGTCAGTTCCACCTCAGCCTGCCCCTGGTGTGCCTTAAACACTATGCGATGTAGGAAACTGATGCGAGTCAAGCAACCAAACACCAGACAAAGTAAAAGATTCCCTCCATATTCTGTCTACCAACTACCTTGTGGGCAACCAAACAGACCATTTGATATTCGGTGCGTGTGCAGGGTAGCACATTGCGTTAGCTCAGTGTTTGATGTCCTAGTTCTCAAGTGCTTTCCCAGGCATCTTCAGCCTTGTAAACATGAATTTAACCCTATTTTGTTTGATTTATAAAGCTCTCCTTTTACCATAAAATTGGATTCACACTCCCCAGCCACACATCAATGAGTTTTACAATTAACTTTTGATTGCATTCATAAATCTTAAAAATCAATAAACTTTGAACAATTTATAGATTGTGAGAAAACGTTTCCAAATGTTTTATTTCAATTTTCAAGAAGTATGAATTTTATATATGTTTCACTAAATTTCTGGAAGGATCGGTAGTTTGAAATACACTTTTTTGAAGTTTAGTCTCCATTAAATATTTTTTCAATCATTCCACAGAAGTTTTAAATCCAAAAGTTAAATTTAAATTATATATATATAATCAAACATGCGAAAAAATATCTTTTTGAAATGTAATGTAATAATTAAATTTGATTGGAATCTGACTATAATCATCAAAATTTGTGTGATTATGTTTTTTTAATCTCACTTTTTAAATATATTTTTGATTCCGCGAATATCATACAATAATTTTCTAATTATGTCAAATGAAATTTTGCCATTTCTAACATTTTAGGAGAATATTATTTCATATTTTCAGGAGAATATTATTTCAGATAGGTTTCAATCAATTTTATAAACACTTTACACAAATTTCAATTATTTCATTCATATTTAAATCAATTAAAAAAATAATTATTCTAGCCATGTCCAAGTATATAGGCTTAAGTGTATCATATGTTATTACGCAAGCTTGGGCCGGCTATTGAGCTTTTTGGACCCATATGTGTCTTGGGTCATGTACACAAGCATTAGCGCACCAACCAGGCTTAACCAGAGAGCAACACCGGCTTATAAGAGAAATTTGGTCATGTCGCACAAAAGACATCAACTTAACGTCTAAATCTAGAACATATGATTTTTTTTAGTTCTCGGAGCAGACGTGAATTAAACCCTTATAAATCGTAACTAGCAAAATCTCTTGTGTTGCTATCAAGCCACAAGAAACCGGGATTTGGTTTTATGGCACCCCCACTGTAGAAATGAGTTGGATTTCTGCTTTTATTAATACAAAACATAGATGTTGTTGTTAAATAATTTCAACTCAAAAAATAGAGGTGTTATAATTTTCAAATTCTTCTCCTACTCAATCCAAAAAATTCACTTCAAAACTAAAATTTAGTGAGGCGGTTTGGTAACAACATCCGCCTCATGGTCGAAATTAATTAATTAGTACAAATACCAACAGCTTGTCCAAAAAAGGTAAAAACAGTTGTGTGACATGTGGCATGCAAACTAATGCTCCGCATGCGAAATCAGATGAGAACAAGCTTGAGAACTGGAGGGAGAAAGGATCGCAGAAGACGGCACATGTGCCTGACCATGTTTGCATCTTTGCCGCAGAGGTCTTCCTCTCCTTGAACATATGGAGAAACTGAAACTAAGGGCATGTACAATGCATAGTCTCAAGGTGATGCCTCGCATGCCATGTAGGATCGGATATGATGTAAAATAGGTTCAGATAGGGAAACGGGATCCTCTTCAGGAGGCGGACGCTTGAAGAGAAAAAGCGTGGTCCGATGACAAAAACTGGAAAGGTTGGAGTGAAAAGTAGAGATGCATGTATACTAGAGTCTTTATTTTCTATTTCTTAATGAGGCCCACTACTGGTAGCTTGCATTGGGGAGAAAAATAGATATAGATGTCTCAAATTACTTTTTGTCATGAGACATATGTTAATGGTATCCATATGCCACCATTGTACATGCCCTGAGGTCTCTTTGATGATATCAATAACCACCACCGAAAGCTTGTCAACCTTGTGCCTCGGCTCAGACACGATGAATTGTATGTGATTGGGCTCGTCCCTACTCACAAGAGGGAACATGGGCACAACATTGCGAGGGAGAAGACGCTTAAGGACGACGAGATACTGAAATTTTTGAGACGTGATCACCGCTTCCTTGTGTCAAACATTGTCTTCTGATGATGCCTGAGTATGACAGGTTATGGTGAAACTAGAACTAGCAGCAAGCGGGCCAAAGAAGGCGTCGTCGTCATGGGCAACGTCGACAAACTTGAGCTGATTGCCCTCTTTCCCGGCGACGCACAGGCTGCGGTACATCTCATGGGTCTCTCCGCTTCGTGAAGAATTCCGAGTGCGGTTGTTAATAGGCAATCGGCTATAAGAGATGCTACTTCGCACTTTGTTTCGAGTGCATCATGACATGGGTTGTAGGACATGATGCCTCCTTGGTGGCAATCAACCCAGATCACGCAGTCCTTGGATATGATGGTAGCATCGGTTGACCATGCGGTCAGATCGGTGAATTCCTCCTTGGTATGCAGGATCGGCAGCGTCATGATCTTCCACTCGTCCATGGCAACATCATCATGAGAACCATCAGTCGTCTTCCATGGAGGGGAGCGGAATACGCATAGTTCTGCTCCCATACGTGCCCTGCCCTTTGCTGAAAGATCAAACTTGGCCAGCTGCACCACGGTGAAGTCACCGTCCATGCCGCAAATGTATTCCGATGGTGTCACGATTGAAGTGGCGTTTCATGGTCGCACCCTTGCCCCACTGTTCGATCACCATGGGTTCGGTGCACGCCGCCGGGAGTCGCTTGGGCGCTCCTCCGGTAAGGATCCCTGTAGGTGTCTGTGTCGGCGAGGCTCACCTCGGAGGTGAGGCTGAGCAGGAGGAGGTCCCCGTGGGCCGACAGGAGCTCGGTCCCCCTGCCCCTCTCGTCGTGGTTGCGTGGACCGCGCAGCCAGTGCACGTAGAGGCGGGAGAAGGCGGGAGGCGCGGCGGGGAGCAGGGCGACGGTGAAGGGGTCTCCCAGGGAGGTGACAGAGTTGGCCCTGAGCGGCGCGACCGCCTTGCCCGGGAAGGAGCCGTCGTCGGCGTCGTCCCTGTGGAACACGAAGCGCTCTAGCATGATCCATGAGGTCTCCGTGGGCGGGCCGTCTGCGGACCAGTAGGTGGAGGAGGGCAGAGGACGGGGATAGATCGGCCAGAATGAAGATGTATACATGGCCATGGATCGGCGAAGACGAAACGAATTTCGGGGTATTAGGGTTTGATGAAGAGGCGGCGGCGGACTGATCGCGTTGTAGTTTACGTCTTGAGACGGACTATATGCATGGAAGAGTCAATTACGCCCATGGTAATAGAACTTGTCACAAACGGTCACTTCGGTACTAGAATTTGTGGTATACATTAAACTGATGCAATAAATTGGCTCAGACATACAAATACGATGCAACCTGAGCCGCTGACTAGGCGTACCATGGGGCCCGCTGTCATCGCCCGGAAGACGAAGACTGGCCGTATGGCCTTTTTTTTTGCGGAAACCCTCTTGACTTTTTTTATTTCTCGCAAAAAAAAGCACCTCCCGATGTTGGAGAAGAGTCAATTACGCCCATGGTAATAGAACTTGTCACAAACGGTCACTTCGGTACTAGAACTTGTGGTATACATTAAACTGATGCAATAAATTGGCTCAGACATACAAATACGATGCAACCTGAGCTGCTGACTAGGCGTACCATGGGGCCCGCTGTCATCGCCCGGAAGACGAAGACTGGCCGTATGGCCTTTTTTTTTGCGGAAACCCTCTTGACTTTTTTTATTTCTCGCAAAAAAAAGCACCTCCCGATGTTGGAGAAGAGTCAATTACGCCCATGGTAATAGAACTTGTCACAAACGGTCACTTCGGTACTAGAACTTGTGGTATACATTAAACTGATGCAATAAATTGGCTCAGACATACAAATACGATGCAACCTGAGCTGCTGACTAGGCGTACCATGGGGCCCGCTGTCATCGCCCGGAAGACGAAGACTGGCCGTATGGCCTTTTTTTTTGCGGAAACCCTCTTGACTTTTTTTATTTCTCGCAAAAAAAAGCACCTCCCGATGTTGGAGAAGAGTCAATTACGCCCATGGTAATAGAACTTGTCACAAACGGTCACTTCGGTACTAGAACTTGTGGTATACATTAAACTGATGCAATAAATTGGCTCAGACATACAAATACGATGCAACCTGAGCCGCTGACTAGGCGTACCATGGGGCCCGCTGTCATCGCCCGGAAGACGAAGACTGGCCGTATGGCCTTTTTTTTTGCGGAAACCCTCTTGACTTTTTTTATTTCTCGCAAAAAAAAGCACCTCCCGATGTTGGAGAAGTAACATTTTCATTTTTTCTGAAAAAATGACACGTAAAACAATTCCTTCGAGTCTCGAGCCAGCGACCTATGGTTATCACAAATTCGGCCGTAGCCACTCCATCGGTCCAATCATCTTTTCCTCTACGGATAACTATGTATTTAAACGCAGACACTCTTGGAGCCAAAATGGGTCTATGCGGCCCATTTGGACCTGCTCGTTTCTTTTGGAAATTTCTAAAAGGTATGTAAATTATAACCTCAGTAATAAAAATAAATTTCAAATATTTTTGGAGTATAAATATTATATAAATCCAAACAAAATAACTTTTTTCAAATATTTTTGGTGTATAGTTCAACATTTGTATAATAAAAAATATTCATAATTTAAATTTTAAAATGTTCGTATGAATATTCAATCTTGTCTACTATGTAAATTATAGATATTTTATGAATATAAGTCATGAATGAAAATTATATACAAGTGAATATTTAGTAAATTTTGTATTCATCATTTTGTTATTTAAATATAAGCTGCACATGTATATATTTTTGTATCCATTAAACATGTTTATTTAATAAATAAATAAATTTACTTATTTATTTAACATTCTTATATAATACATGGGTGTATATTTAAAAGTTTTTATTTACTAATCACCATATTTATGTATAATACTTATATTCCCACAGAAACGTATAACATTTATAACACACGAATATTTGAACATTATTTTTATTACCTACTTTTCCATTTTTTTAGAATTACTTACTTTTACAAATGTATTAAAATAACTTTTTTAGGTGTATCTACTATATCTAAATAGCGAGCACCCACTACTAGGAATTCTCTGCCTTCTCCTTGCACCACATCATCCAAATTAAATTAGCCGTTAGATATGTTTGATCAGTCTACAGTAGCCCTCAGATCATACATGTTGAGAGCCGCCACCAAGCACACGCAGTAATTGAACGCATGCATGCAAATATGCATGCAATAACTGACGCACAAACGCTTTCTTTATTTTCGGAAAGAAAACGGATGCATGCTTTGTAGCTCCATGAAAGAAAATTAAGCCATACATGTTTTGTTTCGTTTTGCTCCATTTTAGACGTATACAATGAGATTCACATTTTTTTTCAAATGTTAGTATCTTGCTACGGGAGAAACGCGAGACACTAGCTAGGTTGATTATTTCAACAAAAATTTATTGTGCAATTTTTATTTTATATAAATTCCGCAGCAACGCGCGGGGCATTCGTCTAGTATCTTAAAATAATTAGTGCGTGGTAAATGAGCACACTATTAGCAACCCATTTAGGCCGCACAGGTAATCTACAATTGAAGTCGCCGCATCAATCGAGGATACACGACGGAAGGAATTGTTAGTTCGCCTCACCTTCCCGAAGCGTGGGTTTGTTTGCTTTACAAATTTGGTTCTCTTTATGCCAACCCTCTCTCTTTTTCGTAAGACTGAGGTATAGGTAGGGCTAAAAAAACAAAAAAAAGAGAGTCAAATCGCATCATCTCTATAATAAGTAAATGTCTTTTTTTCTCCTGAGGTTGTCGGAATTATTCGCAATAAAATATTGGCTACAATTGAGTAGGTCTTATCAATGAAATTTCCATTTACACGTGATCTAGGCATAATTCCCAACCCCTGCTTATACTACATTAAGGACTCTTATATCGATCTAAGAGCATCTCCGGCGGAGGCGCTAAAAATTGCCGTCTGGGGGCGTACCGGTGCTAACCGCGCACTGGGGGCGTGATGCTCCCCAGTCGCCGTGCCCACTTCGGCAAGTTCAACTAAACTTCGACAAGTTCATAACATATTTAAAATATTTTATAAAAGAAGGAAAAAAAATACTACTAGCCCCGCCGTCGCCCTCGCTGTTCCTCGCCGCCCGCCGCCCGCGAAGCTCTACATGCCGAGGAGCCTGTAGACCTTCGTGTAGTCGTCGCCGCCGTCGTCGTCGCCTCCTCCGCGGCCGCAGTCCCTGCTGCTCCCCTGCCCAGGGTCGCCGACGCGCGGCGGGTTGGACGGTCCGGGGGCGTCCTCGTCCTCGTCGCTGTCGAGGATCACCACGTCGTTCTCGTCCTCGAGCCCACGCTGGCGGGCGACTATCTCCTCCAGGGCTCGGCGCTGCCGGACCATCTCGTCGCGGAGGTAGTCGTCCCGCACCCACTTTAGGGCCTCCTCGTCGGAGAAGCCGTGCCGGACTATGGCCTCGTACTCCGCGGGGAGGCCGGCCACCTTTGGCCTGACCAGCCGGGGCAGAGGTGGGGGAGGAGTCGGCGATGCGGACACCGGAGCTGCGGGTGCGCTGGCTGATCGGCGCGTCCTAGGGCTCCGGCTTGATGGGGAGGAGGGAGGGAGAGTCGAACGAGCGGTCAGACGAGGAGGAGGACGCCGGGTCCATGCGTCGCGGCGTCCACGAGCTCCCACGCCGGCGGGAGAAGGAGGGGGGAGCGGGGTACTCTAGCCTGGGCGTGTTGCCGTCCTCGATGTACTCGAGGACGGCCTCCAGCGTGCGGCCGGGCACGCCCCACCATCAGCGGCGCCCGTCGGAGTTGAGCCTTCCGGAGGGCATGACGCCGTTAGTGGCCTCGAGCTGCTCGGTGTGGCGGCGACGGAAGTACTGCTCTCACAGCGGGCTGTCAGGAACGTACCTCGGCCCTTCCCTCGCCGCCTGCGGCAGAGAGGCACCAATGGAGGAGGCTGACCGGCACGGCAGCGCGCGGCAACTTTGGCATTGATTCCGCCACGGGAACCGAGGCGATGAGGACGACGAAGCGACGAGAAGCGCCGAGTCGCTGCCAAGGAGGGCACGCTGATTTTCGCGCCAAAAACAGTTCGGCCGGCGCACCCAAGCGCCCCCTAGCGCGACGGGTCCGGCCTGAGTCCGTCGGCATCAATTTCGACTCAAGCCGACGAAAAAAGGACCTTTGGCACGACTGAGCCGATTTTTCGGCACTAGCGGACAAAAAATCGCCTAGAAGACCTTGTTGGGGGCGCGGCTAGAAATGCTCTAAGGAAGCAGAACACGAGCTGTGTAGTGGCCATGACCACATTCATCTTGTTGTAGGCCATGTGTTCGAGACGTGGCGGCCATTTTTCAGTTTAATTTTCCTGTACTGCAGGTGGAACCCATGTGTCATAGATGCGAAAAAAAATATAAAGAACAGACACACGTAGACATGGGCTTTTTTGTGAAATCAAGGGGGTTTTCGTAAAAAATAGGCCACACGCGCTCCTCTCAGCCTCTGATGGTGGGCTCCGTGGCATGCTGGCGCGCCAAGTCAGCATCGATGTTATATCTGAACGTGATTTGCATCGTATTTGCACGTTTGAGCCAAGTTATTACACCAGTTCACTGTATGCCACAAATTCTAGCACTAAAGTGATCGTTTGTGCCAAGTTCTAACATCACCGGTGTAATTGACTCTGTATGGAACACTACGTGTTTGGTTCGGCTGCCGGTAACGCAAACGGCAAGGACGACTCTGGGCCTGGGCGTCGGCCAATCGATCACGTGCCTGGGTCGGTCGCCTCGCCAACCGCACGATCACCCTGCGCGCAGCCGTTCGATCACCCAAGGGAGACCCAGAGACGAACCGGTCGGCGTGTGCGCTCATGCACATGTACAGGCCCCCTTCTCTCAGCCTCCACGACACAAATAGGAATGTGATGTGTCGCCTGGATGAACTGTTTGGGGGAGCAAAATTCTTGTGCGAGTTGTGGTAATTCCTTGGGTGCGGGTTTAAAGGAGAGATACGTGGATAGTGCTTGCAAACCAGTTAAGTGGTACGAATGCGAAAGATAGATACTGACACCATTATTATACAACCATGACTACAGTAGTAGCAGGGCAGGCGAAATACATTTAGTAGTAGCTACAGTACTATTTATTCATCCATGAACTCCTCCATCGAACACTTCGTGCCATCACTTCACGCCACGCGCATGCACGCGTCGGGCCATCATCAGCTCGCCCGCCGGCCGCTCACTGTATCCTGCGATAGTGCCATGCATGCATGCAAATGCGCCATGAGAATCAACGAGGTTGACGAGCTGGCATTGTTCAGTGCATGCAAAATCCCTGGTGTGCTCCGCAAGTGGTGTGTGAGGGCTTACTTGTCGCAGTCGGTGTGGGGGCTCACGGGGATGGAGATGCCGAGCTTGCAGAGCGCGGGTAGCTGCCGGGCGCGGTCCGGGAGCACGCCGAAGGACGGGCCGGACTGCTCCAGGCACCTGCAGAGCGCGCGCCGTGCGCCCGGCGTGCCCGCCATCCTCCGCAGCCCCTGCGCGCCGCGGCAGCAGCTCTCGCTCGGCGCCCCGGCGACGGCGCCCACCAGGAACGACCCGCACGGGATCAGCGCGCTCACCGCGTCCCCGCACGACACCTCGGCCGCCGCCTCAGGCTCCGCCACGTCGGTCGCCACCGCTGCCATGGCAGCCGCGAGGAGCATCCCCACGACGACGATGGCATTGGCCCTACGAGTGATAGGCGCCATCCTGATGTCCTCTACGCTCTCCAACGAACGATGCGTGGGCTGGAGCGGGGCGGGCGCTCTACACATATTTATAGGGGGAGGAGGTCAGAAAGGTTGGTGGAGCACCTGAATGCGCCATGCCGCTCGCCGCGTCCTCGTTGCCGCTTTGGGTGCTCTTATCGTAACCGCTCCCCGGAGGCTTATTAAACCGGAGACCCTGTTCGAGTAGAAGGCGCTCGCCGGCGCCGGCCTACTCAATGAGCGCCGCACTGTGCCGGTGCAACTGCAACGCCCGGAAAGGAGGTTCTAATAAAGTCCGTGGCCCAAGCCATACCAGTTTTTTCGATATCTTGTTTCAGGCTTCCGAGAGGCCTTTGTGATAGCATCACTTCTCTTATCCGTCAGTTTTGGTGGGGAAGCAAGAGGGGCAAGAGGAAACCATGTTGGATAGCGTGGGATTTGATGACTCGATCAAAAAGTCTGAGAGGATTGGGATTCCGGGACATTAAGATCTTCAACTTGGCACTTCTGTCCAGACAAGTGTGGAGACTATTGAATGATCCCTCTTCTTTGAGTGCACAAATTCTTAAAGCAGTTTATTTTCCACAAGGCTCTGTCCTAGACGCTCAATTAGGCCCTCATCCTTCACAGATCCGGCGTTCTATACTTGATGGGAGGGATGTTATCACCCAAGGGGCGATCAGAAGAATTGGGGATGGAGCGTCCACGCACATATGGAACCAAAGTTGGATTCCTCGGAATGGACTGATGCGGCCGATTACGTCTCTGTTGGATGATCCACCACAGATGGTTTCAGAGTTGATTGATCACACTGCGGCTGAATGGCGGGAGGACCTGGTCAGACAGGTTTTCATACCACTTGATGCTGAGACTATCTTACAGATTCCATTATGCACTCGGCAGGTGGAAGATTTTTGGGCATGGAATGATGATCCCAAGGGACGCTTCTCCGTACGGTCAACCTACAGGATGATTGTCAGAATCAAGATCGGGCGCGAGGCATGGCTAGTAGAATGGGAGGATCCTTCAAACTCTGAAGCTGAGATGAGGGGGTGGAACTCCCTCTCGAAGGTGGCAGTACCACCGAAGCTGATATTTTTCACATGGCAATTGGCGCAACACTCGCTCCCGACGGGTGACGTTCTAAACCATCGGCACATGGCAACTTCGAGTGTTTGCCCACTTTGTGGAGGGCAGGACAGCTGGCACCATTCCTTGCTGGACTGTAGTGCGTCCCGCTGTGTTTGGGCTCTGTCTGATGGCGAGTTGGTCGAGCATATGTTAGCAACAACGGAGCCAGACGCAAGACTATGGCTTTTTGCCATGAGCGAGTCACTTCTAACAAAGCAGTTTACTTTGATGATCGTCACCTTATGGGCTATATGAAGTTCAAGACGGAAGGCCATACACGAAGAGATCTTTCAGACCACTTTTGCCACGGACAATTACATCAAATCTTACTTATCCGATATAGAATTCTTGAAGAAGAAGGAGAGAACACAGGTGACAGCGATACCACGGCCGGCGACGTGGGTGCCGCCACCTACTGACCACCTCAAGTTCAATGTGGACGCAGTTGTGTCTCGCTCGGGCACTTTTGGTGCAGTTGGAGTAATCTGCAGGGATGCAGGGGGGCTATTTATGGGAGCTTCGTCACTCACCTTGAGGGGCCTTCGTGACCCTCAGGTGCTCGAAACACTAGCTATTCAGGAGGCGTTAGCACTCTCAGAGGATCTCTATCTCAACCAAATTATGGTGGCCTCGGATTGCAGGGTGGCGATTGATGCGATCAGGGAAGGAAGCCTAGCAAATTTCGGTGCTATTGTTCAGGAGATCAAGGCTAGAGCAGCAACCTTTATTTCATGTTCCTTTAGTCATGAGTATAGGACCTCCAACACGGAGGCCCATAATCTCGCAAAGTATGCTTTATCTTTAGGGTTTGGCCGTCACACCTAGCTCGGCCAGCCCGGCGACCTTGTCTTTGTACCCATGAACATTCTTATTCAGTAATAAAGCTTTGCGAGATTCTCAAAAAAAAAACTGCAACGCCCGCCTTGGCTTAATTGATCAGCTGCCAGGGGCGCCTTCAGAACGATCTCTGTTCACCTGCTCGCATCACTTTTCCGCGCTTCTCATGCTCTTTTTTTTAAGATTCAGCGTCATACTGGCATTTCATTGATATGCAGAAAGCAATGGAGAAAATACAGAGGGTGAGGAGAGGGTCCTAGGACCAGTTTGATTACAACACTGTAAACCTCGGAAAAAAAACTTTTGTTCTAAATTTTTATGGTGGATCCCAAAAGGGTCTTTCCAAATGAATTGCTCCCGCTTCTCATGCTCTTGAGCGTACCTCGTGTAGCTCTTCTCTGTCATACATACACTTGCCTTTTCATTGCCGTTTATTAGCTCCTTATCCCGTTACGATTTATACGGGCATATGGGCAATGAATTTTGGGGGCGCTGGTCGACTGGCCCAAATTCCGGCCGAACACACCCCGGACATCCTGTGCAATGCCCTCCAACCGTCAGATCAAAGTCTTTTGCTTCGTCTCATTCCCCTAGCATCGTCTTTTTGCCCAAAACACGCAACCGCACACAGTGAGTTGAGAGACAGCAAGTGCCGCGGTCTGCTCTCATACATGGTCGCACGCTCCTCACCATTGATGGTGTGCTTGCAACCTCGCCGTCACCATCGCCGTTCGCGTCCCTCGCCGTCATCTCCCGAGTCACCGCTGGCCAATGTGACCATGGCACCAAAACAAACCTGAATTTTGAATTTGGGTCAATCAGATTCTTTTGCCGTTGATTTTGCTCTTAGATTCATGTTGTGTTTTTTTTTCTGGCCTAAGTTATTTGTTGCGGTGGGCTAATTAATCCCAAATTTGGGTCAGTCCATTTGCTACTGGGCCAAAGCTAATTAACCGCGCGATCCAATCCTCCTCTCTCTCCCTTTGATCATTTTCTGTTTTTTTTGTTTTTATCTGTTTTTTATTTTATTTTTTATTTTTCTTTCTTAGTTGGTTTTTTTGTGGGTATTTTTGGGATGTTGGGTGAATGTAAATATATACACATAAATACTATGCAATATATGTGAAAACACCGTTATGTGCATATTGTTTGCATATGCAAAAGGTTCAATTTTAGAGTGAGGTTGTGTGCAATGGTAAAACTATTGCTACTAATTCGGTGTTCCTTATTTTTGAAAAAATAGTTATTATTTTATTTTCTCTTTTTCTTCAAGGGTAAAACCAATGCCACTAATTCCTTCCTTCTTAGCAATTGTATTCCAGAAAATTTCACGATTACATGTTTCTTATTGCATATTTTTTAAAAGCGCATTTTTTCATTTTTTCATTTTTTTATTTATTTTATTTATTCTTAAAGGATAATACCAATGCCGCTAATTTTTATTCCATAGAAAACTTAATTATTTTGATTTTTTAAAGTTTTTATTTCATTTTATCTCTTCTTTAATGGTATGTCACTAATTCATTTATTCTTAGGAATCATTTTATTGTGAAATTTCACTATTATATGTTTATTCTTGCATATTACTCCCTCCGTTCCGAATTACTTGTCTCAGGTATGGATGTATCTAGATGTATTTTAGTTCTAGATACATCCATTTCTGCGATAAGTAATTTGGAACGGAGAGAGTATTAGAAAGCACAGTTTCTATGAAAATTGTGTGCAAATTTTGTCATTATTTGTTTTATTCTTCTCCCTATTCTTAAAAGGGTAATATCAATGCCATTAATTCATTCTTTCTTAGAAAACTTCATTGCTATGATTTTTTAGTTTATATTTCATTTTCTATCATCTTAAAGGGTAATACCAAATTCACTAATTCATTCTTTCTTAGACAAAATTCATAATCTTGATTTGTTTTAGTTTTTGTTTCATTTTTTTCTTAGAAAACTTCGTTATTATGTTTTGATTTTATTTGTTCTTAAATGGTAATACCAAAGCCACTAATTCACTCTTTCTAAGAAAAACTTCACTATTCTGATTTTTAGCTTCTATTTCATTATCTTTTTCTCTAGTGGTAATACAAATTCCACTAACTTATTTCTTCTTAGGAAACTATTTTTTGGTGTGAAAATTCCACTGTTATATTCTTGTTCTTGCATATCATAAAAAGTTCAATTTCCCAGGAGTTGGGCCAAACAAATCATTATAAAAGGCATCATTAGGATGTATTAGGATCTATTGGTTATTGGTTCGTCGTGAGAGTGTTACACACGAGGTAACCTAAAATTGCAGCATCCAAGGTATGCAATTTTTTCTAAAATGTAACTAAAATTTGCAGTCACTATATGAAGTGAGGTTGAGATGAGATGACCGGATGTTAATCCAAGAGATGGTACCGACAGGTGCTGAGGTCAGACAGTAAAGAAGCCATTGATGAAGCAGCGTTTTTAGTTTAGTTTCCTGCCGACCCAACAGGACCGAATCAAGTTCCCAGGCCCACTAGCACGGACCTGCCATGGCCCAATCCGCGCTGAGAGCAGAACATGGGGCACTGGGCAGAGCACACGCAAGCGGGAGCAACTACAATAGAAAACATGTTTGTGGTAGAAAAATAGAAAAAATAGATCTCGACCACCCGATGGGAGACTGATGGCCCAGATTTAGGTGGAGCAATCTGTCTGCATAGTTTGCAAAAAGGTCCTTCGCTGCAAGCAAATTTGGTCTCGATGGCTTCGTCGTTCAATCCCAATCGCATACAGAGCGGCAGCCCCAACGCTGGCGGCGGCGGCCCAAATCCATCCTCAAGCTAGGTGAAGTCAGAAAATCTCCGATGGCTCCTGACTGTCATGTCGCCGGCGGCGCGGTTTGAGGCAGACCAAATTAGATATTGTCGGCTACTATGCTCCACCCTGCAGTGTGCTCGTACAGGCTCGCAACCTCTCATCTGAATCTTCGGTAGCTGTCGGTTCGTCGCCTCCTCTCTCTCTCTCTCTCTCTTTGTCTCTCTCTCTCTCTCACGCACCAGGATCACCTCGTGTCCTCCTCCCCCTCGTCAGCGGCAAATAGATGTTAACTTTGTTTGCTATTTGTGTTGCATCCCAGTTTAATTTATCTGTACTGTTCTATTTTCCTGCACTTGTTCGTGTCAAATCTGCTTGTGTGTGCATGATGCATTTAGTAACTTCGATTTGATGGTGTATTGCTCCTGTTCTTGGTGGTTTCGTACTCTAACTTGGAAATTTTGTTTCACTGTTAAGTAGTACTCTGCAGAACTAAGTTGGAAGGTTGAGGACGGTTGGATAATCTTAGGGTCTTGAAGTTTACAACAATTCACTAAAATTTTCAGTACCCGCAGTTCGATATATAGGGGTGGCTTAATTTTCTGTATGTACTCACATATCTGTGATACATATTGACACACTTTGTAGTGACAAACATATTCAACTTCCTTGCGTAATTAGTGGTGTACGTAGTACAAGCCACTAATGTACCGAAATATACATGGATTTCATGAAGTAGATATGCGCAAAGATTTTTATTATAAAGCTAACAAGATATGGGGCATCATCACTGTGCAGATTAAGTGGTTTTTGGACAGAACTGCAGATTTATAAATGGTCACTAGACAGAACGAATGGAGAAGAAGATGAGATGTTTCAGGTGCTTGCTGCAAAATTTCTGTTATATCACTGACTGTTGGTAGGGGGGTTTTCATATAAATGCATTAAGTGGCTTGAGACCCCTCAACCAGAATCTGTGCCATCCACCTCTGATCCAACGGCTCAGGGCTGTTTTTACTATTCTTTCACCACATGCCCTTTTTCTATCCTAGTCGCTCCCCACGCAAGCTGCCGGTTCTTCTCGCCAGTCGCCACACCGGCAAGTCCAGCACTCGAGCTAGCTTCTTTTTTTTTGAACACAAGAAACCTTTATTGATGATCAGGTGCATTTTACAGAAAGAAGTGTGAAGGGACTCATGCTAGAACCAGAAACTATGTCCTTTCCGGGACATTGACCTTGATCTGCTTGTGTACATAAGCAACGAAGAGCTAAGGACCTTGACTGAATCCGCAAAGCTAATCGAGCTTGATGATCAGCTTTTACATTGTTGCTTCTGTTGATGTGAGTGATCTTGTTACGACTAAAAGAGGGAGAGGCTTGGATCTCTGCAAGGAGAGGTCTGTTCTCTCAACATCCTGGAGCAGCAAATACCGTTGATGACCTTGCCGCCGAAACTAACACCGAGCAGTCGGTGCAAAAGTGAGGGTTCTGAACTATCAGAAGATCTGCTAACTTAGTAGCTAGTAGCAGCCTATAAGTCTCAGCCTGGAGGGGTGATGAAACTGGAGGCAAAAGCGCAGAGACGTGTAGTCGTTGGAGGTGCCGATTGTCTTGCATGGTGATGATTACTCCTAAGCCAGCATGGCCCAGCTCTGAATCTATGCGTCTCTCCCAGGCTGCGTCGCAAAAGATGACATTCCCTGTAAGGTTATTACAGTCATGTGTATGCGTGGTTGTTGAAGAAGACTGCAACTGCTCCTGAGCTTTATCGCTTTCTTGTTGCTGAGCGAAGTTCTTATCTTCTAAATTGGCTGCTTCAATTATTGCATTTGCTGAAGCATACACCTGGGAAGGCTTGCATAATTTGCTGCAAAATAGACAGTCGTTTCGAGTTTTCCAAAGACACCATAGAAAAGTATAGAGAGTAGTCAAGTTTATTTTTGGATGTTGAGATGTAATCAAAGCACGAATCATATCAGGAATAGAATGATAATTTTCAGCCAGAGATTCCGTTTTAATAAACCAGGGATAGCAAAACCATGCAACTTTAGAAAAAGGGCAGAGAAACAACATATGCATTTCATCTTCTAATAGTCCACATCTAGAGCAGTTTTCATTGATATGTTTGGAGTACCTACCTGCCCTCTTACCTGTAGGAAGTGCTTTCCTAAGAAGCCTCCAAGAAAATGTCTGAACTCTTGGTGCCATTTGCTTATCCTCCCACACCTGATTAAGAAGGGAAATGACCTGCATAGGGACAATTTTGGGCCTTTGCCTTGGTGGAAGCTGAAGATTGTTGAAGCAGTGCTTGTAAGCACTTTTGGAAGAGAATTCACCTGCAGGAGTTAGTTTCCAAACCAACATATCCTTACCATTTGCCTTAATAATAGGAGTTTGTAGAATGGTATTAGCCAATTCAGGAGTGAAAAGAGAATTAATCAAGTTTGCATTCCAGTTCTTTTGACCCGGTATCCAAAGATCTTTAACTTGTGCAGGGTAAGAAAAAGATTGTTGCTGAGTTCTGACATTCGCCTGATCTTGGACATATTTTGAAAAAGTTTAAATCTTAAATCGTCAACCATGATGAAACTTATATGGCAATCCACCTGCACTATTTCTATTTAAAAAATATAGATTCCAAAAGCGCATAGTAAACATGAAAACAATGGAATACTAGAAATATCATTAATATTCCTTCGACATCAATAAAAAAGTTCAAGAAAAAACTTATGGTTAATTTCAACATAACCTGTGCAAACTACCCAATTGCACATTTCTAATCTAAATCCGCGATTGATGAACATAATTAAATTTGTGATTTAATGACTAACTACCCAATTGAATATTTTTAAACGTATCACTAGAAAAATTGTAGACTGAGCAACTGCAAAATTAGTTTTTAGAAAGTGCAACTGCTAGGCTGCATAAATTTTACTATAAAATGACCGTCTACCTTTCAAACAGAACAAAATGAAAAACCCCAAAAGATTCATATGTGTTTTTAGAACATAGATGCATGCCACCTTTCTTTTCTCTAGAAACACAACCGAATGATAAAATGCTCAAATACACGCGCATACACTCATTACTATGGACATACATTGTCAGAAAACTTTGAATAAATCCAAGAAAATACGAACACCTGCAAACAGATGTAGAACTTAAAGGTTCCACTACAAATAATCTAACCATCTGAACTATTTTGCTATGTACCACTCTTCTTTTTTCACTGATACCACTATTGTGATTGCCACTGACCTAGGAAGCGGCAGAATGTGGGATCTTCAAATTTTAGAAACTCACGGCCCACATGGTCTCAATACAAGATCCAGTGGCATACAAATGACAATGTGTTTCTAAAGAAAACAAATCGACAATGTTATGAATATTAAAACGTTTTTGTTGATTCTCGGTCGACTATGGACTTTCTTATTATACAATCGACCCTGAGAGCCATATATTCAACATTGAGGATACATATACATTCTTTTATAGTAGACCGGCAAATTACTACACCATAAATATCTTGTACATGCCTATGATTAAATTTGTAAAATTGGTTCTGATGTGTTCATGTACGGCCAAAAAAATTGTAGTCAAAGTTTATAGAGTTGTAGAAACTTTTTTTTTTGAAATGAAAGGTAGATGGGGTTCTACCTTATATATTTCAAAACAAGCGCAAGCCTGAGGACCAAAAGGTCAAGTACATGAGGCTCATATTCAGCACCATGGTGCCCTGACTATAAGCGGCCAGATTTGAATGAGAAAGTAAGTAGAGAGAAAAAAAGAAAGAGGAAGGTATCAGGGAGGCAAAGGTAGCAGGCTAGCATAAGCAGGGGACAACCATTGTATCCAAGCTGCCAGAGCATCTTGATCAGCTGTTTTTCGTGCTCTATTTTTCCACAAAGTTAGCAACTGCTCAACATATAGTTTGATGTAGATAGGAGACCATTGCTTGTTGTTGAAAACACAATCATTCCTACGTGCCAGAGTGTGACGGCAGCCGCAGCAAACATCAACAAAAATCTGCTAGAGGGAGGCCAGGCATGCAGCGCCTCCTGCATGAAGCTGATCTGTGGAACAGTTGGTAAGATTTGTCAATGTGCAACGAGTCCCATAGTATCGAAGCTAGAGAACAGCGGAGGACAACATGATCAATAGATTCACAAGCAGGGCAAATATCACAATCCTGGTGCGCGGTAATGGACGTCTAGTGCTTGTTGACCATGTTGTCACGTGAGTTTAGTCGCCCTTGAAAAGCCAGCCACAGGAAGATGTGGTGCTTCAAAGGGATGACAGGGTCCCAGATCCAAGGACTAAAGTGGCACTTCTCCCAATTCAAGACAAGATTAGTTTCTTCACATCTCTGCAAAACTTGATCAAGGTTGCTTAAGCAATCATCAAAAGAACTTCCATATACAGAAAAGTCATCCATGAATACCTCAACAATCTTTTCACAAAAGTCAGAGAATATAGCAATCATACATCTTTGAAAGGTAGCAGGTGCATTGCATAAACCAAAAGGCATACGTCTATAAGAAAGGTGCTGAAAGGGCAAGTGAGTGTTGTATTTTCTTGATCCTCTTTTGACACAGGTATTTGAGAAAAAACAGAATAACCATCTAGAAAGAAAAAATGTGTATGTTTGGATAATCTTTCTAGCATTTGATGAATAAAAGGTAAAGGGTAATGATCCTTCTTAGTAGCTTTATTTAATTTGCGGAAATCAATTACCATTCTATAACCTGTAACAATTCTTTGTGGGATCAATTCATCTTTATCATTAGGAACAACAGGAATACCTCCCTCTTAGGGACATAATGGACAGGACTTACCCGCTGACTATCAGCAACGGGATAAATTATACCTGCCTCCAGAAGCTTTAGTATTTCTTTTATTACTAATTCTTTCATCTTAGGATTTAACCGTCGTTGGTGATCAACAACCGGTTTAGCGTCTTTCTCCAATTTTATTTTGTGCTGGCATAGAGTGGGACTAATGCCCTTAAGATCATCAAGAGTATATCCAATAGCAGCACGGTGCTTCTTCAGAGTTTTCAATAATTTCTTTTCTTCATGCTCTGAAAGGTTAGCACTAATAATAACAGGATATATCTTTTTCTCATCAAGATAGGCATATTTAAGAGTATCAGGTAATGGTTTAAGCTCAAACACGGGATCATCCTTGGGTGCAGGAGGATCCCCTAGAATTTCAACAGACAAGTTGTGTTTCAAAGTAGGTCCCTGTTTAAAGAATACTTCATCTATTTCCCTTCTTTCATTCATAAACATATCATTTTCATGGTCTAACAAATATTTTTCTAAAGGATCATTAGGAGGCACGGCAATAGAAGCAAGACCAATAATTTCATCTTTACTAGGAAATTCCTTATCATGGGGTTGTCTACGAAATTTAGCAAAATTAAACTCATGAGACATATCCCCCAAACCAATAGTAACTACATCCTTTTTGCAATCTATCTTAGCATTAACAGTATTCAAGAAGGGTCTAACAAATATAATGGGACAAAAGTTATCTTGTGGGGAACCAAGAACAAGAAAATCAGCAGGATATTTAACTTTCCCACACAAGACTTCAACATCTCTAACAATCCCAACTGGTGAAATAGTGTCTCTATTGGCAAGCTTAAGTGTAACATCAATTTCCTCTATCTCAGCAGGTGCAATATCATGCATAATTTCTTTGTATACGGAATGAGCTATTGCACTTGCACTAGCACCCATATCACATAACCCATGATAGCAATGATCTCCTATTTTAACATAAATAACAGGCATGCCTAGAACAAGTCTATGTTTATTTTTAGTGTCTGGTCTAGCAATTCTAGCAGCTTCATCACAGAAGTAAATAACATGCCCCTCAATATTATCGGCCAAGAGATCTTCAACCATAGCAATACTAGGTTCAACTTTAATTTGCTCAGAGGGTGTATGTGTTCTAGTATTACTCTTACGAACCACAGTTGAAGCTTTAGCATGATCTTTTTTCTAACAAGGAAAGGTGGTTTCTCAATATAAGCAGTAGGAACAACATGATCAACATTATAAGTGATAGTCTTTTCTTCAACTTTAATGGGTGCAACTACTTTTTCTTCAATGTGAGGATTATATTTAAACCACTTCTCTTTAGGGAGATCAACATGAGTGGCAAAGGATTCACAGAAAGAAGCTACTATCTCAGAGTCAAGTCCATATTTAGTGCTAAATTCAAGAAAGGCATCGGTATCCATAAAAGATTTAACACAATCAAACTTTGGGGTTATACCTGACTCCTTACCTTCATCGAGATCCCAATCTTCAGAGTTGTGTTTAATTCTCTCCAATAAATCCCATTTGGATTCAATGGTCTTCATCATAAAAGAACCAGTACAAGAAGTATCAAGCATGGAGCGATTATTGAGAGAAAGCCGAGCATAATTTTTTTGAATAATAATTTCTCTTGAGAGCTCATGATTGGGGCATGAATATAACATTGACTTAAGCCTCCCCCAATCTTGAGCGATGCTTTCTCCTTCGCCAGGCCCAAAATAATATATATAATTACGATCACGATGAACAAGATGCATAGGATAAAACTTCTGATGAAATTCCAATTTCAATCGGTTGTAGTTCCATGATCTCATATCATCACATAGCCTAAACCATGTCAATGCCTTTCCCTTCAAAGATAAAGGGAAGACCATCTTCTTGATAACATTCTCGGGCATACCTGCAAGTTTAAATAATCCACAAATTTCATACACATAGATTAGGTGCAAATCGGGATGTAATGTTCCATCACCTGTGAAAGGATTAGCTAGCAGTTTCTCTATCATACCCGAAGGAATTTCAAAGTAAACATTTTCAGTAGGTTTAGTAGGTTGAGGAGCAACTCTTTTCTCTACTGGTCGGGGTGAAGATACCCCGAACAAGCCCCTCAAAGGATTATGTTCCATAGTAACAAGTGACAGTAAATTTCAGCACACTATATAAATGTTTCCTTACCAAATTCCACCTACCAAAGGCGCTTTACTCCCCGGAAACGGCGACAGAAAAGAGTCTTGATGACCCACAAGTATAGGGGATCTATCATAGTCCTTTCGATAAGTAAGAGTGTCAAACCCAACGAGGAGCAGAAGGAAATGATAAGCAGTTTTCAGTAAGGTATTCTCTGCAAGCACTGAAATTATCGGTAACAGATTGGTTTGTGATAAGGTAATTTGTAACAGGTAACAAGTAATGAATGTAAATAAGGTGCAGAAAGATGGCCCAATCCTTTTTGTAGCAAAAGACAAGCCTGGACAAACTCTTATATAAAGGAAAGCGCTCCCGAGGACACATGGGAATTATCGTCAAGCTAGTTTTCATCACGTTCATATGATTCGCATTCGGTACTTTGATAATTTGATATGTGGGTAGACCGGTGCTTGGGTACTGCCCTTCCTTGGACAAGCATCCCACTTATGATTAGCCCCTCTTGCAAGCATCCGCAACTACAAAAGAAGTATTAAGGTAAACCTAACCATAGCATGAAACATATGGATCCAAATCAGCCCCTTACGAAGCAACTCATAAACTAGGGTTTAAGCTTCTGTCACTCTAGCAACCCATCATCTACTTATTACTTCCCAATGCCTTCCTCTAGGCCCAAATAACGGTGAAGTGTCATGTAGTCGACGTTCACATAACACCACTAGAGGAGAGACAACATACATCTCATCAAAATATCAAACGAATACCAAATTCACATGACTACTAATAGCAAGACTTCTCCCATGTCCTCAGGAACAAAAGTAACTACTCACAAAGCATAAACATGTTCATAATCAGAGGGGTATTAATATGCATATAGGATCTGAACATACGATCTTCCACCAATTAAACCAACTAGCATCAACTACAAGGAGTAATTAACACTACTAGCAACCTACTAGCACCAAACCCGGACTTGCAGACAAGAATTGGATACAAGAGATGAACTAGGGTTTTGAGATGAGATGGTGTTGATGAAGATGTTGATGGATATTGCCCTCTCCCGAAGAGGAGCGTTGGTGATGACGATGGCGATGATTTCCCCCTCCGGGAGGGAAGTTTCCCCGGCAGAACAGCTCCGCCAGAGCCCTAGATAGGTTCCGCCTCGTGGCGGCGGAGTTTCGTCCGAGAAGATGGCTTATGATTTTTTCCATCGAAAGACTCCATATAGCAGAAGATGGCCACCGGAGGGCCACCAGGGGGCCCATGAGGTAGGGGCGCGCCTAGGGGGGTAGGGCGCGCCCCCCACCCTCGTGGGCAGGGTGTGCCCCCCTGGTGAAGTTTCTTCTCTCAGTATTTTTTATATATTTGGAAAACATCTTCCGTGAAGTTTCAGGACTTTTGGAGCTGTGCAGAATAGGTCTCTAATATTTGCTCCTTTTCCAGCCCAGAATCCCAGCTGCCGGCATTCTCCCTCTTTATGTAAACCTTGTAAAATAAGAGAGAATAGGCATAAGTATTGTGATATAAAGTGAAATAACAGTCCATAATGCGATAAATATTGATATAAAAGCATGATGCAAAATGGACGTATCACAACTCCCCCAAGCTTAGACCTCGCTTGTCCTCAAGCGAAAAGCCAAAATCGAAAAATATGTCCACATGTTTAGAGATGAATGTGTCGATAAAAATAAAATACGGACATGAGGGCATCATGATCATTCTTAGAACAACAACTTACATAATTCTTTGTCATATAATATCTAATGCTAGAGTAATAATTCAATCACAATATCAAGTATGAATCGTAAACTTCATTGAAAACTAACAAACTGCAATCTCAGTCATTGAAGCAATTGCAATTTATCATAACATAGGAAAGAGTCAATGTATAAGAGCTTTTCAGCAAGTCCACATACTCAACTATCATACAATCTTTCACAATTGCTGACACTCACACAATACTTATGGGTATGGCGTTTTAATCGGACACAGAGAAAGATAGGGGCTTATAGTTTTGCCTCCCAACATTTTACCTCAAGGGTAATGTCAACAGTAATAGTTCATGAAAACTCACATCCAATTAGCCATATATACCAGGATCTTTCCAACATATTGTGCTTGCCAAAGGATAAAATGTAAAAAGGAAGGGTGAAGATCACCATGACTCTTATGCAATGTATGAGATAAAAGTAAAAGATAGGCCCTTCGCAGAGGGAAGCAGAGGTTGTCATGCGCTTTTATGGGTTGGATGCACAAAATCTTAATGCGAAAGAACGTCACTTTATATTGCCACTTGTGATATGGACCTTTATTATGCAGTCTGTCGCTTTTATTACTCCCATATCACACGCTCGTATAAAGCTTATTTCCTCCACACCAATCAATCACACATATTTAGAGAGCAATTTTTATTACTTGCACCGATGACAACTTACTTGATGGATCTTACTCAATCCATAGGTAGATATGGTGGACTCTTATGGCAAGACTGGTTTAAGGGTGTTTGGAAGCACAAGTAGTATCTCTACTTGGTGCAATGAATTTGGCTAGCATGAGGGGGAAAGGCAAGCTCATCATGTTGGAAGATCTGAGACAATATAATTTATCTCAGATGTAAGAAAACATAACCCATTACGTTTTCTTCCTTGTCCAATGTCAACTCTTTAGCATGTCATATTTTAATGAGTGCTCACAATCATAAAAGATGTCCAAGATAGTATATCTATATGCGAAGACCTCTTTTTCTTTATTACTTCCTATTAATTACAACAATGACCAAAACTGTGTTTGTCAACTCTCAACAACTTTTATTCATCATACTCTTTCTATGTGAGCTCATTACTCTCCATAAGACTCATATGATCTCTTTGTTTCTTTTTATTTCTTTCTCTTTTCTTTTATTCCTTTAGGATCATGGCAAAATAATCAAGCCCTTGACTCAAACACTAATCTTTATTATATAGCTCACGGACTCGATTACAAAGAAGGATAATAAAGCAAAACTCACGAATAGATCATACTAAGAACTTTTATTCTACTAGATCAAGATATTACCAAAAGGATCGAACTAAGAAAAACGGTAAAGATAAAGTGATGGTGATACGATACCGGGGCACTCCCCCAAGCTTGGCAGTTGCCAAGTGGAGTGCCCATACCCATGTGATTATGTCTCCTTTGATGGTGAAGAAGGTGGGGTTGTTGACGATGGATAGTCGCACATCGAGCGTAGGAGGTCTTCTAACTTGCGGATAATGCCCTTGAGTGCGATGATATGCTCCTTCAACAAAATATTTTCACGTGTGAGATACTTATTTTGTATACGAGCCAACTCAATCATCTTGAAAGCTTCGATTTCTGTTGGGGTAAGAAGATTGTGATCTAGTTGAAGGGTGTCTTCTATTGCTGGAACTTGGTCCTCCATGGCCTTCTTGATCCCTTCATCCTTGTTGATCTCCATAGGTTCTTCTCTCTTCAGCTCTATCTTCATTAGCCAAGCATCATTGCCCTCATGGTTGGAGGAGGAGGGAGACGACATAGTGCGTGGCCTTGACAACCCTGACAGAAAACAGCTCGAAACAAAGACATGAGATTTTTGCGTGATACGGGTGTCAAAACCCCCGGGAGATTATATAATGAATTTTTATCGACCAAAATATGTGTCGTGTACGAAAAGGGAGTCCGGAGAGCACACGAGGTGCCCACAAGGTAGGGGGGCGCGCCCAGTAGGGTAGGGCGCGCCCTCCACCCTCGTGGAGCCCTCGTGTCCTTCCCGGACTGCAGCTTATTTTTCTATTTTTCTAAATATTCCAAAACAGAGAAATATTTCCTTAAAACTGTTTTGGAGTCAGTTTACTTACCGTACCACATACCTATTCCTTTTCGGTGTTTGAAACATTCCGGAAAGTGTCCTTTATGTATTCCTCCGGGGTTACGGTTTCAATAACATTGGTTTCAACATTTATGGGATTACCTGAGATATAGTGTTTGATTCTTTGACCGTTCACCACCTTCGGATTTGTGCCTTCGAAGTTGTTGATTTTTATGGCACTGGACCTCCTCGATAACGTAAGGGCCTTCCCATTGAGAGAGAAGTTTTCTTGCAAAAAATCTTAAACGAGAGTTGCATAGCAATACATAATCACCTACATTAAACTCACGCTTTTGTATCCTTTTGTCATGCCATCTTTTAACTTTTTCTTTAAACAACTTGGCATTCTCGTAGGCTTGGGTTCTCCATTCATCAAGTGAGCTAATATCAAATAGCCTCTTCTCACCGACAAGTTTAAAATCATAATTAAGTTCTTTAATAGCCCAATAAGCCTTGTGTTCTAGTTCGAGAGGTAAGTGACATGCTTTTCCATAGACCATTTTATACGGAGACATACCCATAGGATTTTTATATGCAGTTCTATAGGCCCATAATGCATCATCAAGTTTCTTGGACCAATTCTTTCTAGAACTATTAACAGTCTTTTGCAAAATTAATTTGAGCTCTCTATTACTCAATTCTACTTGACCACTAGACTGAGGGTGATAAGGAGATGCAATTCTATGATTAACATCATATTTAGCAAGCATTTTACGGAAAGCACCATGAATAAAATGTGAACCACCATCAGTCATTAAATATCTAGGGACTCCAAATCTTGGAAAAATAACTTCTTTAAGCATTTTAATAGAAGTGTTATGATCAACACTACTAGTTGGAATAGCTTCTACCCACTTAGTAATGTAATCAACATCAACTAAAATATGTGTATAACCATTAGAGGAAGGAAAGGGTCCCATATAGTCAAAGCCCCAAACATCAAATGGTTCAATAACAAGTAAATAATTCATAGGCATTTCTTGACGTCTACTAATATTACCAATTCTTTGACATTCATCACAAGATAAGACAAACTTACGGGCATCCTTGAAGAGAGTAGGCCAATAAAAACCAGATTGCAGTACCTTATGTGCAGTTCTATCTCCAGCATGGTGTCCTCCATAAGCTTCAGAGTGACACTTGCGTAGGATCTGTTCCTGTTCATGCTCGGGTACACAACGTCTAATAACACCATCTACTCCTTCTTTATAAAGATGTGGGTCATCCCAAAAGTGATGCCTCAAATCATAGAAGAACTTTTTCTTTTGCTGGTATGTGAAACTAGGTGGTATAAACTTAGCAACAATGTAATTAGCATAATCAGCATACCATGGAGCAGTATGAGAAGCATTTATGACATTTAATTGCTCATCAGGAAAGCTATCATCAATAGGTAGTGGGTCATCAAGCACATTTTCTAACCTAGATAAGTTGTCTGCAACGGGGTTCTCAGCTCCTTTTCTATCGACAATATGCAAATCAAATTCTTGTAGCAAGAGAACCCATCTAATAAGTCTAGGTTTGAATCAACAGTATAAGGTCTGAACTTATCACAAGCAAATACAACTCCTAAGAATTCTTTTTCAGTAGTAGCATAATTTCTTTGAGCATTGTCTAGGGTTTTACTAACATATTGAATAACATTTAATTTTTTATCAACTCTTTGTCCTAGAACAGCACGTACAGCATAATCACTAGCATCACACATAATTTCAAAGGGTAAATTCCAATCAAGTGGCTGAACAATAGGTGCAGAAATCAATGATTTCTTAAGTATTTCAAATGCCTCTACACAATCATCATCAAAGACAAATGGTATATCCTTTTGTAATAAATTAGTTAGAGGCCGAGAGATTTTTGAGAAGTCCTTAATGAACCTCCTATAAAAACTGGCATGACCAAGGAAACTTCTTATACCTTTGATGTCCTTGGGACATGGCATCTTTTCAATAGCATCAACCTTGGCTTTGTCAACTTCAATACCTCTTTCAGAAACTTTATGCCCCAAGACAATACCTTCATTAACCATAAAGTGGCACTTTTCCCAATTCAAGACAAGATTAGTTTCTTCACATCTCTGCAAAACTCGATCAAGGTTGCTCAAGCAGTCATCAAAAGAAGATCCATAGATGGAAAAGTCTTCCATGAAAACCTCACAAATCTTTTCACAGAAGTCAGAGAATATAGCCATCATGCATCTTTGAAAGGTAGCAGGTGCATTACATAAACCAAAAGGCATACGTCTATAAGCAAAAGTACCAAAAGGGCATGTAAAGTAGTCTTTGATTGATCTTTGGCTGACACATGTATTTGAGAGAAACCAGAATAACCATCTAGAAAGCAAAATTGTGTATGTTTAGATAATCTTTCTAGCATTTGATCGATAAAAGGTAAGGGGTAATGATCTTTTTTAGTAGCCTTATTTAATTTGCGGAAATCAATTACCATCCTATAACCTGTAATAATTCTTTGAGGAATCAATTCATCTTTATCATTAGGAACAACAGTAATACCTCCCTTCTTAGGGACACAATGGACATGGCTTACCCACTGACTATCAGCAACGGGATAAATTATACCTACCTCAAGGAGCTATCTCCTTTCTTACCACTTCTTTCATTTTAGGATTCAGCCGGCGTTGATGATCACAAACTGGTTTAGCATCTTCTTCCAAATTAATTTTATGTTGACATAGAGTGGGACTAATGCCCTTAAGATCATCAAGAGTATACCCAATAGCAACACAGTGCTTCTTCAAAGTTTTCAATAATCTCTCTTCTTCATGCTCTGAAAAGTTAGCACTAATAATAACAGGATATATCTTTTTCTCATCAAGATAAGCATATTTAAGGGTATCAGGTAACGGTTTAAGATCAAACGCGGGATCACCCTTGGGTGGAGGAGGATCCCCTAGGATTTCAGTAGGTAAATTGTTTTTCAGCATAGGTTCCTGTTTAAAGAATACTTCATCTAATTCCCTTCTTTCATTCATAAACATATCATTTTCATGGTCTAGCAAATATTGTTCTAAAGGATCACTAGGAGGTACGGCAATAGAAGCAAGACCAATAATTTCATCCTTACTAGGTAATTCTTCTTCACGGTGTTGTCTACTAAATTTAGAAAAATTAAATTCATGAGTCATATCATCTAAACCGACAGTAACAACATCTCTTTTGCTATCTATGGTAGCATTAATAGTATTTAAGAAGGGTCTACCAAATATAATGGGACAAAAGCTATCTTGTGGGGAACCAAGAACAAGAAAATCAGCAGGATATTTAGTTTTCCCACACAAGACTTCAACATCTCTAACAATTCCCATTGGTGAAATAGTATCTCTATTGGCAAGTTTAATTGTGACATCAATATCTTCCATCTCAGCAGGTGCAATATCATGCATAACTTCTTTGTATAAGGAATAAGGTATTGCACTAGCACTAGCACCCATATCACATAAGCCATGATAACAATGATCTCCTATTTTAACAAAAATAACTGGCATGCCTACTACAGGTCTAGGTTTATCTTTATCACGGGGTTTAGCAATTCTAGCAGTTTCGTTACAGAAATAAATAACATGCCCATCTATATTATCAGATAAGAGATCTTTAACAATAGCAATATTAGGTTCAACTTTAACTTGCTCAGGAGGTGTATATGTTTTAATATTGCTTTTACGAACCACAATTGAAGCTTTAGCATGATCCTTTATCCTAACAGGGAAAGGTTGTTTCTCAACATAAGAAGTAGGAACAATAGGATCATTATAATTAATGGTCTTTTCTTCAACTTTAATAGGTGCAGCTACTTTTACTTCTATGGGAGGATGATATTTAAACTACTTCTCCTTGGGGAGATCAACATAAGTAGCAAAAGATTCACAGAAAGAAGCTACTATCTCAGAGTCAAGTCCATATTTAGTGCTAAATTTACGAAAATATCAGTATCCATAAAAGATTTAACACAATCAAAACTAGGTGTCATACCTGACTCCTTACCATTGTCGAGGTCCCAATCTTCAGAGTTGCGTTTAATTCTTTCCAATAAATCCCATTTGAATTCAATAGTCTTCATCATAAAAGAGCCAACACAAGAAGTATCAAGCATGGTGCGATTGTTACCAGAAAGCCGAGCATAAAATTTTTGAATAATCATTTCTCTTGAGAGCTCATGATTGGGGCATGAATATAACATTGATTTAAGCCTCCCCCAAGCTTGAGCGATGCTTTCTCCTTCATGAGGCCAAAAATTATATATATAATTGCGATCACGATGAACAAGATGCATAGGATAAAACTTCTGATGAAATTCCAATTTCAATCGTTTGTAATTCCAAGACCTCATATCATCACATAGCCTATACCATGTCAATGCATCTCCCCTCAAAGATAAGGGAAAGACCTTATTCTTAACAACATCTCCGGGTACACCTGCAGGCTTAAATAATCCACAAACTTGATCCACATGTATCAGATGTTCATCAGGATGTTTTGTTCCATCTCCTAGAAAGGGATTAGCTAGCAGTTTTTCTATCATACCCGAAGGAACTTCAAAGCAAGCATTTTCATTTTCATATTCATTTTCAGTAGGTTCAGTAGGTTGAGGAGCAACTCTTTGCTCTACTGGTCGGGGTGAAGATACCCCGAACAAGCCCCTCAGAGGATTACCTTCCATGGTAACAAGTGACAGTAGATTTCAGCACACGATATAAATTTTTCCTTACCAAATTCCACCTACCAAAGGCGCTTCACTCCCCGGCAACGGCGCCAGAAAAGAGTCTTGATGACCCACAAGTATAGGGGATCTATCGTAGTCCTTTCGATAAGTAAGAGTGTCAAACCCAACAAGGAGCAGAAGGAAATGATAAGCGGTTTCCAGCAAGGTATTCTCTGCAAGTACTGAAATAAGTGGTAACAGATAGTTTTGTGATGAGATAATTTGTAACGAGCAACAAGTAACAAAAGTAAATAAGGTGCAGCAAGGTGGCCCAATCCTTTTGTAGCAAAGGACAAGTCTGGACAAACTCTTATATGATGTAAAGAGCTCCCGAGGACACATGGGAATATCGTCAAGCTAGTTTTCATCACGTTCATATGATTCACGTTCGGTACTTTGATAATTTGGTATGTGGGTGGACCGGTGCTTGGGTGCTGCCCTTACTTGGACAAGGATCACACTTATGATTAACCTCTATTGCAAGCATCCGCAAATACAACAAAAGTATTAAGGTAAACCTAACCATAGCATGAAACATATGGATCCAAATCAGCCCCTTACGAAGCAACGCATAAACTAGGGTTTAAGCTTCTGTCACTCTAGCAACCCATCATCTACTTATTACTTCCCAATGCCTTCCTCTAGGCCCAAATAACGGTGAAGTGTCATGTAGTCGACGTTCACATAACACCACTAGAGGAGAGACAACATACATCTCATCAAAATATCAAACGAATACCAAATTCACATGACTACTAATAGCAAGACTTCTCCCATGTCCTCAGGAACAAAAGTAACTACTCACAAAGCATAAACATGTTCATAATCAGAGGGGTATTAATATGCATATAGGATCTGAACATACGATCTTCCACCAATTAAACCAACTAGCATCAACTACAAGGAGTAATTAACACTACTAGCAACCTACTAGCACCAAACCCGGACTTGCAGACAAGAATTGGATACAAGAGATGAACTAGGGTTTTGAGATGAGATGGTGTTGATGAAGATGTTGATGGATATTGCCCTCTCCCGATCGAGGAGCGTTGGTGATGACGATGGCAATGATTTCCCCCTCTGGGAGGGAAATTTCCCTGGCAGAACAGCTCCACCAGAGCCCTAAATAAGGTTCCGCCTTGTGGCGTGATAACCCACAAGTATAGGGGATCGCAACAGTTTTCGATAAGTAAGAGTGTCGAACCCAACAAGGAGCTAAAGGTAGAACAAATATTCCCTCAAGTTCTATCGACCACCGATATAACTCTACGCACGCTTGACGTTCGCTTTACCTAGAACAAGTATGAAACTAGAAGTACTTTGTAGGTGTTGTTGGATAGGTTTGCGAGATAATGAAGATCACGTAAATAAAAGGTAGGGGCTGTTTAGGTTAAGAAACAATAAAGTAATGATAGCGAGTGTGGAAAAGTGGTGGTAGGAGTTGCGAAATTGTCCCTTTAAGCAATTGACTACTTTACTAGACCGATAGTAAGTATTATGTGGGAGAGGCCACCGCTAGCATTTCATCCCTGACTTGGAATTCTATGCACTTATGATTGGAACTATTAGCAAGCATCCACAACTACTAATGTTCATTAAGGTAAAACCCAACCATAGCATTAAGATATATTGGTCCCCCTTCAATCCCATATGCATCAATTTCTATGCTAGGTTGAAGCTTCTGTCACTCTTGCCCTCCAATACATAGTCCTATCAACATACAACTAACCCTAGGGTGTGATCCACGCGCGCAATCATATGATGGGCACCAAAGGACAGCAACATAACCACAAGCAAATTAAATCAATCATAGAAATTCATCAACCACCGATAGGACAACGAAAATCTACTCAGACATCATAGGATGGCAACACATCATTGGATAATAATATGAAGCATAAAGCACCATGTTCAAGTAGAGGGTACAGCGGGTTGCGGGAGAGTGGACCACTATAGATAGAGGGGGGAAGGTGATGGAGATGTTGGTGAAGATGGCGGAGGTGTTGGTGAAGATCGCGGTGATGATGATGATGGCCATGGCGGTGTTTCAGTGCCATTGGAGGAGAGGGGGAGAGGGTCCCCCTTCTTCCTCTTCTTCCTTGGCCTCCTCCCTAGATGGGAGAAGGGTTTCCCCTCTGGTCCTTGGCCTCCATGGCGTGGGACAGGCGAGAGCCCCTCCGAGATTGGATCTGTCTCTCTCTCTGTTTCTGCGTTCTGTTCTGGCTCTATTTCACCGTTTCGTATATATATGGAGATCCGTAACTCCGATTGGCCTGAAACCTTCGCCGTGATTTGTTTCCGAATATTAGCTTTGTTGAGGCAAAAGAAGAGCGTCAACCGCCTTACGGTGGGCTCACGAGGGTAGGGGGCGCGCCCTACGGGGGGGGGAGGCGCCCCCTGCCTCGTGACCACCTCGAGCACTGGTTCGCGTTGATTTTCCTTCCGAATTTTCCATATTTTCCAAAAATAAGCTCCGTCCGTTTTTATCCCATTTGGACTCCATTTGATATGGATATTCTTCGAAACCAAAAACATGCAACAGACAGGAACCGGCACTGGGCACTGGATCAATATGTTAGTCCCAAAAATAATATAAAAAGTTGCCAAAAAGTATATGAAAGTTGAATAATATTGGCATGGAACAATCAAAAATTATAGATACGATGGAGACGTATCATGGCGGCGGAGTTTCGTCCGAGAAGATGGCTTATTGATATAGTCTGGCTACGCTCCATCTTCACCACACAAAATATTCACATCATGCACAACCCCGATGACAAGCCAAGCAATTGTTTCATACTTTTGACGTTCTCAAACCTTTTCAACTTTCACGCAATACATGAGCGTGAGCCATGGACATAGCACTGTAGGTGGAATAGAATATGATGGTGGAGAAGACAAAAAGTAGAAGATAGTCTCACATCAACTAGGCGTATCAACGGGCTATGGAGATACCCATCAATAGATATCAATGTGAGTGAGTAGGGATTGCCATGCAACGGATGCACTAGAGCTATAAGTGTATGAAAGCTCTAACTGAAACTAAGTGAGTGTGCATCCAACTTGCTTGCTCATGAAGACCTCGGGCATTTGAGGAAGCCCATCATCGGAATATACAATCCAAGTTCTATAGTGAAAATTCCCACTAGTATATGAAAGTGATAACTCAAGAGACTCTCTATGAAGAACATGGTGCTACTTTGAAGCACAAGTGTGGAAAAAGGATAGTAGCACTGCCCCTTCTCTCTTCTTCTCTCATTTTTTTATTATTTTTATTTTTTTCATTTTTTTATTTTTTGGTGGGCTTCTTTGACCTCTTTTTTTATTTGGGCTTCTTTGGCCTCTTTTATTTTTTTGTAAAGTCCGGAGTCTCATCCCGAATTATGGGGGAATCATAGTCTCCATCATCCTTTCCTCACTGGGGCAATGCTCTAATAATGATGATCATCACACTTTTATTTACTTACAACTCAATATTACAAATCAATGTCTAGAACAAAGTATGACTCTACATGAATGCCTCCGGCGGTGTACCGGGATGTGCTATCTTATGATCATGCAAAGCAATATGACAATGAATGCTCAAATCATGTATATGATGATGATGAAAGTTGCATGGCAATATATCTCGGAATGGCTATGGAAATGCCATAATAGGTAGGTATGGTGGCTGTTTTGAGGAAGGTATATGGTGGGTTTATGGTGCCGGCAAAAGTTGCGCAGTACTAGAGAGGCTAGCAGTGGTGGAAGGATGAGAGTGCGTATAATCCATGGACTCAACAATAGTCATAAAGAACTCACATACTTATTGCAAAAATCTATTAGTCATCGAAACAAAGTACTACGCGCATGCTCCTAGGGGGATAGATTGGTAGGACAAGACCATCGCTCGTCCCCGAGCGCCACTCATAAGGAAGACAATCAATAAATAAATCATGCTCCGACTTCGTTACATAACGGTTCACCATACGTGCATGCTACGGGAATCACAAACCTCAACACAAGTATTTCTACAATCCACAACTACCCACTAGCATGACTCTAATATCACCATCTTTATATCGCAAAACTATTGCAAGGAATCAAACATATCATGTTCAGTGATCTACAAGTTTTATGTAGGATTTTATGACTAACCATGTGAATGACCAGTTCATGTCATCTCTCTAAATAGATATAAGTGAAGCAAGAGAGTTTAATTATTTCTACAAAAGATATGCCCACACTCTAACAAATATAAGTGAAGTAAAAGAGCATTCTATAAATGGCGGTCGTATATGTAAAGAGAAACAGGCAATCCAAGCTTCAAATGATATAAGTGAAGCACATGAAGCATTCTATAAAGCCATACTCAAAAGATATAAGTGAAGTGCAATGAGCATTCTATAAATCAACCAAGGACTATATCATACCAGCATGGTGCATAAAAATAAAAATAAAATCCTAAATGCAAAAGACGCTCCAAGATTGCACATATCGCATGAACGAAACGAATCCGAAAACATACCGATATTTGTTGAAGAAAGGGGGGATGCCTCCCCAGCATCCCCAAGCTTAGACGCTTGAGTCTCCTTGAATATTTACTTGGGGTGCCTCGGGCATCCCCAAGCTTGAGCTCTTGCCTCTCTTCCTTCTTCTCACATCGAAACCTTCTCAATCATCGAACACTTCATCCACACAAAACTTCAACAGAAAACTCGGTAAGATCCGTTAGTATAATAAAGCAAATCACTACTCTAAGTACTATTGCAAACCAATTCATATTTTGTTTTTGCATTGTGTCTACTGTAATATAATTTTTCCATGGCTTAATTCACTGATATGAATTGATAGTTTCATCAAAACAAGCAAACTATGCATCAAAAACTGAGTCTGTCTAAAACAGAACAGTCTGTAATAATCTGAACATTCACCATACTTATGATACTTGAAAAATTCTACCAAAATTAGTAAAAAAATTTATAGGAAGACAGTGCAAAAAGAATCAGAACCATTCGACGTTCCAGCTAAAAATGTAAAATCGCGCACTACAGCCAAAGTTTCTGTCCTGCACCGTACAAACCATCAAGCAAATGTAAACATCCTAAAGGCAAACCTTGGCACATTATTTTTATAATACAATGGAATTGTACAAGGGGATAATTATTTTTATTTAAAAGTTTCTGTAATCAAGATTCACAAAGTTGCCGTGAGCATGAACAAAGTTCAAGGAGCTCTCCCACTTCAACAATGCTTGTCTTTCTCACTTTCGCTTTCCTTTTTGAAAAAGTTTTGGGTTCCCCTCCTTATTTTTGTTGTTTTTAAACTATATAAAAGCACACAACATAAATAAATGACCCTCTAAAACTTCCGGGTTGTCTCCCTGGCAGTGCTTTCTTTAAAGCCATTAAGCTAGGCATATAGTGCTCAAGTAGTGAATCCACCCGGATCCCGAGGTATATCAAAGCCAATTTTAATTATCAATGATTTGTAATTTAGTAGTGAGCACAAAGCAACATATATCAAACAATGGCGAAGTCTAACTCTCTTCCTATGCATCGGCATGTCATAAAAGATCAATTCATGCACACCTAGTAAAGGCCAATGCATAGTATAAACAGTTTCTTGCAATTTTATCATGTTGGAAACATAGAGAGGTGGAGATATAGTTCCTCTCTCATAATAATTGCAAGTAGGAGCAGCAAGCACATGCATATTATATTCATCAAAATCATCATGTGTATCGGTAAAAGGCAACCCGTCAATATAATCCTTAATAAGTGCAAACTTCTCCGATATAGTGTAGTTGGGAGAATTCAAAAAGATAATAGGACTATCATGCGTGGGTGCAATAGCAACAATTTCATGTTTAACATAAGGAACTATAGCAAGTTCATCTCCATAAGCATAATTCATATTGGCATCTTGTCCACAAGCATAGCAAGCATCATCAAAAAGGGATATTTCAAGAGAATCAATGGGATCATAACAGTCATCATAGCAATCATCCTTCGGTAAGCACGAAGGAGAATTAAACAATGTATGAGTTGAAGAGTTACTCTCATTCGAAGGTGGGCACGGGTGATCAATCCGCTCTTCCTCCTTTTGTTCTTCGCTCGCCTCCTCATCTTTTTCATCTAATGAGCTCACAGTTTCATCAATTTCTTCTTCCATAGACTCCTGCAAAATATTAGTCTCTTCTTGGACAGCGGAGTAGTCCTCAATATATAGTTTAACATAAGCATTAGAAGCATAATTCTCATAACAATATTCAAGTATGGCAAAAAAAATTAGATTTGTGAAGAGTATCATCATACTTTTCAATCAAAGAAGCAATTTCAGAAGCACCCTTAAAAGCAACAAATTCTTCAATTTGTTGAACATCATAGTAATTATAAACACCCTTAGCATACGCATATATGATTCCATTATTACTAAACTCACATTGATAGGGAAGGTGTTTCTTAGGGTTTTCAGAACAACAAGTAAAATCATATATTTCACATAAATTCCAAGCATAGCATTGCAAACGTTGAATTTGACTCCATAATAGTTTCCCTTTTTCAGATATACGGTGTCGCACATAACAAGCATGCTCATCTAAAGATTTGCCCTCAACTAAGCTAGTTGGGGTTTCGGCACGAGCACAAAGGGATCGAAGATGATCCAAGTAAAAAGCTTTAGCAGTGTGATAGATTTTGAGTGGTTCTTCAACCATTGGTTCAGTAGGTACAACTAATTTTTTTAGTATTTTGCGTTTCCTACCCATAACTAAAGATAGAAAACAACTAAGAACAGCATTTAAAAATTACTTAGTGATAAAGCAAACAAGCACACATGAGAATATTCACCCCACGCTATTGCTCCCCGGCAACGGCGCCAGAAAAAGGTCTTGATAACCCACAAGTATAGGGGATCGCAACAGTTTTTGATAAGTAAGAGTGTCGAACCCAACGAGGAGCTAAAGGTAGAGCAAATATTCCCTCAAGTTCTATCGACCACCGATACAACTCTACACACGCTTGACGTTCGCTTTACCTAGAACAAGTATGAAACTAGAATTACTTTGTAGGTGTTGTTGGATAGGTTTGCAAGATAATAAAGAGCATGTAAATAAAAGGTAGGGGCTGTTTAGGTTAAGAAACAATAAAATAATTATAGCGAGTGTGGAAAAGTGGTGGTAGGAGTTGCGAAATTGTCCCTTTAAGCAATTGACTACTTTACTAGACCGATAGCAAGTATTATGTGGGAGAGGCCACTGCTAGCATGTCATCCCTGACTTGGAATTCTATGCACTTATGATTGGAACTATTAGCAAGCATCCGCAACTACTAATGTTCATTAAGGTAAAACCCAACCATAGCATTAAGATATATTGGTCCCCCTTCAATCCCGTATGCATCAATTTCTATGCTAGGTTGAAGCTTCTGTCACTCTTGCCCTACAATACATAGTCCTATCAACATACAACTAACCCTAGGGTGTGATCCACGCGCGCAATCATATGATTGGCACCAAAGGACAACAACATAACCACAAGCAAATTAAATCAATCATAGCAATTCATCAACCACCGATAGGACAATGAAAATCTACTCAGACATCATAGGATGGCAACATATCATTGGATAATAATATGAAGCATAAAGCACCATGTTCAAGTAGAGGGTACAACGGGTTGCGGGAGAGTGGACCGCTGTAGATAGAGGGCGGAAGGTGATGGAGATGTTGGTGGAGATGGCGGAGGTGTTGGTGAAGATCGCGGTGATGATGATGATGGCCACGGTGGCGTTCCGGCGCCACCGGAGGAGAGGGGGAGAGGGGGCCCCTTCTTACTCTTCTTCCTTGACCTCCTCCCTAGATGGGAGAAGGGTTTCCCCTCTGGTCCTTGGCCTCCATGGCGTGGGAGGGGCGAGAGCCCCTCCAAGATTGGATTTGTCTCTCTGTCTCTCTCTGTTTCTGCGTTCTGTTCTGGCTCTGTTTCACCGTTTCGTATATATATGAAGATCCGTAACTCCGATTGGGCTGAAACCTTTTCCGTGATTTTTTTTCTGAATATTAGCTTTCTTGCGGCAAAAGAAGAGCGTCAGCCGCCTTACGGTGGGCTCACGAGGGTAGGGGCGTGCCCTAAGGGGGGGGGGGCGCCCCCTGCCTCGTGACCACCTCGGGCACTGGTTCGCGTTGATTTTCCTTCCGAATTTTCCATATTTTCCAAAAATAAGCTCCGTCCGTTTTCCCGTTTGGACTCCGTTTGATATGGATATTCTGTGAAACCAAAAACATGCAACAGACAAGAACCGGCATTGGGCACTGAATCAATATGTTAGTCCCAAAAATAATATAAAAAGTTGCCAAAAAGTATATGAAAGTTGAATAATATTGGCATGGGACAATCAAAAATTATAGATACGATGGAGATGTATCATGGTGGTGGAGTTTTGTCCGAGAAGATGGCTTATTGATTTTTTCCCATCGAAAGACTCCATATAGTAGAAGATGGCCACCGGAGGGCCACCAGGGGGCCCAGAGGTAGGGGGGCGCGCCCAGGGGGTAGGGCGCGCCCCCCACCCTCGTGGGCAGGGTGTGGCCCCCCTGGTGAGTTTCTTCTGCTGAGTAGTTTTTATATATTTGGAAAACATCTTCCGTGAAGTTTGAGGACTTTTGGAGCTGTGCAGAATAGGTCTCTAATATTTGCTCCTTTTCCAGCCCAGAATCCCAGCTGCCGGCATTCTCCCTCTTTATGTAAATCTTGTAAAATAAGAGAGAATAGGCATAAGTATTGTGACATAATGTGTAATAACAGCCCATAATGCAATAAATATTGATATAAAAGCATGATGCAAAATGGACGTATCATGTAGTGACTGCCTTATTTTGAAGAGCAGACGATCGCACATCGACATGGCCGGAGGATGGCATGAGAGCGGCCAACAGATTGCACAGGAAACATAGCTCTTGGACAACCATAGCAGATAGGTTTGGGTGTAGCAGGACGCGCCATCTACCCTGACGGAACTGAGAGGCGACAGTGCAGTAGCCATCAAGAGCAAAGCTGAAGAGGGTGGGCAAAACAAAGCAAAGCCGGCCTACAGGCAGCCATCAATCATGCCAGTAGGATATCGTCTTGCCAGATCCCAAGGAGGACCGAGTGGATGCTAAGATTAGCGGAATAAACTGCTTGAAGCCGTTCCAAATGGCAGAGTCCCGATTCCAGCTCTTCAAGGGTATGTTGTTATGACAGTATTAACGAGCTAACCATTGGTAGCAAGGGACATCAGAGAACTGCAGAACTCTTGCAACAAACTTAGACAACATCGCTTGATTGTGTGTGGCCAAATCCCTGACTCCCAGACTACCAGTCGTCCTTGGCAAAGTAACAGACTGCCATGCTATGAGGCACTGACCTCCTTTAACCGAGCTCTCACTAGTAGAAAACGGAGCTTTAAAACCGGTTCGTAAGGGCCTTTAGTGCCGGTTCCATAACCAGCACTAATTGGTGGGCACTAAAGGCCCCCCCCTTTAGTACCGGTTCGGCACGAACCGACGCTAAAGTGCCACCATGTGGCGTGTGCTCGCGCCCTGGTATGGGGAGCTTTAGTACCGATTGGTGTTACCAACCGGTACTAAAGGTTTATTTTTTATTTTTTTTATTTTTAATTATTTTTTGAATTTTTGAATTTTTTTCGATTTTTAATTTTTCTGAATTATTTGGTGATTTAGTCTCTAATCACCTCTCTTAACTGCTCAAGTGTGGATCACTCATTCCAAATCATCTAACTTCCCGACCGGTCACCCATCCCTCTCACTACTCAAGCCCGAGCACGCTTAACTTTCGGGTTCTATTCTCCTTCGTTTCCAAGTTTGCACTTGTTGTTTTCCTGACAATAGTAAGATGTCAATCCTATTAACCCTCAGGAGTTTAGCTTGAGCATGAAGTCACACATTTCACTGTTTGAGTTTGAAACTATTATTCTAAAAAATAGTAATTATTTAGTAACACTAATATTTCTTGAATAAGTTTGACCATAGTTTGACCATAGTTTGGCCATAGTTTGACCACAATTTGACCATAGTTTGACCAGATTTGACCAAAATTTAAAAAATTGAAATAATTATTTAGTAACACTAATATTCTTGAATAATTATGTAGTAACATTAATACTTCTTGAATAAGTAGTTTGACCAGATTTAACAAAAAAAATTTAAAAAAACTTAAATTTGACCATATCTTTTTTTCCTTTTGGAATTTGAGGATTCTAAAAAATTACAAACAGGCCGTAGGCAGTCTCCATCGGATGCGGATTTTCGTGCTGAATTTTTTGATATATTATACGTTTTTTTCCGACATCGTATGCAAAAGTTATAGCCGTTTTACATTTTCCCTACACTTTTTGCAAAACATGTCCAAATTTAAGTTTTCAAATTTTCCTAACTAGTAGATGTAGTAATATAACTACGTCTCGAAGGATTTTATTTTTTGAAGTTTTTATCATTTTCTTTTGATTTTTTCAGAACTGAAATGGCGACACACGGGAGGGGGGTAGAGTTTGAAAATTGCCCTATAGTGCCGGTTTGTGTCATAAACCGGTACTATAGGTCAGACCCCTTTAGTACCGGTTCGTGCCACAAACCGGTACTAAAGGTTATCATGGGGCCCCAGCCTTACGCCAGCCTGCCAGCACCCCTTTAGTACCGGTTTGTGGCACGAACTGGTACTAAAGGTTCAACACGAACCGGCATTAATGCATAGTCGTTCGAACCGGCACTAATGGTACCATTAGTGCTGGCTCAAATTCAAACCGACACTAATGTGCTTCACGTTTGACCCTTTTTCTACTAGTGTCTTACCCTGCCAGAAGAACCCCCTGAACAAGCTTTCAAGTTTGGCAATGGATTCCTTTGGCCAAGGGAAGCAAGCCATGTAATAACTGAGGATACTGGCAAGCACAGAGTTAATTAAAGTGAGCCGTCCCCCCCCCCAAAGACAAAAAGGTAGCTAGCCAACCCGATAACCTCTTGTCCACCCTGTGAATTACTGGCAGAAGCAGACCGTGCTTGATCTTGTGCAGAGACAAAGGGAGGCCAAGGTAAGTGCATGGAAAACATGAGATCGGGCAACCAAACAGCTCTGCAGTCTGAGAGGTAGTACTGCCATCCACACAGATCGGAATCAATGTGCTCTTCTGGTAATTTATGTGCAAGCCTGAGAACGCACAAAAGGATGACAGAATATGCTTAATTATGGTGGCTTGTTGAATGCAACCCTGAAAGAGCATAAGGGTGTCGTCGGCATACTGTAGTACGGGGAATAACCTATCAGAACCAAGTGGGTGGATCAAGTTCCCAGCCTCGAACTGTTGACAACAGAGTCTTTGCAAAACATTAGCCACCAAAATGAATAAATACGGTGACATTGAATCACCTTGGCTGAATCCTCTTTTGGCCTAGAACGGTTCGCCCAATTCACCATTGATCATGACCCTGGAGCACGCCGTGGACAGAATAGTGATACGTCTCCGTCGTATCTATAATTTTTTATTGTTCCATGCCAATATTCTACAACTTTCATATACTTTTGGCAACTTTTTATACTATTTTTGGGACTAACATATTGATCCAGTGCCTAGTGCCAGTTCATGTTTGTTGCATGTTTTTTTTGTTTCGCAGAATATCCATATCAAACGGAGTCCAAACGGGATAAAAACTAACGTCGATTTTTTTGGAATATATATGATTTTTGGGAAGAAAAATCCACGCGAGACGATGCCCGAGGGGGCCACGAGGCAGGGGGCGCGCCCCAGACCCTCGTAGCCACCCCGTAAGGCGGTTGATGCCCTTCTGTCGCCACAAGAAAGCTAATATCCGGATAGAGGTCGTGTTAAAATTTCAGCCCAATCAGAGTTACGGATCTCCGGGAATATAAGAAACAGTGAAAGGGTAGAATCTGAGAACGCAGAAACAGAGAGAGACAGAGAGACAGATCCAATCTTGGAGGGGCTCTCACCCCTCCCATGCCATGGAGGCCAAGGACCAGAGGGGAAACCCTTCTCCCATCTAGGGAGGAGGTCAAGGAAGAAGAAGACGAAGGGGCCCCCTCTCCCCTTCTCTTCTGGTGGCGCCGGAACGCTGTCGTGGCCATCATCATCACCGCAATCTTCACCAACAACTTCACCACCATCATCACAAACTCTTCCCCCCTCTATGCAGCGGTGTAACCTCTCTCTTAACCACCATAATCTCTACTTAAACATGGTGCTCAATGCTATATATTATTTCCCAATGATGTATGGCTATCCTATGATGTTTGAGTAGATCTGTTTTGTCCTATGGGCTATTTGGTGATCAAGATTGGTTTGAGTTGCATGTTTTATTATTGGTGCTGTCCTATGGTGCTCTCCGTGCCGCGCAAGCGTGAGGGATCCCCGCTGTAGGGTGTTGCAATACGTTCATAATTCGCTTATAGTGGGTTGCGTGAGTGACTGAAACACAAACCCGAGTAAGCGGGTTGTTGCGTATGGGATAAAGAGGACTTGATGCTTTAATGCTATGGTTGGGTTTTACCTCAATGATCATTAGTAGTTGCGGATGCTTGCTAGAGTTCCAATCATAAGTGCATATGATCCAAGTAGATAAAGTATGTTAGCTTATGCTTCTCCCTCATATAAATTGCAATAATGATTACCGGTCAAGTTATCGATTGCCTAGGGACAAATAACTTTCTCGTAACAAAAAGCTCTTTACTAAAACTAACTTAGTTGTGTCTTTACCTAAACAGCCCCTACTGTTTATTTACTTGCTCTTTATTATCTTGCAAACCTATCCAAAAACACCTACAAAATACTTCTAGTTTCATACTTGTTCTAGGTAAAGCGAACGTCAAGCGTGCGTAGAGTTGTATCGGTGGTCGATAAAACTTGAGGGTATATTTGTTCTACCTTTAGCTCCTCGTTGGGTTCGACACTCTTACTTATCGAAAACTGTTGCGATCCCCTATACTTGTGGGTTATCAAGACCTTTTTCTGGCGCCGTTGTCGGGGATCCATAGCGTGGGGTGAATATTCTCGTGTGTGCTTGTTTGCTTTATCACTAAGTAATTTTTATTTGCTATTATTAGTTGTTTTCTATATTTAGTTATGGGTAGGAAACGCAAAATACCAAAAAATAGTTGTACCTACTAAACCAATGGTTGAAGAACCACTCAAAATCTATCACACTGCTGAAGATTACTTGGATCATCTTCGATCCCTATGTGCTCGTTCTAAAACCCCAACTAACTTAGTTGAGGGCAAATCTTTAGATGAGCATGCTTGTTATGTGTGACACCGAATATCTGAAAAAGGGGAAATTTTACTGGGTCAAATTCATCGTTTGCAATTCTATGCTTGGAATTTATGCGAAATATATGATATTACTTGTTGTTCTGAAAACCCTAAGAAACACCTTCCCTATCAATGTGAGTTTAGTGATAATGGAATCGTATATTTGTATGCTAAGGGTGTTTATAGTTACTATGATGTTCAACAAATTGAAGAATTTGTTGCTTTTAAGGGTGCTTATGAAATTGCTTCTTTGATTGAAACGCATGATGCTACTCTTTACAAATCTGAAATTTTTGGCATACTTAAATATTGCTATGATAATTATGCTTCTAATGCCTATGTTGAACCATATATTGAGGACTACCCCACTGTCCAAGAAGAGACTAATATTTTGCAGGAGTCTATGGAAGAAGAAATTGATGAAACTGTGAGCTCATTGGATGAAAAAGATGATGAGGAGAGCGAAGAACAAAAGGAGGAAGAGCGGATTAGCTACCCGTGCCCACCTTATAATGAGATTAACTCTTCAACCCATACATTGTTTAATTTCCCTTCGTGCTTACCGAAGGATGATTGCTATGATGATTGTTATGATCCCGTTGATTCTTTTGAAATATCCATTTTTGATGATGCTTGCTATTGAAAGGATCGATACGGTCGACTAGAGGGGGGGTGAATAGGAGACTACAAATTTTAATCTTTCTTGTAGATTTTAAGGCTTTGCGGATAAAAGAGTTTACTAGATATGCAACTAGGTGAATGCAACCTATATGACAAGCAAGCTCCAAGAAGAAAAGCTAGGCAACAAACTACTTAGCAAGCCAACAAGCATACAACAACAAAGAAAGGTGTGGGAAAGGATTAACCACAAGTGAGACGAGGACGCGGATTTTAACCCGAAGTTCACTCTTCCTTGGGGAACAGCTAATCTCCGTTTGGAGCGGTGCCGGAGCCAAAGCTTGCGGAATGCCACCAAAGGCTCACCGTATTCTCCTTCGAGTCACCCCCAACGGATGAGCCTCGAATCACTCGGGGTTGGTCTTGAAGGCGACCACCACACCTTTAAACACTTCTCCGGAGCACACCACAAGCAAGGAAGATTCCGGAGGAACCTCTAACCGCCTAGGAGCCCAAGCTCCAAGAGTAACAAGTCAATGGGGAAGAAATGTTGCGGGGAACGCGATTTGGTTTGGTCAAGTTGTAGATCGGGTCTTGCTCTCCCAATCCCCAAAGTTTCAACAAGTTTGGGTGGAGGGATTGGGAGTATTGAGCAAAATGGGGTGTAGCAATGGTGGAGCTCAACAAGACATTAGGGTTGAGGGTTGGAGGAGGAAGAAGGGCCCTTTTATAGTGTTTGTGTGAGGGTGGGCATTTCTGCCCATTGGACCCCGTGCGCACGGGCTAAGTCAGCCCCGTGCGCACGAGGTATCTAGAGACAAACGCACCACCCCGTGCGCACGGGGTACCCAGTAACTTACTGTTGCAACTTTCTGAGTACCACAACACACACACACTAGATCCATATGAGGGGGTAGGAGTGGGAAGGGTAAGAGAGTAAGGCTCGGCAAAGGCATTCCCACACAACATTTGTCCACACAGACCCCTCTTAATAGTGCGGTCTTTCCTACGACTCGAAGCAAACCAAAACTAAACCTTCGAAGCAACGAAAGACCACGACTTTGTCCTTTTTGAAATGGGGGGGGGGGTCGCACATCTCCATCGCGGGCGGTTAGAACCAATAACCTGAGATAAACTTTAGCAACCGATATTAGTTCAACTAACCACATTGTCATCACACCAAAATATAGCTTAAGTGCCATTAGCACTTTCAATCTCCTCCCTTTTGGTGCATTGATGACAACGTGGTTAGAGCATGGCAAAGAGGATAAATAGATAAAAAGCCATGGAACAAATAATGATCATGATAGCTCCCCCTATATGTGTGCCCGAAAACAAGAATGCATCTAGTACACCCATAGGAGGTTCGACCAAGATCATTATTGAAAAGTCATGAGATTCATCAAAATAAACCTATAACGGTGCCTAGATCTCATGACACAGTGTGGTGAGCAAATAATGTGAGACCAAATAAGCATACGAGGATAATAGCAAGGTACAATAATAAAGCTAGAGTCTCACAACCACACAGACGGAAAGGAAATAAGAGTATCTCAAGCCGACTAAAACCAACCAACAGCGAGAAACACGAGGCTTGAGATCTCAACACACCCACGAACACACACACCACACACACCACTTCCCCTTTGTCATCAAGACAACAAAAAGGAGACAAATGTCTACACGAGACCCACTAGACAAGAGGAGGAGCACTTGAGGCATCATCATCATCATCAAAACGCCACCCGGCCATTGGGAAAGACCGGGCAGTGGCCTCACTGTCGACGTCCTCAGAACCTGGACCGACCTCCTCACCAGCAGCAGCCCTTGCTGCCTTCTGCTCATGCCGAACAAGCTTCTCCCTGTTGATTTCCTTGATCTGACGATGCTGAATCGACTGACACATCTTGAACATGTTGCTCAAGGTCTTGAATAGCGACTTCTTCTCTCCCTTTGCAAAGATGGCCTCAGAGCCAACAGACTTGGCCTTACCACGAGGGATCCGTGCAGTAGAGGACATGTGTGGAGTGTAAGTAGCACGATCCTCAGGCCTAGGGTTGTGTAACGCCCCGAGACCGATGTGCCAGGTGTCGTCTAGTTATTCGCTGTTGTTTGCCTTGTCATTTCTTGCGTGTCATGCATTGCATATCATGTCATCATGTGCATTTCATTTGCATACATGTTCATCTCATGCATTCGAGCATTTTCCCCGTTGTCCGTTTTGCATTCCGGCGCTCCGTTCTCCTCCGGTGGTCATTTCTACCTTTCTTTCATGTGTGGGGATTAAACATTTCCGGATTGGGCCGAGATTTGCCAAGTGGCCTTGGTTTACTACCGGTAACCGCCTATCAAGTTTCGTACCATTCGGACTTCGTTTGATGCTCCAACGGTTAACCGAGGGACCGAAAAGGCCTCGTGTGTGTTGCAGCCCAACACCCCCCAATTTGGCCCAAAACCCACCAAACCCTTCTCCATCATCTAGAGCGTTCGATCACGATCGCGTGGCCGAAAACCACACCTCATTTGGACTCTCCTAGATCCCTCTACCTATATATATGTGCAACCCTCCCGAAATTCGCGGTCTAACCCTAGCCTTCCCCTACCTCGCGCACCGGACAAAAATCCACCACCCGGACATGTCCGACCGCCGCCTCCGACGAATCCGCCGCCGCCACGTCAGCGCGCCGTCCTTCTCTCTCCTCCCCGCCGCCGGGCCCAAGGGAGCCCAGATCGGGCCCGCCCCGGGCCAGATCGGGCCGCCACCGCCCAGGATCTCCGCCGCCCAGCCCGGTCGCCCCGCCGCCTTCAACCGCGGGCGCCGCCCCGCCCGTGACCGGCCATCGCCGCCGGCCGCCTCGCCGCCACCGCGCGCAACCGCCGCCATCGGGCTCCGCGTCTCGCGCCCGGGCTCGCCGAGTTCCGCCGCTGGCCGAACCACCTCCGCCGGCGCCCGCCTCGCCACTGCCGTCCCTCGCCGGAGCTCACGGAGCTCGCCGGAGTAAACTCCGGCCGGATCCGATCCGGATCGGGACCAGATCCACCGGTTCCCGATCCAAACACCCTCGCCCGTCCCCGCACCGCCCCGTACTGGATATCCCCGTCCGCCGTTGACTTTTTCCGTGGGGTAAATTTCTTCTAATCCTGGAAATCCCAGATCCAAGTGCTCCTGTTCATAGCCTCGTAACTTTGCATCCGTAGCTCCGATTCATGCATATAGCATATCAAAATGTTCATCTCAGAGAGTACATCACTTCATTCCATTGCATCATTTTCATTTGAGTTCATCTTGATGCCCAAAATGCTGTTAGAAGAGGGCTACTTGAGATAATTGTCAGATCTGCTGCTCCGTTTAGCTTTTTGTCATTTTTTCCATGATTAATGTGTGCATGATGTGCCCTGATGTTCTACACGTGTTTTGTTAAGGGTTTTGTCATCTTTCCAGAGGTGCAACCCATGTATTTTTGTGATGTGTGTGGTGTCTAGTGCAAGCTTGCAAAGTGGTTCACTTAGTAATTCTGTTTTCAGGGACTTAGCAATTCCACTAAGTCCTTGATCTGTTTATCTCATGATGCCATATGTTCATGTTGTTTTCTAGAGATGCCTCTTTTGAGGATGATCAGTAAGGATGTTTTGTTAACTTTGTAGTGCTCTATCCATACATGTCTTTGTTTGCTATTATGGAGAACCCTAGCTTGAGTCAATCGAGCTCTACTTTTGCTACTTTGTGAATCTGGGCAGATTGTCAACTTGTTTGCAATTTTGCCGATGATGTTGTAGTTGATCCGTGCATGCTATGCTATTGTTCTTGCCATGTCTAGCTTGCATTTTGTGTGTTCTTGATGGATGTATGCTTAGCTTGTCATGACTTGCACCATAGTGAATGCATCGAGCTCGTAAACATGCCTACTTGATATCTGTTTTCAGCATGCTCCAGTTTTCACTAAGTCTGTGATCTGATTGTGTTTTGCCATGTTCACATGCTTGCAATTGTATTTTCTGATCCCTTTTGGCTCAAGGTCACTAAGGGACTTTTGTTAAGATATTTGAGTAGCTTCATGCCATGCTTTACTTTGACATGTTCAGGTCCTGTAGCATGTAGTTTTGTTGCTCCAAAGAGTGCTACCTGATCTGAAATTCCAGGCTAGTGTTAATTTCACAAACCTGAGATCTGTTTACCATATGCATTTTTGCCATGCTTGTTTGAACCTGTTATTGGATGAATTGGCCGTAGCTCAGTGCTAGACTTTTGTTAAGCATCATGAATGCATCCCTGCCATGTATTTTGTTGCCATGTTTGGGTGCTGTAGCTTGTTCATCTCATTGCATTTAGATGGCTACTTGTTGTAAATCGCAGACCGGTGCCATATTTGAATCGCTTGCCATTTCCAAACCGTAACTCCGATTCCGGCGTTCTTTATATCGTTTTCAAGCGATTTCATCTCATCTTTCCAGTGGCATGCTTGGATTTCCAAGTTGAGGCCAGGTTAATGCATTCCTTGTCAAATCATGCATATGCATCGCATACCGCATCCCGCATATCATACCATGTTCATGTGTTGGTTGTTTACTATGTTGTGTGCTTCTTTTCCGGTGTTTGCTTCTTCGGGTTGGTTCCGTTAACGTCATGTTTGTGAGGAACCGTTCGACTACGTCCGTTGTCTGCTTCATGGACTCGTTCTTCTTCCTTGCGGGATTTCAGGCAAGATGACCATACCCTCGAAATCACTTCTATCTTTGCTGGCTTAGTTGCTCGCTCTTTTGCTATGCCTATGCTGTAATCCCTACCACTTGCTTATCATGCCTCCCATATTGTTGAACAAGCCTCTAACCCACCTTGTCCTAGCAAACCATTGTTTGGCTATGTTACCGCTTTGCTCAGCCCCTCTTATAGCGTTGTTAGTTGCAGGTGAAGATTGAAGTTTGTTCCTTGTTGGAACATGGAGATGTTGTTCCTTGTTGGAACATGTTACTTGTTGGGATAACACAATATATCTTATTTAATTAATGCATCTATATACTTGGTAAATGGTGTAAGGCTCGGCCTTATGCCTGGTGTTTTGTTCCACTCTTGCCGCCCTAGTTTCTGTCATATCGGTGTTATGTTCCCGGATTTTGCGTCCCTTACGCGGTTGGGCTATAATGGGAACCCCTTGACAGTTCGCCTTAAGTAAAGCTCTTCCAGCAATGCCCAACATTGGTTTTACCATTCGCCACCTAGCCTTTTCTTTCCCTTGGGTCGGCCAGCCCAAGGGTCATCTTTATTTTAACCCCCCCGGGCCAGTGCTCCTCTGAGTGTTGGTCCAACTGAGCGATGTCCGGAGCTACCAGGGGCAACTCTGGGCTGGCCCACCCAACGTCTGGCTCATCCGGTGTGCCCTGAGAACGAGATATGTGCAGCTCCTATCGGGATTTGTCAGCACATCTGGGTGGTGTTGCTGGTTTAGTTTTACCCTGTCGAAATGTCTTGTTGTACCGGGATACCGAGTCTGATCGGAAGGTCTCGGGTGGAGGTCTATTCCTTCGTTGACCGTGAGAGCTTGTGATGGGCTAAGTTGGGACACCCCTGCAGGGATTTGAACTTTCGAAAGCCGTGCCCGCAGTTATGGGCAGATGGGAATTTGTTAATGTCCGGTTGTAGAAAACCTAAAGTTGACCTTAATTAAAATGAATCAACTGCGTGTGTAACCGTGATGGTCTCTTTCCGGCGGGGTCCGGGAAGTGAACACGGTTGTTGGAGTTATGTTTGACGTAGGTTGTTATAGGATCACTTCTTGATCATACTTTTATCGACCGAGCTTTGCCTTCTCTTCTCGCTCTCATTTTCGTATGTTAGCCACCCTATATGCTAGTCGCTGGCTGCAGCTCCACCTCATACCTTTTTCCTTACCCATAAGCTTAAATAGTCTTGATCATGAGGGTGCGAGATTGCTGAGTCCCTATGGCTCATAGATACTTCCAAAACCAGTTTGCAGGTGCCGATGAGTCCGTGCAGGTGACGCAACCAAGCTCAGGAGGAGCTCGATGAAGATCTTGTCCTTTGTGTTGTTTCGTTCTAGTTGATCAGTAGTGGAGCCCAGTTGGGGTCGATCGGGGACCGTGTCGCATTTGGGGTTCTTCTTTTATTTTGGTTCCGTAGTCGGACCTTGATTGTATCTGGATGATGTAATGCTTTATTCATGTAATTGCGTGAAGTGGCGATTGTAAGCCAACTATGTATCTTTTCCCCTATTGTATTACATGGGTGGTTTGCGAAGATTACCTCACTTGCGACATTGCTTTCAATGCGGTTATGCCTCTAAGTCGTGCTTCGACACGTGGGAGATATAGCCGCATCGAGGGCGTTACAAGTTGGTAATCAGAGCCTTCCCCGACCTTAGGAGCCCCATTGCTTGATCGTTTTTAGCAGCTGAGTTGTGTCTAGAAAAATGTTTTGAGTCATTTAGGAATTATATATCGGAGAGATTAGGAATTCTTTTTACTTTTTAGTCTCCTCATCGCTCTGGTAAGGCATCCTGACGTAGAGTTTTGACTCTTCTCTTCTCAAATTTCACAAAAAAAAAATTTAGGACCACGCGGGTATCTTGGAATCGTTCCGATGGTTTTATGACGAGAGCATTGTCTTGGTGCCTCATGTCAGGGGTTTCGTGGAGGTTTCCCGGGGAGTTGAGCTCCGAGGTGTTGTCGTCATAATTTTATCGTTGCAGTTCTGGAATACCTGAGTTTAGTACGCCGACATCAAAAATCTCTTTTTTGCAGTTCGTTGGTGAGATAAGCTCGACGCCACCCAGTACTGGGGCGGGAGTTCGGGAGTATCGCCATAACTTGTATAACGGATGCTTTTCGAAGGTTGAGGTAGATGATTTCCGAAGGTTTCTTGGTTATGTGTTGTAGGATGGATACAGCTGGATGTAGGATTTGCTAGTTTGGGTGAGATATTATGCTTCCCCTGTATCCCCAACACCTGATTGCATAACCGAATTTTTTTGGGAGTTTATAAGTGGGAATTCAAGTAGCTCTTAGGATATCTTTCCGACGGATATATGATATGAAATTAGGGTTCGACGTCTAGTGGTCCGCCTATTCACGGTCGGTTTTACAGTGGTCTCGTTGTGTCTTAAAGAGTCCTTGGCTATGCCGACTCGGGGACACTTTGTATGTCATATGCACTGCCTTGTACATGATGGTGCTGTACGATCGATCCCGTGTAGGCCCCACCACGAAAACTTCGGACGAAATCTCTATCATATGTTTGTTCCGGCTTATTCTGCAAGCCAATCCTTTGTTTTGTTTTGAGTTGTGGTATTCGAGTTGCTTCGAAGTCAAATGTTGATTCCATACCTTTCCTAAGTGTTGTTCTCATACTCCGATGTGAATACCAATCCTTCTTGATCATCAAGTTTGTCATGTCAATCCTTTTTCACCGGCGTGTTTTTCTCTTCAAGTGGATCCGATCACTTCAACATTCTCAAGATCAATTATCAGTTCTTCTCAACGGTGTTCATTTCTTCCGTCTCCAAGTTGCCTTTGTTTTTTTCCCACCCTCCCTCCCTTTGTTTTCTTCAAGGACTCAGATTTTTTAATCAAGTATCTTTTATTCATGTGAAGTCTCTCCATTCTTTTCGTCAATGTTCTTATCCGGTGATTCTCAAGAAGATACTAACGGAGCTTCAAGTTATCATTATTCGTTCTTTTCTTCTCCGGTGGTTTAAATTCAAGCATTTTTGATCATATCTTTCTCCTCGTTTCAAATACCCTATCATGCCGGTGCTCCTCATATTCATTCACCTCTCGCTATTCTATTGTTCCGGAGTGCTCAAGATATCTCGAAGATTCGTGTTTCCACTCTGCAGTCGTTCAAGATCTTTTGAGGATGTTATCTCATTCAAGCCATTTAATTCTATCGGTGCAATCTCTCTTTCAAATCATTCAACGGTGTTTTCTTTTGAGTGGGCCCTAACCCACAGGTCTTTTCCCAGGATCATACATGACTCTTCTTATTTTCCCGGAGCTATCCTAAATTCATTTCAAGTTTGACGTAAGAATGTTTTATCATCAGTCAAATGTCATTCTCCAAGATCTTCCAAATTCTTTTCACCGTTGGCTCAACCTTTCTATTCGTCATCCCGGAGTATCTCAACAAGTCTTGGTGGTGTTTCTCGTCGTCATTCTCGGATTTTGAGGACTGAAGAAGATTTTCCTCTCAATCTTGCTCCATTCTCTTCAAGATTCGTGACTCTAGCTTGTTGCCATTCTCTCATAATTGTTCGATTGTGAAAATTCTTTCCAACTATCCAGAGTAATTCAGAGTATTTTCAGTTTGTTTCTCCGGAGCCCATCATCTAAGATTTATTCATTCCAGCTTTCAGCTCTTGCACTCTAAATCATACCGGTGTCTAAATCAAGGATTCTCTAATCAGCTCGTAATCTCTTCGTTCTCTTGGATTTAATTCTCTCAAGCATCTTCATTTAATTGCTAATCCTTCCCGGTGTTTCTTCATGTTTTAATCGTTCTTTTTCAATTCTGACGGTGGTTCGCTTAAGATTCTTCTTCCTTCATTTATCTTATCAATTTATTGGTTGTTTCAATTCTACCGGTGGTTCATTGAAGACCTTCTCAAGTTTGACACTATATCTATCTTAATCCTTTCTACGAGAATAAGTAATATGTCGAATCCGTTGATTGTCATCAATTTAGTTGGTGAAGGATAAGCATAACGTAATTCTTATTCTTGTTCATCCAAGTAATTAATTACTTATTCCGAAGGTGCATCAACTTCTTGATTCCAATTGTGTTCAGTTTTTTTTTCCCGGAGTTTTAAGATCTCTCTTTTATCTCGTCGCAAGCTTTATCTAATCATTGCAAAGTTTCAACCTTATTCTTCTCATCCTTCACTTCTTTGTGATCATTCTTTTAACCGGAGTTCTTCATGGAGATCCTACATGGTGGTTCATCAACATTCTTTTCTTAGGAGCTCAAGTTTCTTCATCTTGATATCCGGAGTGCATTTCTTTTTACCGTATCATTGGAGGTGGTTTTACATCATTCTTGATAATTTGAGTTCATGCTTCATGATTCACACATTGTTAAAAATGAAGTATTTTAAATCCATCATTTTCTTCATGGGAATTATCTTGGGTTATTTTCACCTAAAGCTTTCCCTAAGGATGGTTGCTATCTATGGTGCTTATATTTGACCCAAGTTCTTCATTTATCCTCCCGATGAAATAAGTTTCTCGTCTCCTCGTTCATATCTATCCAATTTTTTCCCGTGAGTAGCAGGTTGTCACCTCATAAATTGAGATGTACTCTATAAGACCATATCAAGCATATTCTTTCGTTGTTGGTTTTTTCCAACAACTCTGTTCTAGCTTTGGCTGTAAGCGTGCTCCCTCGAGTTTTGTTTCCCTTCGTTCATCCCATTCCATTCTTACTTTTGTTCCGGAGGCTTTGTGATGTTGCTCTTTTCATCCCATCTTTTCGTTTTGCCAGGATCGTGTTCTTTTCTTGCTTTACCCATTTAACCGGAGTGTTGTGCCCCTTTTGCTCAAGTTGTTTCCGCCTTATCAAGCCTTTCATCTCTTTTCAACCGAAGTGCTACCCGAATCGGCTCTTTCTTTTCCTCTTTCTTAACGGAGTACTTTCAACTTGGTTCACCTTCGTTGTATTCTTTTCTCAAATTTGTTCAACCTTGCAAGGTTCTTTGGTTTCACTCGTTTGTCAAAGAAGCAACTTAGTTTTACCTCTCCTCTTTTCTCTTCCGTTTGTCCCTCCGGTGCCATTCTAGATCTCGGGGCGAGATCCTCTCGTAGTGGTGGAGTGTTGTAACGCCCCGAGACCGATGTGCCAGGTGTCGTCTAGTTATTCGCTGTTGTTTGCCTTGTCATTGCTTGCGTGTCATGCATTGCATATCATGTCATCATGTGCATTTCATTTGCATACATGTTCATCTCATGCATTCGAGCATTTTCCCCGTTGTCTGTTTTGCATTCCGGCGCTCCGTTCTCCTCCGGTGGTCATTTCTACCTTTCTTTCATGTGTGGGGATTAAACATTTCCGGATTGGGCCGAGATTTGCCAAGCGGCATTGGTTTACTACCGGTAGACCGCCTGTCAAGTTTCGTACCATTTGGACTTCGTTTGGTGCTCCAACGGTTAACCGAGGGACTGAAAAGGCCTCGTGTGTGTTGCAGCCCAACACCCCCCAATTTGGCCCAAAACCCACCAAACCCTTCTCCATCATCTAGAGCGTTCGATCATGATCGCGTGGCCGAAAACCGCACCTCATTTGGACTCTCCTAGCTCCCTCTACCTATATATATGTGCAACCCTCCCGAAATTCGCAGTCTAACCCTAGCCTTCCCCTACCTCGCGCACTGGACAAAAATCCACCACCCGGACATGTCCGACCGCCGCCTTCGACGAATCCGCCGCCGCCACGTCAGAGCGCCGCCCTTCTCTCTCCTCCCCACCACCGGGCCCGAGGGAGCCCAGATCGGGCCCGCCCCGGGCCAGATCGGGCCGCCGCCGCCCGGGATCTCCGCCGCCCAGCCCGGTCGCCCCGCCGCCTTCAACCGCGGGCGCCGCCCCGCCCGCGACCGGCCATCGCCGCCGGCCGCCTCGCCGCCATGCAGCTCGCCGCCACCGCACGCAACCGCCGCCATCGGGCTCCGCGGCTCGTGCCCGGGCTCGCCGAGTTCCGCTGCTGGCCGAACCACCTCCGCCGGCGCCCGCCTCGCCACTGCCGTCCCTTGCCGGAGCTCACGGAGCTCGCCGGAGTAAACTCCGGCCAGATCTGATCCGGATCGGGACCAGATCCACCGGTCCCCGATCCAAACACCCTCGCCCGTCCCCGCACCGCCCCGTACTGGATATCCCCGTCCGCCGTTGACTTTTTCCGCGGGGTAAATTTCTTCTAAGTCCTGGAAATCCCAGATCCAAGTGCTCCTGTTCATAGCCTCGTAACTTTGCATCCGTAGCTCCGATTCATGCATATAGCATATCAAAATGTTCATCTCAGAGAGTACATCACTTCATTCCATTGCATCATTTTCATTTGAGTTCATCTTGATGCCCAAAATGCTGTTAGAAGAGGGCTACTTGAGATAATTGTCAGATCTGCTGCTCCGTTTAGCTTTTTGTCATTTTTTCCATGATTAATGTGTGCATGATGTGCCCTGATGTTCTACACGTGTTTTGTTAAGGGTTTTGTCATCTTCCCATAGGTGCAACCCATGTATTTTTGTGATGTGTGTGGTGTCTAGTGCAAGCTTGCAAAGTGGTTCACTTAGTAATTCTGTTTTCAGGGACTTAGCAATTCCACTAAGTCCTTGATCTGTTTATCTCATGATGCCATATGTTCATGTTGTTTCCTAGAGATCCGTGCCTCTTTTGAGGATGATCAGTAAGGATGTTTTGTTAACTTTGTAGTGCTCTATCCATCAATGTCTTTGTTTGCTATTATGGAGCACCCTAGCTTGAGTTAATCGAGCTCTACTTTTGCTACTTTGTGAATCTGGGCAGATTGTCAACTTGTTTGCAATTTTGCCGATGATGTTGTAGTTGATCCGTGCATGCTATGCTATTGTTCTTGCCATGTCTAGCTTGCATTTTGTGTGTTCTTGATGGATGTATGCTTAGCTTGTCATGACTTGCACCGTAGTGAATGCATCAAGCTCGTAAACATGCCTACTTGATATTTGTTTTCAGCATGCTCCAGTTTTCACTAAGTCTGTGATCTGATTGTGTTTTGCCATGTTCACATGCTTGCAATTGTATTTTCTGATCCCTTTTGGCTCAAGGCACTAAGGGACTTTTGTTAAGATATTTGAGTAGCTTCATGCCATGCTTTACTTTGACATGTTCAGGTCCTGTAGCATGTAGTTTTGTTGCTCCAAAGAGTGCTACCTGATCTGAAATTCCAGGCTAGTGTTAATTTCACTAAGTCTGAGATATGTTTACCATATGCATTTTTGCCATGCTTGTTTGAACCTGTTATTGGATGAATTGGCCGTAGCTCAGTGCTAGACTTTTGTTAAGCATCATGAATGCATCCCTGCCATGTATTTTGTTGCCATGTTTGGGTGCTGTAGCTTGTTCATCTCATTGCATTTAGATGGCTACTTGCTGTAAATCGCAGACCGGTGCCATATTTGAATCGCTTGCCATTTCCAAACCGTAACTCCGATTCCGGCGTTCTTTATATCGTTTTCAAGCGATTTCATCTCATCTTTCCAGTGGCACACTTGGATTTCCAAGTTGAGTATAGGTTCATGCATTCCTTGTCAAATCATGCATATGCATCGCATACCGCATCCCGCATATCATATCATGTTCATGTGTTGGTTGTTTACTATGTTGTGTGCTTCTTTTCCGGTGTTTGCTTCTTCGGGCTGGTTCTGTTAACGTCGCGTTTGTGAGGAACCATTCGACTACGTCCGTTTGTCTGCTTCATGGACTCGTTCTTCTTCCTTGCGGGATTTCAGGCAAGATGACCATACCCTCGAAATCACTTCTATCTTTGCTTGCTTAGTTGCTCGCTCTTTTGCTATGCCTATGCTGCGATACCTACCACTTGCTTATCATGCCTCCCATATTGTTGAACCAAGCCTCTAACCCACCTTGTCCTAGCAAACCATTTTTTGGCTATGTTACCGCTTTGCTCAGCCCCTCTTATAGCGTTGTTAGTTGCAGGTGAAGATTGAAGTTTGTTCCTTGTTGGAACATGGAGATGTTGTTCCTTGTTGGAACATGTTACTTGTTGGGATAACACAATATATCTTATTTAATTAATGCATGTATATACTTGGTAAAGGGTGGAAGGCTCGGCCTTATGCCTGGTGTTTTGTTCCACTCTTGCCGCCCTAGTTTCTGTCATATCGGTGTTATGTTCCCGGATTTTGCGTCCCTTACGCGGTTGGGCTATAATGGGAACCCCCTTGACAGTTCGCCTTAAGTAAATCTCTTCCAGCAATGCCCAACATTGGTTTTACCATTCGCTACCTAGCCTTTTCTTTCCCTTCGGTCGGCCAGCCCAAGGGTCATCTTTATTTTAACCCCCTCGGGCCAGTGCTCCTCTGAGTGTTGGTCCAACTGAGCGATGTCCGGAGCTACCAGGGGCAACTCTGGGCTGGCCCACCCGACGTCTGGCTCATCCGGTGTGCCCTGAGAATGAGATATGTGCAGCTCCTATTGGGATTTGTCGGCACATCTGGGTGGTGTTGCTGGTTTAGTTTTACCCTGTCGAAATGTCTTGTTGTACTGGGATACCGAGTCTGATCGGAAGGTATCGGGTGGAGGTCTATTCCTTCGTTGACCGTGAGAGCTTGTGATGGGCTAAGTTGGGACACCCCTGCAGGGATTTGAACTTTCAAAAGCCGTGCCCGCGGTTATGGGCAGATGGGAATTTGTTAATGTCCGGTTGTAGAAAACCTAAAGTCGACCTTAATTAAAATGAATCAACTGCGTGTGTAACCGTGATGGTCTCTTTCCAGCGGGGTCCGGGAAGTGAACACGGTTGTTGGAGTTATGTTTGACGTAGGTTGTTATAGGATCACTTCTTGATCATACTTTTATCGACCGAGCTTTGCCTTCTCTTCTCGCTCTCATTTGCGTATGTTAGCCACCCTATATGCTAGTCGCTGGCTGCAGCTCCACCTCATACCTTTTTCCTTACCCATAAGCTTAAATAGTCTTGATCGCGAGGGTGCGAGATTGCTGAGTCCCTGTGGCTCACAGATACTTCCAAAACCAGTTTGCAGGTGTCGATGAGTCCGTGCAGGTGACGCAACCAAGCTCAGGAGGAGCTCTATGAAGATCTTGTCCTTTGTGTTGTTTCATTCTAGTTGATCAGTAGTGGAGCCCAGTTGGGGTCGATCGGGGACCGTGTCGCATTTGGGGTTCTTCTTTTATTTTGGTTCCGTAGTCGGACCTTGATTGTATCTGGATGATGTAATGCTTTATTCATGTAATAGCGTGAAGTGGCGATTGTAAGCCAACTATGTATCTTTTCCCCTATTGTATTACATGGGTGGTTTGCGAAGATTACCTCACTTGCGACATTGCTTTCAATGCGGTTATGCCTCTAAGTCGTGCTTCGACACGTGGGAGATATAGCCGCATCGAGGGCGTTACAGGTTGCGCCCCTTCTTGATGGGCACATAGGGAGCAGGAGCAGCTGGGGTCCAGTTGGAGTTGCGCTTGGGAACAACAGTCTTGAAGCTAGCAATGTACTTTGCTGGACAGACGGTCTCAATCAATGCCTGTATGAAAGGAGCATAGATCAAAGACTTGTTCTCTTGTACACACTGACACAGCTCGTAGTACATGAAATCCAGAACATCCACTTTCTTCTTCTGATGAAGATACACAAAGACATCAAGCATGGAGCTCCGAATGTTATGGGAATCCCCGGCCTTCGGAGTGAGGGTATACCGCAGGATATGGCGCATGGTGTCATAGAGGGGCAAGATGTCTTTGATTGACCCAGTGACAAATGACTTCTCTTATTTGTAAGCAAAGGCAATCTCATCCTTAGTGCGCTGTCCACTTTCCCGAACAATGCCAAACTCATCAAAAACAGTCTCTTCATCCATGAATGGGTAGGGAATGATCTCGGAGAACTTTGCCATAGGAGCTAAACACTGATACGTTCCGGACATCCATGTGAGGGTGCGAGCAGAATCATTTGAGAAGTACAGAGTGGCAAAAAACTGCATCACAAGATCTTCATTGTAGGGGTGGTTGAAGGTGACAAACGGAATCAGACCTAATCGTCCAAGAGCGGAGTACACACCGAGATACAGATGATCATTGTCGCGCAAACTCTCAGTGTTGACTTGCTTGTGAGGAGCAAACTTCTTTGACTTGGTCATAAGAAGCTCATGATAGATTCTTTGCTGAAATCCATTCTTGAACCGGGGATCCATTCCCATACTCGTGGCCTTAACATACGGATGGTTCTGTCTCTCAGCCCAGATCTCTGGCTTGGTCCACTTGACAAGAGGCATATTCCGGAGGTCACGCCTGCCCGGAGTGGCTTCCTCCGGACTAGACTCCTCTCCCTCTTCTTCATCTTCCTCATCACGATCATCTTCTTCATCTTCCTCATCACGATCATCTTCTTCTTTTATCTCATCATCTCGTGATTCATACTCTTCCTCAGATTCATCGGAAGCCTCAACAACGGGCTTCTTTGAGGCTACACGGCGAGCACGACCTTGACCTGTCCCAGACCCCTGACCCATGCCTTCAGACGGCTGACGACGAGCAATGGTGAAGTCCTTTGATCCTCCTTTTGCACGCTTGTGACGAAGACCAGACCTCTTGTCAGTGGAGTCTGGAACACACACAAAAACCCAACAACACAAAGCACGAGACACAAATGAGTACAAGTGCTAGAAAAATGGCAAGGAGATAGACAACAGTCTATGCAATAGTTCCTGGAGAGCCCGTGCGCACGGGGGTTTAGACCCCGTGGGCACGGGGGTCCTGTGCGCACGGTACAGGATCGTGGGCACGGGGCCCCATGCGCACGGGGGTCAAACACCCCATGGACACGGGGGTCTCCCAGCGGCAGCCACTTCCAGATCGAAATTCGGGAGTGAATGCAGCAGAGAGACCAACGGATCTACGCACTAGACTACTATCTACAAGTTTAGATGAGGCCAAACGAATCTAGGGAGCAAAGAAACCCTAAGGCTAGAACAAAAGAGGGAACACAAGGAGATGGAACCAGAGGAGAGGACGAACCGGAGGAGGACCCCATCAGGATCCGGATCCACGGAGGAAGAACTCCGACAAGGCCCGGAGGAGATTTGACGAGAGGAGGCGACGGCGGCGGCGCTGGAGGCTTCCTGGGGAGTGGAGGGGGCGAATGGGTGGGAATGAACCCGTGCCCCCCACACCCCACCTCTTCAGGACCAGAAACCGCAGACCCCGTGCGCACGGGCTAAGTGAGCCCCGTGCGCACGGGGGTCCCATGCGCACGGTACAGAGCCCGTGGGCACGAGGGCCCCGTGGGCACGGTACAGGCCCGTGCGCACGGGGTATCCAGGAACTTTTACATGAGTGGATCTTTTTAAATACAGGGCTGAGTGTATACTCTTACCCCTACTTCACAAGGCACTCGGTCTACGTTTCTGAACACGCCGCGAGGAAAGTCCTATCACTATGGAAAGGGTATATGTGGAGCACTTGTACCAAAAAAACGAGGAGAACCAACCAAACAAAAGAAAAGGAAACACGACACCACACACACGAAACAAACACGGACAAAAACCCTCAAGTGAGGGCGGTGGCCGAGGCCACCATGTTTGAGTTTACTTGGTATGGCACCGCGAAGATATGAACCTTGGTCCCAAGACCAATACTCATCTTTGAACCACAAGTAGCACCTAAAGTGGCTTATGTGAAAGATGGTGTTTGTTTTATGCACTTCTAGGATAAGATAGCTCATGAGTTGAGCTAGCTCCCCCTAGACATGTGCCTACATCTAAGCAAGATAATACATGAGTATGTGTGTGTGAGCAAGAGTTTCATCTGAAGTTACTAATATCCATGATATTTAGCTCATGCCTTAACTCGCGGAATCTTCCTTCGTCAAGGGGCTTGGTGAAGATGTCTGCTAGTTGATTCTCAGTATTGACATGGAGTAACTCAATGTTTCCCTTGGCCACATGATCTCTAATGAAATGATGACGAATCTCAATATGCTTGGTCTTGCTATGTTGAACCGGATTCTCGGCGATCTTGATGGCACTTTCATTGTCACACCAAAGAGGCACTTTGTCACATTTGACACCGTAATCCATCAAAGTTTGCCTCATCCATATTGGCCACAACAACTTCCGGCAGCAATATACTCAGCTTCGGCTGTGGAGAGAGATATACAATTTTGCTTCTTTGAAGACCAACTTACCAAGGATCTCCCTAGGAATTGACATGAGCCGGATGTGGACATGCGATCAACCTTGTCTCCGGCCCAATCCGAATCCGAGTAACCCATTAACTCAAATGATGATCCCTTGGGATACCAAAGGCCCAAGTTTGGGGAATGAACCAAATATCGAAGGATCCTTTTCACTGCCGAATAGTGGCTCTCCTTAGGATCGGATTGAAATCTTGCACACATACACACACTCAACATAATATCTGGCCTAGATGCACAAAGGTAAAGCAAGGAACCGATCATAGAGCGATATACCTTTTGATCCACTTCTTTACCATTTGGATCAAGATGAAGTTAACCATTTGTGGCCATGGGTGTCTTCATTGGATTGACATCTTGCATTTTGAATCTCTTGAGCATGTCTTGGATATAACGAAATTGATTGATGACGGTTCCACCTCTCAATTGCTTCACTTGAAAACCGAGAAAGAACTTCAACTCTCCCATCATGCTCATCACAAATTCCTTAGTCATAAGATTCTCAAACTCAACGTTAATAGCATGGTTAGTTGACCCAAAGATAATATCATCAACATATATTTGGCAGACAAACAACTCTCCTTTTACCCTCTTCATAAAGAGAGTGGAATCTATTACCCTAATCTGGAACCCCTTCTTGCTTAGGAACACCGTAAGGTGATCATACCAAGCACGAGGTGCTTGTTTGAGTCCATAGAGTGCCTTATGGAGTTCATAAACGTGAGAGGGATGATCGGGGTCTTCAAAACCGGGAGGTTGCTTGACATAAACCAACTCCTTAAGAGGACCATTAAGAAATGCACTCTTAACATCCATTTGATATAATTTGAAATCATGATGAGAGGCATAAGCAAGCAAGATGCAAATGGATTCTAGACGGGCAACGGGGGCAAAAGTTTCACCAAAGTCCAAACCTTCAACTTGGGTGAAACCTTGTGTCACTAACCTTGCCTTGTTCCTTATTACTTGTCCATATTCATCTTGTTTTTTCTTGAAAATCCACTTTGTTCCAATGACATTATGAAATTCCTTGGGTCTTTCCACAAGGGTCCACACTTTGTTGGCTGTGAAGTTGTTGAGTTCTTCATGCATGGCATCTATCCAATCTGGATCGTCAAGGGCATCTTCCACCTTAAGGGGTTCAACACAAGAGACAAACGAGTGATGTTCACAAAAGTTTGCCGAACGTCTACGAGTAGTTACCCCCTTTTTGATGCTTCCGTAGATGTTCTCGGTGAGGTGTTGAAGATGTTTTAGCTTGGCGGCCACTTTTTGCTCTTTGCGGTCAAGCTCTTCTTCACTTGGTTTTGGACTTGATGAAGAAGCTTGCCCTTGAGATTGCTTTAGCCTTGGGGACACTCTTCTCTTTGCAACCACAGATTCTTGCTCAGTAGGAAGTGATGACGATGAAGACACTTGTGGTTGGAGTTGATCTAGATCTTGATCATGACTTTGAGCTTGATCTTGAGCCTCAACGATTGGTTCTTCATTATTCTGAAGAGTTTGCTCTTGATCTTGCTCAGGAATATGAGGGTCTTGATCTTGTTCTTGGATAGGTTCATTACTTCCCAAGGCATCTTGTACAAGTGGTGTCGGTGATGACTTCCCTTGTGGAAAATCCTGAAGAGGGGCTCTTACTCCTTCTTCTTCTACTTGGACATGGGGTGTTTCTTGTGGGAGAATGCGGCCTATCCCCATTGTCCTTATAGCTTGTGAAGGAGCCTCATCACCTACAACACTAGGAACAATGTGCTCCATGCGGGAGCCGTTATCTTCATCAAACTCCACATTTACTGTTTCCTCAATGCATCCGGTGGATTTATTGAGAACTCGGTAAGCATGAGAGTTTGATGCATATCCAACAAATATGCCCTCATAAGTTCTAGACTCAAATTTAGCTAACCGAGATTTTTTGTTTAAAATGAAACACTTACAACCGAATACCCGAAAGTATTTGATGTTGGGCTTTCTCCCAATTAGGAGCTCATAAGGGGTCTTGTTCTTGAGCTTGCGGAGATAAAGCCGGTTTGAAGCATGGCACGCGGTGTTGATGGCTTCTGCCCAAAGCTTGTATGGTGATTTGTACTCATCAAGCATGGTCCTAGCCATCTCAATAAGAGTCTGATTCTTCCTCTCCGCAACACCATTTTGTTGGGGAGTATATGGTGCGGCATATTGATGCTTTATCCCCTCTTCACTCAAGAATTCATCCATTGTATAGTTTTTGAACTCGGTGCCATTGTCACTTCAGATTGCCTTGATCTCACAGTTATGTTGACGTTGAGCTTCTTTGGCAAAGTTGATGAAGGTTTCTTGAGTTTCATCTTTAGTCTTGAGAAAGAACACCCAAGTATATCTTGTGAAGTCATCAACAATGACAAGGCAATATCTCCTTCCTCCCAAACTATCATATGTTGGAGGCCCAAATAGATCCAAATGGATAAGCTCGAGGGACCTCAAGGTGGTGATGATAGTCTTCACTTTATGAGCTTTTTCATGAAGCTTTCCGGCAATGCAAGCACTACAAGGACGATCTTTGGCAAAAGACACATTGGTTAGTCCAAGAATGTGCTCCCCCTTTAAGAGAGCTTGTAAATTTCTCGTGCCCACATGGGCTAGCCTACGGTGCCATAGCCACCCCACGTCGGCCTTGGCCATTAGGCATGTTGCAAGATGAGTTTTCTCTTTCGAGAAATCAACCACGTAAAGGTTGTCTTCAACATGCCCAACAAAGACCAGTTTGAGATTGCTCCTCTTAAAGACGGTCACATGGAATTCACCAAAATGTGAATCATATCCGGCACGAGCCAATTGAATAGTTGAAAGTAAATTGTAGTGAAGGCATTGGACAAGCATGATATTTGCAAGAGATGAATCATTAGAGATTACCACCTTTCCCAAACCCAATACCTTTCCCTTGCTATTGTCACCGAAGGAGATGTTCGAAGAGGCCTTGAGTGAAACAACGAACTCCACAAGCATCTCCCTTTCTCCGGTTATATGATTGGTGCATCCACTGTCGATCACCCATTGAGTTCCACCGGAGACATAGTCCTACAATAATCAAGCTTTGGTTATAGGTACCCATTTTGCAATGGGTCCTGGTGAGTTAGCAACAAGGGTCTTGGGAACCCAAATAGTCCAAGCATAATCATCATAGTTAGTTCCAACAAATTTTGCAAAGGTATAGCCATCATCTCCTCTCATGAGAACATATGATGGATTGTTCTTGCCGGCAAAATTCTTGGGAATAGCCTTGTCCCTAATGACCTTACCATTCCCAACACCCTTCATCTCCTTCTCCTTCTCCTTGTACCCTTCTTGCACAAACACTACCTTTTGGGGAGGAGAAGGAGTCGGACCGATCTTCTTGTTGTTCTTCTTCTTCTTGTTCTTACCACTCTTAGTTGCGGGATTAAACCCAACTCCCTCCTTGGCAACACACTCCTTTTGGTTGCTCAAGAGATCGTTTAGGTTTTTCTCCCCTTGGATGCATGATACAAGCCCTTTCTCAATTTGAGCTTTCAACTTCTTATTTCCCTCTTGAAGGGAGGTGCAATCATGAGCAAAGTTAGCCATACAAGCATCATCATTTAAATCAATATGAGGTAAGGAAGTGAGAGCCTTAATGGTTGTAGCTTTTAATTGAGCATAAGACTCGGTGAGAGCAATGAGGTCACCTTTGACAACCTTGGAACTAATCACAAGGAACTCATGCTCCTCAACAAGTCTTGTATGGTCAACTAGAAGTTTTTCAACTCTAACGTAAGAGCATCTTTATTCTCAAGAGCAAGTTGCAAGGCATTGTTGGTTTTAACAAAGTCGATTTGATGAGCAGATAAGGCTTCCTCAAGTGATGCTTTCATGACACTCTCTTCATTAAGTTCGTGCTCGAGGAGACCAACTCTCTCTTTTCCTCTATAAGGAGGTTCTCAACGTTCTCAATAAAGTCATCGCGTTCGACGAGTGACTTAAGGAGATCGCCAAAATGAGCACGAGCTTCACCATGAAGAGTTTTCATGAAAGCCATTAAGGATTCCTCATCATTATCCACACCCTCCTCACACTCATCCTCCACTATCTCACATGAGACATTGGGAGTGTAGTTGTCGGGTCTCTTGGGTTTGGACTTTGTTTTTACCTCTTTGGCCATGAGGCATCGATGAGTGAATGGCTTTTCCTCGTTTGGAGAGTCGAAGAGGCCGGTGGTGGAGGAGGAGGTAGTGGCATGCATGGCAAAGGCGACCGTGCCCACTTGATCATCATCACCGTCATCTTCATCTCCAGACATGTATTCTTCATGAACAAGAGCCTTGTCATCCTTCCTCTTTGCAAACTTGATGAACTTCTTCTTCTTAAGCACAAGCTTCTCGGACTTGTCTTCACGTCTCTCATATGGACAATCATGAACAAAGTGTCTTGGGCTATCACAATTGTAGCATTTCCTTCGTCCAAAAGATCTTCCTTGAAGATTTCTTCCTTTGTTTGCCATGGTCCCGGAGTACTTCTTGACTAAGAGAGCCAAGTCTTCTGCAAAATCATTTGCCGGGCACGAGGTATCATTATCCTCCTCACATATCTCTTCACTCACTTCTTCCTCCCTTGAGGATTGGCTCATCATTTTCTTGGCCTTCAAGGCAAGATTGGAGTTCTTGGTTGCTTGAGCTATTGCATATGTTTTCTTGGACTTGGTTTCCAAAAGAACATGGGTAGAGAAAGTGGAAACAACTTGAGCCGAAGTCAACTTGTGATAGTCCGAACGTTGATGAACCATCATGACCATGGTATGTTCTGTGAGAACCATAGCATCTATGAACTTGTCCTTGATGAATTCATCATTTGCCCAAGTGCACCCAAAGGTTCTCAAGTTGAGCACAAGGGACTTCAATCTTCGGTAAACCTCTTCTGCGGACTCACCCTCATTCCTCACAAAGAAATTGACTTCTTGTTTGAGCAAGGCCAACCGAGATCTTCGAATTGCTTCATCTCCTTCAAGATCCTCCTCAAGGCAATCCCAAATTTCCTTTGCGGTTTTGAGAAGAGTAATGGAATCACTATAGTCTTCAGTCATAGCGTTGCGAAGCATGTTGTGTGCGGTAGCATTGAGTTTGATTGTCAACTGCTTCCCTTGGAATGAGATTCATTGGGTCCTTGGGGTTGAATCCATTGACCACAATCCACCACAATTGATTTGAAGCACTTCGCATGTGAGACTCCATATCTAGCTTCCACTTAGCAAATGCATTAGCTTTCAAAGGGGGCGGAGGCCCAACAGGATTAATGCGGGGATATTGCAAGGGTTGAGGAGAGTAAAAGGGTTCCACGGCATTGTACTGGGGAACTTGAGTACAAGCCGGGGAAGCAAGGGGTTCCCTCGAGTCATCCGCATCATGAACCTCATTTGGATTAAACGAGTTTGATGCGGACGTTGATGGCTTTAGGCGAGCATCAATTTCCTCCTTGACCGAGGCACGAACCTCTTTCAACATAGAGACTTTGAGGTCCGCAAACATTGAAAGAAGATCCGCCGCGGTCAAGGGGGCATTCGGGTTAGTAGTAGCGGCAGGAGCATCGACCTGAGCACCAAGTGTCTCAGTCGCGACGGGGGGGGGGGGGGGGGGGGGGGGGGGGTTGGTTTTGACCATCCCCCGCAACGGGTAGGCCACCTCCCTCATTCCCTAGATCGACCATATCCTCTAAGGTTGTAAAACCTTATATTAGAGCACGAGGCTCTGATACCAATTGAAAGGATCGATACGGTCGACTAGAGGGGGGGTGAATAGGAGACTACAAATTTTAATCTTTCTTGTAGATTTTAAGGCTTTGCGGATAAAAGAGTTTACTAGATATGCAACCAGGTGAATGCAACCTATATGACAAGAAAGCTCCAAGAAGAAAAGCTAGGCAACAAACTACTTAGCAAGCCAACAAGCATACAACAACAAAGAAAGTTGCGGGAAAGGATTAACCACAAGTGAGACGAGGACGCGGATTTTAACCCGAAGTTCACTCTTCCCTCGGGAAGAGCCAATCTCCATTTGGAGCGGTGCAGGAGCCAAAGCTTGCGGAATGCCACCAAAGGCTCACCGTATTCTCCTTCGAGTCACCCCCAACGGATGAGCCTCGAATCACTCGGGGTTGGTCTTGAAGGCGACCACCACACCTTTACAAACTTCTGCGGAGCACACCACAAGCAAGGAAGCTTCCGAAGGAACCTCTAACCGCCTAGGAGCCCAAGCTCTAAGGGTAACAAGTCAATGGGGAAGAAATGTTGCGGGGAATGCGATTTGGTTTGGTCAAGTTGTAGATCGGGTCTTGCTCTCCCAATCCCCAAAGTTTCAACAAGTTTGGGTGGAGGGATTGGGAGTATTGAGCAAAATGGGGTGTAGCAATGGTGGAGCTCAACAAGACATTAGGGTTGAGGGTTGGAGGAGGAAGAAGGGCCCTTTTATAGTGTTTGTGTGAGGGTGGGCATTTCTGCCCGTTGGACCCCGTGCGCACGGGCTCAGTCAGCCCCATGCGCACGGGGTGTCCAGAGACAAACGCACCACCCCGTGCGCACGGGGGTCAAAAGACCCCGTGCGCACGGGGTATCCAGAGAGTTACGCAGTACCCCGTGCGCATGGCGGTCAAAAGACCCCGTGCGCACGGGGTACCCAGAGAGTTACCCAGTACCCCATGCGCACGGGGGTCAAAAGACCCCGTGCGCACGGGGTACCCAGTAACTTACTGTTGCAACTTTCTGAGTACCACATCACACACACACTAGATCCATATGAGGGGGTAGGAGTGGGAAGGGTAAGAGAGTAAGGCTCAGCAAAGGCATTCCCACACAACATTTGTCCGCACAGACCCCTCTTAATAGTGCAGTCTTTCCTACGACTCGAAGCAAACCAAAACTAAACCTTCAAAGCGACGAAAGACCACGCCTTTGTCCTTTTTGAAATGGGGGGGGGGGTCGCACATCTCCATCGCGGGCGCTTAGAACGAATAACCTGAGATATACTTTAGCAACCGATATTAGTTCAACTAACCACATTGTCATCACACCAAAATATAGCTTAAGTGCCATTAGCACTTTCAGCTATGCTTGTGGCCAAGATGCCAATATGAATTATACTTATGGAGATGAACTTTCTATAGTTCCTTATGTTAAACATGAAATTGTTGCTATTGCACCCACGCATGATAGTCCTATTATCTTTTTGAATTCTCCCAACTACACTATATCAGAGAAGTTTACCCTTATTAAGGATTATATTGATGGGTTGCCTTATACCGTTGCACATGATGATTTTGATGAATATAATATGCATGTGCTTGCTGCTCCTACTTGCAATTATTATGAGAGAGGAACTATATCTCCACCTCTCTATGTTTCCCACATGATAAAATTGCAAGAAACTGTTTATACTATGCATTGGCCTTTACAATGTGTGCATGAATTGTTCTTTTATGACATGCCGATGCATAGGAAGAGAGTTAGACTTCGTCATTACATGATATATGTTGCTTTGTGCTCACTACAAAATTATAAATCATTGCTAATTAAAATTGGCTTTGATATACCTTGGGATCCGGGTGGATTCACTTCTTGAGCACTATATGCCTAGCTTAATGACTTTAAAGAAAGCGCTGCCAGGGAGACAACCCGGAAGTTTTAGAGAGTCATTTGTTTCTGTTGAGTGCTGTCATATAGTTTAAAAACAACAAAAATAAAGAGGGGAACCCAAAACTTTTTCAAAAAGGAAAGTGAAAGTGAGAAAGACAAGAATTGTTGAAGTGGGAGAGCTCCTTGAACTTTGTTCATGCTCATGGCAACTTTGTGAATCCTGATTACAGAAACTTTTCAACAAAAATAATTATCCCCTTGTACAATTCCATTGTATTATAAAAATAATGTGCCAAGGTTTGCCTTTAGGATGTTTACATTTGCTTGATGGTCTGTATGGTGCGGGACAGAAACTTTGGCTGTAGTGCGCGATTTTACATTTTTAGCTGGAACGTCAAATGGTTCTGATTCTTTTTGCACTGTCTTTATATACAAATTTTTTATTTTTACTAATTTTGGTAGAATTTTTGAAGTATCAGAAGTATGTTGAATGTTCAGATTGTTACAGACTGTTCTGTTTTAGACAGATTCTGTTTTTGATGCATAGTTTGCTTGTTTTGATGAAACTATCGATTAATATCAGTGGATTAAGCCATGAAAAATTTATATTACAGTAGCTATAATGCAAAAACAAAATATGAATTGGTTTTCAACAGTACTTAGAGTAGTGATTTGCTTTATTATACTAACGGATCTTACCGAGTTTTCTGTTGAAGTTTTGTGTGGATGAAGTGTTCGATGATCGAGAAGGTCTCGATGTGAGAAGAAGGAAGAGAGACAAGAGCTCAAGCTTTGGGATGCCCGAGGCACCCCAAGTAAACTTCATGGAGACTCAAGCATCTAAGCTTGGGGATTCCCCGGAAGGCATCCCCTCTTTCTTCAAGAAGTATCGGTATGTTTTCGGATTCGTTTCGTTCATGCGATATGTGCAATCTTGGAGCGTCTTTTGCATTTAGTTTTCATCTTTATTTTATGCACCATGCTGGTATGAGATAGTCCTTGGTTGATTTATAGAATGCTCTTCGCACTTCACTTATATCTTTTGAGTATGGCTTTATAGAATGCTTCATGTGCTTCACTTATATCATTTGAAGTTTGGATTGCCTGTTTCTCTTTACATAGACAACCACCATTTGTAGAATGCTCTTTTGCTTCACTTATATTTGTTAGATCGTGGGCATATCTTTTGTAGAAAGAATTAAACTCTCTTGCTTCACTTATATCTATTTAGAGAGATGACAGGAATTGGTCATTCACATGGTTAGTCATAAAATCCTACATAAAACTTGTAGATCACTAAATATGATATATTTGATTCCTTGCAATAGTTTTGCGATATAAAGATGGTGATATTAGAGTCATGCTAGTGGGTAGTTGTGGATTAGTATAAATACTTGTGTTGAGGTTTGTGATTCCTGTAGCATGCACGTATGGTGAACCGTTATGTAACGAAGTCGGAGCATGAGGTATTTATTGATTGCCTTCCTTATGAGAGGCGGTCGGGGACGAGCGGTGGTCTTTTCCTACCAATCTATCCCCCTAGGGGCATGCGTAGTAGTACTTTGCTTCGAGGGCTAGTAAACTTTTGCAATAAGTATGTGAGTTCTTTATGACTAATGTTGAGTCCATGGATTATACGCACTCTCACCCTTCCATCATTGCTAGCCTCTCTAGTATCGCGCAACTTTCGCCGGTACCATAAACCCACCATATACCTTCCTCAAAACAGCCACCATACCTACCTATCATGGCATTTCCATAGCCATTCTGAGATATATTGCCATGCAACTTCCATCATCATCATATACATGACTTGAGCATTCATTGTCATATTGCTTTGCATGATCGTAAGATAGCTAGCATGATGTTTTCATGGCTTGTCCGTTTTTTGATGTCATTACTATGCTAGATCATTGCACATCCCAGTACACTGCCGGAGGCATTCATATAGAGTCATATCTTTGTTCTAGTATCGAGTTGTAATATTGAGTTGTAAGTAAATAAAAGTGTGATGATCATCATTATTAGAGCATTGCCCCAGTGAGGAAAGGATGATGGAGACTATGATTCCCCCATGAGTCGGGATGAGACTCCGGACTTTACAAAAAATAAGAGGCCAAAGAAGCCCAAATAAAAAAAAGAGGCCAAAGAAGCCCACCAAAAAAACAAAAAAAAACAAAAAAAATGAGAGAAAAAGAGAGAAGGGGCAATGTTACTATCCTTTTACCACACTTGTGCTTCAAAGTAGCACCATGTTCTTCATATAGAGAGTCTCTTGAGTTATCACTTTCATATACTAGTGGGAATTTTCATTATAGAACTTGGCTTGTATATTCCAATGATGGGCTTCCTCAAATGCCCGAGGTCTTCATGAGCAAGCAAGTTGGATGCACACCCACTTAGTTTTCAATCTGAGCTTTCATACACTTATAGCTCTTAGTGCATCCGTTGCATGGCAATCCCTACTCACTCACACTGATATCTATTGACGGGCATCTCCATAGCCCGTTGATACGCCTAGTTGATGTGAGACTATCTTCTCTTTTTTGTCTTCTCCACAACCACCATTCTATTCCACCTATAGTGCTATATCCATGGCTCACGCTCATGTATTGCGTGAGGGTTGAAAATGCTGAAGCGTGTTAAAAAGTATGAACCAATTGCTCGGCTTGTCATCGGGGTTGTGCATGATGTGAATATTTTGTGTGGTGAAGATGGAGCATAGCCAGACTATTTGATTTTGTAGGGATAACTTTCTTTGGCCTTGTTATTTTGAAAAGACATGATTGCTTTATTAGTAGGCTTGAAGTATTATTGTTTTTATGTCAAATGATAGACTATTGCTTTGAATCACTCGTATCTTAATATTCATGCCATGATTAGATATGTGATCAAGATTATGCTAGGTAGCATTCCACATCAAAAATTATCTTTTTTATCATTTACCTACTCGAGGATGACCAGGAATTAAGCTTGGGGATGCTGATACGTCTCCGTCGTATCTATAATTTTTGATTGTTCCATGCCAATATTCTACAACTTTCATAAACTTTTGGCAACTTTTTATACTATTTTTGGGACTAACAAATTGATCCAGTGCCCAATGCCAGTTCCTGTTTGCTGCATGTTTTTTTTGTTTCGCAGAATATCCATATCAGACGGAGTCCAAACGGGATAAAAACTGACGGAGATTTTTTTGGAATATACTATGATTTTTGGGAAGAAAAATCCACGCGAGACGATGCCTGAGGGGGCCATGAGGCAGGGGGCGCGCCCCTGACCCTCGTGGCCACCTCGTAAGGCGGTTGATGCCCTTCTTTCGCCGCAAGAAAGCTAATATCCGGATAGAGATCGTGTTAAAATTTCAGCCCAATCGGAGTTACGGATCTCCGGGAATATAAGAAACGGTGAAGGGTAGAATCTGAGAACGCAGAAACAGATAGAGACAGAGAGACATATCCAATCTCGGAGGGGCTCTCGCCCCTCCACGCCATGGAGGCCAAGGACTAGAGGGGAAACCCTTCTCCCATCTAGGGAGGAGGTCAAGGAAGAAGAAGATGAAGGGGCCCCCTATCCCCTTCTCTTCCGGTGGCGTCGGAACGCTGCCGTGGCCATCATCATCACCGCAATCTTCAACAACAACTTCACTACCATCATCACCAACTCTTCCCCCTCTATGCAGTGGTGTAACCTCTCTCTTACCCGCCGTAATCTCTACTTAAACATGGTGCTCAATGCTATATATTATTTCCCAATGATGTATGGCTATCCTATGATGTTTGAGTAGATCTGTTTTGTCCTATGGGCTATTTGATGATCAAGATTGGTTTGAGTTGCATGTTTTATTATTGGTGTTGTCCTATGGTGCTCTCCGTGTCACGCAAGCGTGAGGGATCCCCGCTGTAGGGTGTTGCAATACGTTCATGATTCGCTTATAGTGGGTTGCGTGAGTGACTGAAACACAAACCCGAGTAAGGGGGTTGTTGCGTATGGGATAAAGAGGACTTGATGCTTTAATGCTATGGTTGGATTTTACCTTAATGATCTTTAGTAGTTGCGGATGCTTGCTAGAGTTCCAATCATAAGTGCATATGATCCAAGTAGAGAAAGTATGTTAGCTTATGCCTCTCCCTCATATAAAATTGCAATAATGATTACCGGTCAAGTTATCGATTGCCTAGGACAAATAACTTTCTCGTAACAAAAAGCTCTTCACTAAAACTAAATTAGTTGTGTCTTTACCTAAACAGCCCCTACTTTTTATTTACTTGCTCTTTATTATCTTGCAAACCTATCCAAAAACACCTACAAAATACTTCTAGTTTCATACTTGTTCTAGGTAAAGCGAACGTCAAGCGTGCGTAGAGTTGTATCGGTGGTCGATAGAACTTGAGGGAATATTTGTTCTACCTTTAGCTCCTCGTTGGGTTCGACACTCTTACTTATCGAAAACTATTGCAATCCCCTATACTTGTGGGTTATCAAATAGCATCAACCCAACTGATCCATTTCTGAGGAAAGCCACGAGTCTCCAAAATGCTGGAAAGGCAAGCCCAACTAACCATGTCGAGTGCCTTCTCGAAGTCTAGTTTAAGAACTATCATGGGAATCTTCCGTTTATGTGCCGTTTGCACCATGTCTGCAGCCATAACAAAATTCTCAATAATGGATCGGCCCTTGGCAAAGCCGGACTGAAGAGGGTGAACCAACGCAGGAAGCTGAATTTGGAGGCTCCTAGCAAGCACTTTGCTTGCAAGCTTTGGCAGGCTGTGTACAACCGAGATGGGCCGGTAATCTCTAAGCTCCAAGGGGGTGTCTTTCTTTGGTATGAGGGAAATGTATGCCTGATTAACTCCACACAAGTCCACTAGGTGATGATACAACTGCTGGAAAAAGAACTGGAGATCGTTCTTAATGACACCAAGGAAGGCTTTGTAAAACTCATTAGTGAAACTACTCAGGGCCCGGGCTGCGATTTTTAGGTGAAAGCATGACAACAGTGGCAATCTCACCCCAAGAGAACTCATCCACAAGGCAGGACAGATCCATTTGCTCATAGAGACTACTTAGCTGCACCGTAGGTACTGATAAAGATGGCTGTCCTAGCAGATCAGAGAAGTAGGATGTGGCCAACTGAAGTTTCTGCTGATCATCAAAGTATTCCACTCCATCTTGACAGAGAACTCTGATTTTGTTGCGTCTGGCATGACCGTTGGCAGCAGCGTGAAAGAACCTACTGTTCTCGTCCCCGGAGACGCACCAACGAAGTTTAGCCCGCCGACACCACATAGCAGCTTGCCACAAAATTAACTGCTCTGCCTTAGAGGTAGCAAAGACTCTGAAAACAAATTCCGAACGGGACAGTGGGCGGTGCTCTTCGACAGAATTAAGGTAATCCACTACGAGCTTATTATTGGAAATAAGCAGCTCCAGGCTGGACCTGTTTCGCTTCCATCTTCTTAAGGCAGCACAGACACGTCTCATCTTGAAATTGAATAGAGAGGCAGCAGAAAGTAGGGGTCTTGTGCCCTTATTCCAGCAACTGGTGATGAGCGATTTAGTTTACTTCATCACGAGCCAATGGTTTTCCATCCTGAAGACTCTGCTCTTGGCCTTGTCATTGCAGAACTGAACTAGAATCGGTACATGGTCAGATGTGATAGAGGGAATAACTGAAGCATTCATCTGAGCAAAAGCCAGTGACCAATGAGCATTAACCAAGACCCGATCGAGTCGTACCAGGGTCGGTACTTCCCTTTTATTCGACCAAATGAAACGACAATTGCAGATATTGATGTCATCTAGGCCATTTTCTCTGATCCAGTCATTGAACATCTCCATCATAGCCCAGTTCACTTGGCCCCGCGATTTTTCATCTTTTGAGCGGTACATGTTGAAATCACCAAATATCATCCAAGGTTCAGAAACCTGACCGACTGCACTATTGACGGCCTCAAAAAAGAGTGGCCTGTCACGGGCAACACAGGGGGCGTAGACAGCGCAGAGCAAGAAAACCGAATTGGTGGAAGTTGATGAAAACCGCACTGTGATATGGTATTGATGAGTGGCGACGACCTGTCCAGATACTGCAGACGAGTCCCAAGCCACGAACAGACCACCGGAGGCACCAGACGAGGGCACCACCGCGAGTTCATCCAGAAACGGCGGAAGAAAGCAGCAGCGCTTCCTAGTTGTGATGGATTCCAGGTTAGTTTTCTGCACACACACAATGCTAGGGCGATAGGAGGTTAAAACGTCACAAACCAACGAACACTTGTTCTCATCACCCAGGCCTCACACATTCCAATCAAGTATTTTCATGGGCAAAGGTGAAGGCAACCCGTGCAGGTAAGGAAAAGACATAGCAGATCATGAAGGGATGCGGATTGCAAATACATAGAAAGCCCAAAAGGGTAGCAGGGCAGGATATATCAGTACATAGAATGACCCGAGACTGAACTAGCTTAATGCAAGAACACTTAAACTGAAAGCAACTAGGGAGAACAAACTCTCCTGACCAACGAGGATGACGAAGAGCAAGACAGCAGGTGACATGCATGGCGGCAGCAAAAGCCATAATACCTAACAACTGACCGATCATAAGCATAGCAACTGATGGACTAAACATGTGGAACATCGTCGACACCCATGGAGGAAGTAGCGGATATGCCGACCGAAGCAGAGCGTCCACCACCACTGGAAGCAGAGGATGAAGTTTGAGTGAGAATGGCGTCCGCGTTGAGGTCACAGCATTTAGCCAACTGTTTGAGCTTGCCCCTGGTCAGGAGCCTGGGGGCGGCGATGAAGTTGAGGTCCAGAAGCTCGGCTATAGACCCAACCTTGGCCTTCTTACGACGGCCGCTGGAAGAGCTCGGGCGCCGACCCGATTCGCCGGGGATGGCGCCAGCCACCGCCGCCTTCCTCTTGGAGGCCCGCTCGACGGACCCGATGCGCACCCCGTCGTACATCTGAAGGATACGGGGGCTGCGACGCGTCGAGGGGGGGGGCAAGCCAGCCTCCGAGCCAGCGGCATCGTCCGGGATACGGGCCAGCTCGGCCGGCCTGGCTAGCCCCCCCAGAAGCCACGTCCGGGCTACTAGAGCGCAGCCCCAAGCCGAGATCTGACGCAGCAAGGGCGGCAGACTGACGCGGAGGAGGGAGGGCCGCATTTGTTGGCGTGTCAAGAAGCTGGAGCGTGGATCATGACGTCAAATCGAGGTTTCTCATGTCTCAACATCGACAGGGAAACAAGTAACCCCAAGACGACTGAAAATTAGCAGACAAGTATAGTTGTGCAGCCTTTTGGTGGTTGAGATTCATGGAGCGTGTTTTTCAAGAGAAAAAAAATCACATTTCAAAGTTTCGGAAGATTTCGAAAAAAAATGCACATTGACATATGAATGCATACTACATGTGTGAAAATTTTCATAAGAAAATACATTGACACGCGAGCTACACAACACATGACAAATTTGCGATTTTGAAAACATGAAAAGTGCATGTACTGCTGACTCAAAAACATAGTAGCGATTTTCACTTTTTGTGTAGCTCGCGTGTCAATCTATTTTCTCACGAAAAATCGTACACATGTAGTATACATTCATATGACAATGTGAACTTTTTTCACAATTTTTTGGAACTATGAAATGCAATTGTTGGATTTTTAAAACAAACGGGCCGGCCTCATGGAGCTCGAGCACCAGACGTCAACACTTCGGAGATGGAAATATACTTGCCTTCGCATTGGCGCCCGAGGCCATCGTCGTCGGGATCGCTTTATTCCCTCGCACCATCTTTCCCATGGCATCGCCAGCCAAAACCCTCCCTACGCATCCAATTCCCCTCTCTGCTTTTCTTTCCCATTTTTTTCCCTGGCTACAAACTCGTTCCATTCCCACCCTGAAGAGATCCATTTGATTGAGACAGACATTCTGAGCTCGATCTGTCGGGGAAATGAGGATCATGGTGCGGACGCTGCGCGGGGACCGGGTGGCGCTGGACGTGGACGGCGCGACCACGACCGTGGCGCAGGCCAAGGGCATGGTCATGGCCCGGGAGCGCGTCCCGGTGGCCATGCAGCGCCTCTTCTTCGCCGGCTGCCACCTCGACGACGACGAACGGACGCTCGCCAACTACGGCGTGCAGCACGACTCCGTCCTCTTCCTCGGCCTCCGCCTCCGCGCCGCCTCCACCACCCCATGCCAGTACGTGCGCGTTGCTCTGCTCTGTCAAATATTGCTTCCTTTCAATTCCGGCAAGAGGCGTTCGGCTGACACGATCGATCGTTGTGCTCGCGGGGCAGGGACGAGATGCATAGGTTGCAGGTGCCGGCCGGTTTGACGGCCGCGAAGCATGAGGTGCACCAGGAGATGCATGTGCATGCCCATGGCCACGCGGGCGCGAACGGCGCCGGTGGCGAGGAGCCGGAGAAGGCCAAGGCCAGGAAGCCGGCGTCGCGGCGCGCGCTCCGGAAGATCCTCTCGAGGCTGCACGTGGACGCCTGGACGAGGCAGCACGACGCCAAGCTGCTGGACCTGCTACAGCGCCACGCGGCGGGACGAGGCGGCGGCGTGGGCGACCTGACCGGCGAGGACTGGTCGGCCATCCGCGCCGAGCTGAACGCGGCGACGGGGTCCGGGTTCCCCGTGGAGGAGCTGCAGCGGCGGGGGGGCGAGTTCCGGCGCGAGCTCGAGACCGTGGGCCGGACCAAGAGCCACCCGCGGCTCGGCTACGACCCGCGCCGCCGGGTCGTCGTCGCCGAGGAGGCCGACTGGAAATGGTACACGCTGGTACGTGCGTGCCCTGGAATGCTGCATCTGTGGATCGATTGGTCTACCGTGAAATGCCTCTTTCTTATCTCCATCTGTTTCAGGAGAATCCCGATGCGGCGGCGTATGCGGGGAGGAGCCCGCGGCTGGCTCTCCTCCGAGCGGTTTTCGCCGGAGACGGGCGTGCCGGCGCCGGCGCGAAAAGCCGGGAGTCGCGGCCGAGGAGGTGCCTGAACAAGTTGCTGCGGAGTTTTGGGCTTCGATGTAAGCTGTAGTCTGACAGACCCACCGATCAGTCGATCACAGTTCACACTCTGTACAGTTGGATGAATTGGTTGCGGATTCGAACAATTTGTTTCCGTTGGACATATTTTACCCCAGATGAAAAAAAATCAGAAATGTCATTAGCCAGAGTGTTTTTTTTAATTATGATGAGCGAAGACAGTAGCTCTGCCGATTTCATTAAGTTTAGTTTAAAAGGGAAATAAGCTTAATATTCACAAAAAACAACTTCACAGAAAGTGTGCAAATCAAATATCCAAGCTAGAGAAGCCAGCATGTGATTGGATGGTTAATCGGGTGGTTAAGCACCCTAACCCGTCATCTCCTTTTAAATTTCATTAGAAAAAACAAGGGATAGGCTACTTGTAAGTCGACATAAAATAAATTTAGGGCCAGTCGATCGTTTCAGCTTTCATATGCAGATCCAACAGCGGAGATGCCATCTTCTACCTCCGCCCCTCCGGCCTATCCAAGCAACCCCTATACATGGCTAGTTCTTTGGTGAAACTTCAGCCCTTCATATCTCTTTTTACGGTTTCCTCCTATGTCAAGTTCGATCTACCATGACCTCTCTTGACATTATCAACATGTTTTAACCACCCGCTATGCACTGGAGTTTCTGGAGGCCTGTGCTAGATATGCCAAAACCATCTCACACGATGTTGCACAAACTATCCAAAACCATCTCACACGATGTTGCACAAACTTCTCTTCAATCGATGCTACCTCAACTCTATTCCGTATATCAACATTCCAATTGATGGGTTTTATAAGAAAGTAAAAAATGTTTATTCCAAGTTTTGGAGAACGAAAAAACTCCCATATATTCATGATGAAATTAATTGCACCAGTAAATATTTAGACAAGAATATTTGATCAGTGATATTTGAAAAGTCTTAGTCTCTGGACCGGTGGTGGTGAGTATTTGAAAACTTCAGCAAATGTGGTGGCAAACCATAGCTGCCTCAAAAGTGACGGTTTTGTAACTTGATGATCACACCAAAATAAAAAGAAGACTCAAATATACCAAATAAATTAGATGGTTTTGAACAGAATAACTATAATTAACATGTTGTCAATATAAATCCTAGTAAGAGAGGGTATTTTTTTTAAATAATGGGTATAACATTGTTTCACAACGACTTATTGGGGTCTTAGAAAATTAGATTGAAAGTTCTGATGGCTGAGGTCCTACGTTCTTCTTCGTCTGAACTTGTATATTCTTTCCCTAGAGGGTATACATTTGCACAATCGTGAGAATACCAGTGCATGGTTAGAATTTTATATAAAGTTGGCAGTTATGAGAAATAATATTGCGATCATGGCAATTATGACAATAGGATTTGAAACATGCATGGTAACTACTCTCCATGTTCCTAAATAAGTATTTTCAGAGATTCTACTGCAGACTACGTAAGGATGTATATAGACATATTTTAGAGTATATATTCACTCATTTTTTTTCCGTATGCAGCTTCACATTGAAATCTCTAAAAATACATATATTTATGAACGGACGGAGTATTAAATGAGTTCCCCGCAAGAAAAACTAGTACTAAATGAGTGTGACCTTGGTATCAAGAAAGTAAGAAGAAAATGTACTATGTTCCAAGATTTGGAGAAGGAGAAAACTTGTATACGTCCATGATGAAATTAGATTCACCCCGTAGATCTTTAGACCAAAAATACGTTGTGCCAGCTTGTCTTGTCTTATTACTCCCTTCGTTTCAAAATAGATGACTCAACTTTGTATTAACTTTAGTGCAAAGTTAGTATAAAATTGAGTCATCTATTTTGGAACGGAGGGAGTACGTTGCAGGAAAATTCACAGGTCCTCTCAGTGAGCTGATGTATGGATGACTTGTTGGTTTCATTCAAGTAATAGAACCGAATTGGATTTCCGGGTACTGAAACGAGAGTACGCCTGTGCAAACGATCAAGGAAAACCAGGAGCAGGCCGGAATGACGCACGGCACGTTTTATGATTATAATCATCATGCTACAAACGCCGCAGCCAGCGCAGCGGCGGCACAATCACATCGATCGGAACACAAGCAGAACAGACAAAGTTGTCAGTAATGCAGGAGAGTGACGTTGTACTCGATGATGGCGTCGCCGTTGCCGGTGTTGAGGTAGTGCGTGCGGAGCAGCGCGAAGCCGCGGGCCAGCCGGAAGGCGCCGCGGCCGCCGACGACGGCGAGCTCCCTGCCGTCGCCGTCCGTGACGGGGTTGCGCGAGAAGACCACGAAGGAGCTGCCGTTGTAGTCGTTGAGGGCGAAGTCGATGCCGAGGACGAGGCCCAGCCCGTGCCTGCCGGTGGACGCGTACAGGCCCTGCGCGCTGCCGACGACCCTGGACGTCCGCTGGGGCCCCTCCGTGAGCACGTCGTCGACGATGTAGACGGTGCTGAAGGGCGTGGGGTCGCCGGGCCTGGGCGTGGCGCCGGCGCCGTGCGCCACGGGGACGGCCGTCGGGTCGCGGCCGCTGAGGGTGTCGTGCAGGTAGAAGCGCAGGTTGGTGAGCTTCTCCTTGCCGAACCGGTGGCCGTGGGCGTCGGCGGCGTTGCGCGGGTGGGAGACGAGGAGGAGGACGAGGAGGACGGCGAGCAGGGACAGAGTCCTCATGGTGATGAACTGAATCTTGTTTCGTTTTTGTGGGATGGATGGATGGATCAAGTAGGTCCGGCTTGGATCTTTATAGGCGATGATGGAAGAAACAATGGTGGGCATATCTTACAGGATCAACGAAGGAAACTATTAACAGTACTGAAATAATGGTGTGCGTTTCATCTGGAATACGCTCCGCTGGCAGTATGACAGTTGACAGCAGTACAAGACTACAAAGAGAAGGAAATTACACGAGCCTAAAAGGGTGCCATATTGATGGCAATATCTATTGTCCCCAAATAATGACCGGGGATCACTGCAAACCTGTCTAGATTCACGGCCTCATTGGACAAGCCAAGACTAGCGATTCAGAGCTGAAAACTCACATAACCGTATGGGACACTGAGGGCACAGCATGCAGCAGAGTGTAATTCCCAGAATTACACGTTTCTAAGGGAGAACCAACCATGGGTTACATCCAGAACGCTCGAACCTCAAAGAACTTGTCATATCTGGACACTTTGTAAGAGCGAGCACGTGGGTTCGCCCGCTGGTTCCCATTGGTTTTATCCTTTAAATTCTTTCATTGGTTCTCATATTTTGTAGATTCGTTTTATTCGCTATTATTTAAATAACTTGTACTCCCTTCGTTTCTAAATATAAGTCTTTGTGAAGATTTCACTATGACTAAGTACGGAGCAAAATGAATGAATCTACACTCTTAACGCATCTATATACATCCGTATGTGGCAGGTCAATAGTGAAATATCTATAAAGACTTATATTTAGGAACGGATGGAGTATATTTTTTATGTGCAAAGATCGTGATGTGTTGAGGCCAATCCTTCTAATGATTTCCTATTCTATCTACTATCAATGGGATCTTTTAACACTCAGATATACCCCCTTAATTGAATTTATTTGGATAAGCACGAGCTTCATACCATTGTGTATATATAAAGGAATTATGTGGTATTTGTTAAGACCAAACATAAACATACCGGTGAAAAGAGTAGTGGAGATTGTTCCCTATTGCTCCGTGTACTTAGGCAATGGCGAATGATAGCATCCTTCATGTCTTCATTGTTTTTCTCATCGGTCAAGTCTGCTTGCTCATGATGATGATAGCGCCAGTGACACATGCAGCTGGTAGGCTTATGGGCTATAATCCAGTTTGCTGCCCTAGGGACATCTATTGTTGTGGATTTGGTGGCGTGATGGCGAATGGAACCTCATCCTCCATTGAGCCTTAATATGTAATTTCTTTCTCCTTTGAGTAATAAGCTAGGGAAAATAAAAGATGTTTCTACATCGCCTTGTTGCTTCAATTGCAATACGTGCCGCTACTTTCAATAAATGTTGTTGGACAAGCTATTTAGTTAAAGAGGTGGGAGGAGATTGTTATCTATCTTTTTTGCAATATGCAGTTGATAAATTGAAATTATTTTTAGTTTAATGTTTTTGAGGTACTGATCATCCTATATCTTTTATGCTTAAACACATTTTTGATCATAATGGACCATATGTAGCTGATTTCAACGTATTTCGACACATATAGTTAATCCAGCTATTTTTTTAAAAATAATACATTATTTTTATTAATTTTCATAAATATTACGCTGGATAAAAAATTCTTAAAAATAATACACCGTCGGCCCGCTGCAGGCCGACTGGGCCTAGTCGGCCCACAGCAGGCCGATTGAATTCCAGTCGGCCTACAGCTGGCCGACTGGCCCCTGTCGGCCCACTGTGGGCCGACTGGAGCTAATTGGCTCGCTGTGGGCTAATTGTTTTTGCAAAAAAGTAGGCATAAAAAATATATGTTTAAAAAAAATGTTAAACGTGTATAAAAAAATGTTCCGGATGTATACAAAAAATGTACAATATATATGAAAAAGTTGACATAAAAAATATGTTTTAAAAAGTGTTAAGCATGTATTTAAAAATTGTTAAATGTGTGTATAAAAATGTTCCTTATTTATACAAAAAATATAGAATGTGTATGCTAAAAAGTTGACACCAAAAAAGTATGTTTGAAAAGTTGACATTTTTTCAAATACATGATTAAAAATTGTTAAATGTGTGTATAAAAATTGTTTCTTATCTATACAAAAAATATAGAATGTGTATGAAAAAAAGTTGACACCAAAAAATATGTTTGAAAAAAATGTTCCAGTTCCATACAAAAAGTGCAACCAACCATACTTAGGTCTGTGATGCTCCCATACCGGATCCGGAGCTGGAACATTTTTTTATACACGTTTAACCTTTCATTCCAATACATGTAACATTTTTGTGTACTCGTTGAACATTTTTTCAAATACATGATTAACATTTTTTTTTCAAACATATTTTTTTGGTGTCAACTTTTTTCATACACATTCTATATTTTTTGTATAGATAAGGAACATTTTTTTCAAATACATGATTAACATTTTTTACAAACTTATTTTTTTGGTGTCAACTTTTTAGCATACACATTCTATATTTTTTGTATAAATAAGGAACATTTTTATACACACATTTAACAATTTTTAAATACATGCTTAACACTTTTTAAAACATATTTTTTATGTCAACTTTTTCATATATATTGTACATTTTTTGTATACATCCGGAACATTTTTTTATACACGTTTAACATTTTTTAATTACATGATTAACATTTTTTAAACATATATTTTTTATGCCTACTTTTTTGCAAAAACAATTAGCCCACAGCGAGCCAATTAGCTCCAGTCGGCCCACAGTGGGCCGACAGGGGCCAGTCGGCCAGCTATAGGCCGACTGGAATTCAATCGGCCTGCTGTAGGCCGACTAGGCCCAGTCGGCCTGCAGCGGGCCGACGGTGTATTATTTTTGAAATTTTTTTATCCAGCATAATATTTATGACAATTAATAAAAATAAAACACACCTCCAAAATAATTTTTGTGGGGGATATATGTGAGCATGTTGAAGGCACTTGTCGATCATGCGCCCCGTTGGCCCGCGCGTGACAACCTTTTTCATGGTGATGTTATGTTCGTCTGCCTTGTGAGCTCGACGTGTTGTGGTGATGCAGGCCACCTTAATAGAGACAAATGTGTGGATTTGAGCAATGCTACGTGGGAAGAGTTGATTGTATTGTTCGGCATAGGGTGGATTAGCAGAAGGTGTAGGATGAGAGGTCACGGGAGAGGAGTGCTAATAAGGATCAGAGGTGGAGGAGCCGATCGATGTCATTCGTTGGTTGATTTTTTTTCATGATAAAGGACACGCTATTTGACTCATAATGACAAATCAAATGAGTTTCTATCTAGCCTCCGCATAATTAAAATGCACACAACCGCCATCAACCAATGGTCCCACGCACACAAAGTGAAGATAAAATACATAGGGTGCATGACTAATACAAAACGAACTCATGCAAGTCGTCAAGGATTGAAATATCAGTCAACCCACATTTCTTCAGGGATAACACAATGCAGTGTGTTCAATTATTTTCATAGGACAGTACATTTATAACCAAATTCGAAATAATTAATTTCATAAATCATGCCAGTCTTAGATATCAGTTTAAAAACTAGAACCGATTCCTTTCACTAGCATGAATTCAGAGGCCGCTCTTCTCCCAGACACAATAGTTGTTGCCTTTAGCTGCAATCTTGAAACCCGAGGGGATCACATTGTCGCCAATATTGTATCTTGACCCGATCTTGGTTATAACCTTGCCCCCAATCTTGGCAACATAGAGATCGCCCTCGGCTTTGAGGATATCCAGTGTGCTACCCGGATGGATCCCGTTCCTTGACCTGACCGTAGCCAGTGCGGTGATCTCCTGCTTCAGTTTCCAGTCGAACACATGGTCGTAGAACTGCGCGCGCAAAACCAAGTAGTTGTAAGTTCAGATCACAAACATCGTGGGGTACGTTTGATGCGAAATGTTATGGTGAGGTTGTGTAGTGTGCTACTACTTACGATGCATGGTATGCCCGGGTGTGTGAGGATGTAGGCGTAGCCCTGCATGACCTTGTCCGAGGGGAATGGCCACAGCCTCTGCGTCGACCCAGTGTCGTGGTTGTCGATGAACGTGACGGTCTTCTCCGGCATCCACCCAATCATACCGGGCGCCTTGCCGTCGCTGCCGCGCATCCTCCCCAGATCGCCCTGGACGGCCTCCTGGAGAACGCCCTTGGTGGGGAAGTCAAACGCCGTGGCCGGCCCGCCGACGCCCCGCACCCAGTTCGCGAGCAGCTGTCGGTCCCGGTCGTAGAGCTCGCCAACGACGAACGCCGGCTTGCTGTTGTCGACGTAGATCTTGGCCATGGCCGCGGAGTATCCCTTGGCGAAGTCGAGGCGCCATCCGTCGAAGCCGAGGTCGGTTTTGAGCCAGTTGAGCCAGGCGGAGAGCTCCCTCTGGACCCGCGGGTTGAGGTGGTCGATGTCGGGCGCGGCGTCGAAGCCACCGCCGGTGTCCCTGTGGCCGCGGCCGTTGGAGTACTTGGTGTCGTCGCTGCAGATCTCGTCGGGGCCCCAGTCGAGGCGGTTGTCGGACGTCCCGCCCTCGAAGATGCAGTAGACGCCGCGGCCGTCCTTCTTGTCGGCGCAGCGGTGGTTGATGACGATGTCGGCGACGCACGAGATGTTCTTGCCGCGGAACGCCTGGATCAGCGACTTGAGGTCGGCCCCGCTGCCGTACTTGGAGTTGAGGTTGTAGAGCTGCCCCGGCAGATAGCCCTCCGGCGACACGGATTGCGACGGCGGGGGGAGCCAGACGTGGGTGGCGCCGGTGCTGGCGATCTCCTCCACCTTCCCTTGCATGAACTTGTACCACCCGCCTTGTGTCTTCCACGATTCCCAATTAAACCCCTGGCCAACGAAACACCAAAGCACATTTCATCATATGAAAAATTCTGGGTGCAAATGAAACTTGAAGATGCATGCATTTTCTCACCTGGAAAAGAATTTGAGCCTGTGCTAAGCTGGAGGCGAGACAAAGCACAACAACCAGAAGGCCACAGAGAGTAGCAGAGTGCTTGCCCATAGCTACAGTCTGCAGTGCAGCTCGCCTCTACTTCCTATGAAATCTGGACTCCTGGACCGACGACTACTCCTTGGTTTGGCAATGCTTGAGCTCGCTTGTATTTATAGGTACTTGGAGCTTAGAGATTAGTAGGTGCCTAGTAAAAACTATCAATTCTCCTTAATTTTTCTCCAAAGATATCCGCATGGATAAGGACCGCTGGCTTCTGAGATAAAATGGATTAGGAGCTAAAGTTTTGTCTATTAATTACTGCCGTTTAATTACTCTCCATGTATATCTGCACTAGACAAGCACTCTGCTCATAGTTTTGAAAACCGGAACCGGCGATTCCTGCAGTTCTTTAAGCCTGGTGGACCGATTGAGTCCAACCAGGAAAACCCGGTCGAATCAGACGTTTTTTGAAAAAACCGATGAACCGGGCGGTTCACATAAAACCGGATGGTTTGATGTTGATTCTAGAAAAAACCCTCGATTGGCTTGTTTTTGTGTGTACAAGGTGAGGCTAGAGTCGGTAAAGATAAAAAAAAGAATCTTTTTACATGGTGGCGCGGCGACCTGGCCTCCCCCTCGCCGCTCCGGCTCAGGCGAGGGTGCAGTTGGAGGAGCGGCTGCTAGAACTCTTATTATATACTCCTTCCGTTTCTTTTTACTCTCTATGTTAGATTTCTGAAAATTCAAACTTTATAAAGTTTGACCAAAATTATATCAAAAAATATCAACATCTACAACACCAGGGGCTTCTTAGCCCATCCTCTTCTTCAATTATATATATATATATATATATATATATATATATATATAATTAAAGCAGCTACAATACCAAAAAATATATATCACACTCGTGTGTATTCAAGGAAAAAAGCAGCTACAATACCAAAAAAAATATAATATGAAAATATATTTCATGATGGATCTGATGATATAGATTTTGCATTGTGAATGTTAATAATTTTTTTTGTGTGAACTTGATCAAAGTTTGAAGAGTTTGAATTCAGACAATCCTAATACGCAGAGTAAAAGGAAATGTAGGGAATGCACTTCAAAGTCTTTATTTATACAAAGTCCATATTTTTTAATAACATGCAAATTATGAAGACCACAGTTGCACAATTATTATACGTGCAGCTATAATGTTTCATTCGCTCAGCACAAAATCACTTGCTCCCTTTTTAACGGGTCGACACAAATCATTTATTTACTGAAAAAGGTGATGCTTCCGTGGAGAAAATGTTTCCGTACTCCCATGACAAAAAGAATGCATCTTCAGAAACGTCGCCAATCATTTTTTTAACATTAGTATAGACGCAAGCGCTCATACATATGCGCATACACTCATTTCTATGAACGCACACACACACCCTATCTCTACATCTCCGAAAGACTGAGCCGACATGTCATCTTGAAATTTACAAAGTCACTGTAGGCACCTCGTTGTCGGCGCGAACGTCTCCTCTCACTGAAAACGCATCTCCGGAAATCCTGAAATAAATCCAGGCATAATGCGAGCACCAGGACTTGAACCCTGGTGGGCTGGGATACCACTGTCCCTCTAACCATCCAATCACAGATTGGTTCGCACGTCGCCAATCATTTGATAGACAGTGGTCGTACCAAAATTGTTGCTCCCTAAAGTTGCGTGTTTTTTTTTCTGCACAAGCAAATAGGTTGTTCTTCTTCTTTCGTAAAGATTAGTAAATATGCACGTGCAACGCACGTCTTAAACGTAAAACAGGTGAATTCACATAATATAAAAAAATAAATATTTTTAAAAATATAAATCAAATAGATACACAATGTTTGATGTCGCTCAAATTGTATTTTCAAAAGCGAGACACATAGTGGTTATGTTGCTGCATAGAGTAATAGTAGGAAAATATTCCCATTTAAATAAAATCAGCAATTATTTATTAATGCAGTAATATAGGCATGTAGTATAGTCTTCTCTTCGAGAGTAGCCAGGAAAAAAAAGTATAAACTACCTTACGGTGCAATTATATTGTTCGAGATGCTTAATTCTCGAATCTTATTTTATTCTACTAATCTGCATAGCAAAATATATATTTGTACTAATTTGAATCAAAAAATATATATTTTTTTGTTGTGTGGACTGCCAAAATTATATAGCTACCTACTATGGATAATAGGAAATAGAAGATGATATGTGACTACAACGACTTCTATATGAAATAAAGATGATTTACAAGAACTAATTGAAATGTAAAAGGGCTAAAAGAAATCCAATAATTATCATGATAGAAAATATTTATCCGGTTTTGTATGTGTTTATGCATTGGCAACCATACTAACTTACAATGATGTAAGACGCTTTGTATGTATAGAAACTGAAATGAGTTATGAAGAAAAATAAAGATGAAAGGAAAAGTATCCTAGAGTATTTGTCAAGCTTGACGTTATCAAGCTTTCAGGCCAGCTTCTAAATTACAAAAAAATGATGAATCCTCAAATAAGAAAGAGCCAACAATTTGGAACATGCTACAAAACTGGTGAAGATAGAAATCATTCATCCTCTTTTTCCTTGTCGTAAGGAGTAGCTTCAGCATACATTTATAACAGTGTAATACCTGATCCAGAAAAAGTTATTCCTTATTATTATTGGAGGAAAGAGACGCGCAAACAAAGAAAGAGAGGCGGTGCAAATAAGGCCTTAAACATCATGTCTTCAAGTTTGATGACTGCAGATATGTTGGATCATTCAAAACTGCACAAGTATATAAGAATAAATATATGTGCCAAAATAGCGAAAGGTATTTGGTTTCTCTGTCATGAAACAAAATAAATCCGACTGAGTACAGTTTATATGATTTCTCTGTACCAATATACGGCAGCTGCATTAGGACAGATCCTTTGAAGGATCTATTTATTGGAACTCAGCCGGATTAGTTTCTTCATTGGATCCTTCTGTATGATAAAATTCTTTTTATTGGAACACAGTAGGGATTGCATACCTTTACAGAACAGCGAGAGATATTCTCTAACAACAGTTACGGAGTCATGTGACCCGTTTTAGATGTATAGAATCATGTAACTGAAATAGTAGTACATTTTCAATATCTTGCCTCCTACTGAATCTTACATAATTTACTGGATTGCTGTGCAATTATGTTAAAGTGACGCGTGTAAAGTTTTCTCTAAGAATGAATCATATATTCTGATTTCCAACCTATCCCTGGAGATAGTGCCTAGGCAGGTGCAACCCACCTTAATTTCAGGTAAAGCAACGTCATACGTAAAACACACACTGATCAAATAGCACAAATAAGGCAATTCTAATCAAGGGGATGGTGTTACCTCTTGATACGGTCCAGTTTAATGCATATGGTGGTACGAAGTAAAGCCCAAGAAAGCCGACATGAACATGAGAAGTAATTATGGAAAATAGACTATGCATCTTGACTTCTTCAGTATCCCTCTTGATCCTGCTTTGTAAGACAAGATTGCTGCATTTTTATGTATGTGCCATATATAATTACACCTTTTCAGTACAACAATCGGCAACATAAGATAATCCCAAATCTATAATTCTAGATTGCTTGAAGCCCCACGATTCTTATATAATATGTAATGCACGTGCACCCACTGAACAGACATTTTGCCGGCGTGGGTGCTGCGAACGGAGCTGAAGTCAACGCGGATACCGATGGTTGCCGGAGAGCATGCCCTGGACGTGGATGGAGTCGTCGCAGTAGCGGCAGAAGAGCGCATGGCCTCCAAACAGAAGACGATGACGGTGATAGCACGTGTGTTCCCGGAGGAAGACGAAGCTCCTCGCGCTTCCCCCATCATGGCTAGCATGCATGATGGCGGCAGGCGGCTCGCTTAGCTTCCTAATAGGATGGATGCGTCCGGGATAAGTTTTTTAATAGGATGAATTTGTCTAAGATTAGTTTCCTAATAGGATGGATGCACTCTGATTTAGTTTCCTAGAATAGAATGCACCCGTGATTATTAGTTTCCTAATTGATCAAGTGTGGAGTTTCATATTTTCTTTCACGGTGGAGTACGGTCAGTCAATGTAAATTGCTAAGTGCACATAGAAAATGGTTTAGGTTAAGGCTAACCGTTAGATTAATTTTAATGGGCCTAATCGTGCGGTGGTATTGGATCTGTGTAGACTTTGTGGGGTGTGTTTAAAGAAGTTCTTGTTTGATTGTTTCCGTGTTTAGTCAGATTAGTCAGATTATCAGATTAGTCAGAAGATTAGTCAGATAAGTACGATCTAGAGATCGTTCGTTAGCCCAAATCCCACAACGCACGCCGCATTCAGCTCGACAATACTCACATTGCCACGCCCCGTGCACTTTAAAAAGGCAGCGCACCCCCCGATTCGATCACGAGCATGCGCCGTTGATTTACCCACGCATCCCCACCGGTGACGGCGTGGGAGATCCCTTCCCACGGCCGACCGGACTTCGCCGACGTGTTCAAGCCCGCCGGTGTCCCAGCGGCGGCGACCGCGGTGCACGTGCCCACTCCGCCGTCGGAGTGGCCGGCGTCCCGCCCTGAGTCCTGCACCATGTACGTCCCCGCTCCCGATCCGGAGATGTCGTACTTCGCGCGGCGCCACGCGTACGCCTACATCAGCCCGGACACGGCGCCGGGCCGCGCGAACCCGGAGGCCTTCTTCCGCGCCGTCTTCCGCACCCTGGCTCCGGACCTGTCGCAGGACCTGGAGCTCCAAACGCCCAGCTACTTCGGCGACGTGGTGGTGTGCTTCCGCACGCCGGAGGACCGGGAGGCGGCCATGCGCAGGCAGCCGTTCGAGGTGGCCGGCGTGACGGTGAAGCTGGTGCGCGAGGGGGAGACGCCCAACGTCACCTTCACCCCGATGGAGTGCCTCGCCCACGTCGCGCTGCACCGCTACCCCGTGGAGGAGCGGACGGAGGAGGAGATCCGCGGCAACTGCTGCCACTTCGGGGGCGTGCTGGAGGTCGACCGTGCCTGCTTCACGGCGCCCGACCTTTCCACCGTCTTCGTCGTCCTTAACATGGAGCACCCTGGAGAGATCCCCCGCGAGCTCCGGATCAGGTACAGCGACGGCTCGCGCTGCGTCGTCCCCATTGAGATCCTCAGGGTTTGGGATCGGTCTGAGTCCCTCGACGCCAATGGAGAGCACGTGCCTCTCTTCCAGCCACTGCCTGCGGCGGCTTGATTGGTATCATCAGTTGGCTATTGTTGCTGCTGCAAGTGGTGCCCGATGGGATTGGCAGCAAGCTAGCAGTATTCACCGAGTCCTTAATAAGAGCATTAATCGGCTTTAGTCTCGTTAATGTTTGTTAGTATGCATAGCTACTATGTCAGTGCGTGATTTCTGAGAACTGCATCACTGTATGATGATGTGGGAAAAGCTTGCGGGTGTTATCATCCAACCGGGCGTCAAAGATAGTATTTTGTGGAAGCTCGCCAATGATGACAACTACTCCGCTAAGTCTGCATATTTGGCATAGTTCGCTGGACTCATCCACTCTAGCTTCCAGGTCTCGGTTTGGAAGGCTTGGACTCCTCCTAAATGCAAATTCTTCACCTGGTTAGTCAATCAAAATAGGATTTGGACCGCGGATAGGCTGCAACGCCGAGGATGGCCAAACTGTGACCGGTGCCCGCTTTGCAATCAGGTGCAAGATTCGGCAACCCACCTCCTTTTCAAGTGCAGGTTCTCTCTCCGGGTTTGGGATGAGGTGTTCTCCTGGCTCGGGCTTGCTATTCCCATGGCTACTTGGCACCAATTCGGCACAGTTAAATCTTGGTGGGATGAGCTACTCTCGAACAACACCCAACCGGTTAAGGCTTTATCTTCTCTGCTACTTCTTGTGGGGTGGAAACTTTGGAAGGAACGGAATGCACGCGTCTTCAGAAGCAAGGCGGCGCCGGTGGGGATCGTCACACGGATCATCAAATAAGAAATGTCTATTTGGGCTATTGCCGGTGCCAAGAACTTGAGCAATGCAATGCCGCGAGAGTAATCCGTTTAGGCTTTTGCCAAGTAGCCGTGGGAGCACTGAAAGAAACTGAAAATAACTGTCGTTGGTTTAGTATAACTTTGTGACACTTATTTTGAAACTGTGGGAGCACTTGCTTATTGTCGCTAGCGGCCTCCCGGGTCGCTCCCAAGCGGGACGAGGATCCAGTGCCTTGCTGTGGCCAAGGCACAGCGTACCTTGCCCCCTCCCATCCACCATTGGAATTGATCCAGCGGCCAAAAGAAACTGAATGAGTGGACAAAACAACAGAAAACAGAGTGCACTTTTTTCAGACAGAGAAGAGAGCAGAGAATTGGTTCAGTTAACACAATACAGTACAATTCAGTTTAGCAAACTTCAACAAAAAAGAAGAACGTCTCAACACATCATCAATACAAAAAAGGAGTACGTCCCAACACTTCAATACAAATACAACTTTCTAAACTTACTAGAAGTTTTAGCACACAACAACAGCAGAAAGTTGAACACAATACATTTTCTTTTGCAGGTCTGAACAAACTAATTTTTAAAGCACTTGACATTGAAATTTGTTCTTACATAATCATTCAAGTACATAGAGTTGGCCCTTTTACCAGTGAACATAGGCCACAAAAGACTATAGTTAGCCCATAAGTCCAAAATACTACAGTCAACCCTGTCCAAAATACAGTCGACACCACCCAAAATACTATCTAACAAGCTTGTACATGCTAGAACAGATTTTCATCATAACTGGTAGTTGTCAAGAGCTGCATGTAACTCATTATCTTGTTGCACTCTTGAAACTCTATATTTGCTCCTTTATCATGCCCATCCTTCTCCACTCCTACTTGAGGCTCTACACCATCATGTTTCTTGTGTTGCTACAATAAAAATTCTAGTAAGTTTAGGAATGAACGGTAACAACACATCATGTACATATTGCTACATACCTTTGCTCTTTCGTTTTTGGATGGAGCAACTTTAGTTGGCTTGCGCTTCCTTTTGAGTAACTTATCAAGCCAAGTTTGTCTTCTCCTCAATCTTTTTGATTGGACCTGTTTTTTCTTGAGCTTTGCAGCACTAAGAACCTCATTTGTTTGTTGCATATTTGGGTCAACATTTTCTTTGTCATTGCATGCCTTATTCGGCGCATTGGTAGTTGCATTGAGTTTATCTTCTAGTTGTGGACCAATGCAATCAAGTGCATTTTCTAACATCAAACAACATTCTAGAGAGTAGGCTATTTTGTATGCCAAAGTGTGAAATTTGTGAGACAAATCCTTGTACCGAAGTTGGGCTTCCAACTTTGGATTTTCTATCACGTTCCTTCCTTGTCTATCTTGTATACTTCCATTGCGTGCTTCTCTAGTCCATCTCTTTAAGATATAATGTGCCGGCAATACTTTTATATTCATCAAATCAAGCACTTTGAGACCATGTCCACACAATATTCCCGTCCTATTGAACATTCCACAACTACATGAAACTTTTGGGTTAGAGGATCACCAATCACTATGCACTCCTCCTCGAATTTTAAATCACCATGCAAACTCCCAATAGCAACCGCGAACTTGTTATGTCCATCCAATGCTCTAGTGCATGCAACCATCGATCTTTCATATTCACTTTGAAAAGCTTCAAAAATAATTGGAGTGTACTCTTTGCTTGCTAGCACCAACATAGGTGTGTGCATCTTGATTCTTGCCAACTTCTTCCTTGCATCAAATTCAGATTGCAATTCCTTTCTTCGTTTTACTTCCACTGCCCTCTCAAAATGCATCAAGAACCGAACAATATGAAAATCTGATTTCAAATGGTTTTTCAGTGAATTGTTGAAGCTCTCACTAAGTTGTGTACTTATCACTCCCAAACTAAACACATCTCTCATATAACATTCAACCCATTTTTCTTTCGACTTGTAGATACTATCTAACCAAGTTTGCTTATGCACTTTATGCCTCAAATTGTCAAATGCTTCTTGAAATTCTGTTTTGTCCTCATAGCCATACATACATTCACTAAAATCAGTGAGAATATGAGACTCCTCATCTTCATCTTCATCTTTTTCTGCCCCTTCATCTTTCTCTTTCCCTTCATCTTTTCCTTCACTCTTCAATGGAGATAAATCCTTGACATCATTTTGCATTATATGAAAAGTGCACAATCCATGGTAGGATTCTGTGAAGACTTTTCCTATAGCTTTCCCCATTGCTGCATCTTGATCCGTATAAATAGTTCTAGGTTGCCTCCCATTATGTGTAGCTAGAGGTCTCAAAAAGCCATGTAAATGAGTCACATGTTTCATCAAATAGCAATGCAGCACCAAAAATGGTGGTTTCTCTAAACTGATTGAGTCCAAGGAAAACACCAAATGGCCTATATTCTTTAGAAAAATGGTGCCAAAAGTAGTATCGAATGTGACAACATCGCCAAAAGTGTGCATAGTCAAGAACCATTTTAGCATCAGCCCAGAATATGTTGGTTATATGCTCCTCACAGTCCAACTGCAAAGCATATTGAAAAGATGGGTTCTCAATGATTTTGTCATGGAAGTACTTCGACATACTTCCAGCCTGTCCAAAAGCCAACTCTCTATGCCGCTTTCTTCTCAAATGATTCTTTTGGTCAACACAAGTGTAGCCGAGGTTAAGTGGTCCACCAACTCGACGACAAGCAAGCTCATGTGCAGCTTTTGGCATGATTCCAGAATCATCAGCGGCTTCTATTTCAAAAGCTTGTACTTCGGAAATCTTCCTTTGTGATGCCATCAAGTGACAAGTTTGTGGCAATTGAAGGTAATGATTGTGTTCTAGCACAATATCTGTGACTTCATAATTTTTTGCCACTCGATCCAATGTTATAGTCATCCGAGCTTTGCAATCCGTTCTTGTTTCAGCTCTAATACGCTTTGGCACATGATCCAATGTTATCCCTTTCTTTCAAATACCCTCATTTGAACAAACAAATCTGAATGAAGTCACTTCACCATCACACTTGCTTACATTTTTGTTTCTCTTCCTCACATCAAACCCTGCATGGTCCCCATATGCAACCCAAAACACCCAAGCTTCATCTGCATTTCTGAACCTCATACCAACTTGAGGTATTCCCTTGCCAATTTCTCCCATTGCACAACACTTGCAAATACACAACACTGACATCACTCAAATCTTGCCAAATTGCACACACCGCAAGCCCAATCAGCAACAATTCTGTCAAATAGGACAGTACATATGTCACTCAATTTGACAGAGCACATTAAAAAAAATGCTAAATGGCAAAGTGGCTACCTGCAGGGGCCGGGCCTAGAGCTTGCTTAATGGACACTGCTCGAGGAGGGGTCGCAAGGGGGTGGAGGGAGCTATGGGAGGGAGTGCGGTGGAGTAGCCCGTAGTGGCGGCGGAGGAACCTGCCGCCGCCGTTTTCTTCAGTGGACGCCGCCGGAGCTCGATCCACTCCCTTTCCAGCGGCGGGGCGGGCGAACAGCGGCGGCCACGGGGCGGGCGAGATGCTGCGGCGGCTGGCGAGCGGCAGGACGGGGGAGATGCGGCGACAACGGGGTGGACGAGATGCGGCGGCGGCGGGGCGAGCGAGCAGTGGCGGTGGGTGCCGCACAGTTTTCTCCCAGCCTGCACGCCGTTTCCCCTGTCCCGCTCGAGAATTTTCCGCTGGTTTTGTCGATTGGCTGTGAACTGCTGCTGGCCACTGGATCAATTCCAACGGTGGATGGGAGGGGGCAAAGTACGCTGTGCCTTGGCCATAGCAAGGCACCGGATCCTCATCCTCCCAAGCGACTCCGGAGGCACCGCCGCCGCCACCCAACAAGTCGATCCTAGCCACCAAATCCCCCTGTCGCTGCTGGAGGAGGCAGACTCTCGGCGAACTGTGACAGCGGGGCCGTCCTCGCTACTTCCTCTCTCCCCGGATCTAGCCTCTTCTCCAACCCCCACCCCTTCAGTCGCCGGCAGGTCCTAGCGTTGGGATGCTCCAGCGACTCCGCACCGGTGTTTGGAGGAGGCATTCCTCGGTCGTGACGTCAGATTCAGTGGCTGGCTGTCTGCTCTGCATGCATGCCGGCCTCAGGCTTGGATGTGGCACAACAAGAGACAACTTCTCCGCTTCTTGTGTGCATCTTCAGATGCAGCGGTGGATGTTTGGGTGATGCGTGGGACCTCCCTATGCGGGCCGGTCTCTAGCCAAATGTGATCGGAGTTGGCGTCGGGACCTTGGTGTGCACAGGGCTTCCCACTGGATGTGGACCATGGCGGCGAGGTGTTGGCCTTCCACGCAGGCAGTGGCCGGCTAGCAGCGCTTACAGTTCTATGCCTTGTGGTAGTGATTCAGATCCGATCAGCCGTATGGTGATGACTACAAAGTACTGCGGCGACTTCCTACGGCTCCACGACGACCATGGTCATCGAAAGGTTGGGAGGGGTTATCTCTCCTGATTCGGTGGTTGACTTCGATGGTGACATTTAAATTATATACGACAGCTTGACGCACATGGGTGGTTGTGCAGTGGAGACGGTCACATTGCATATTAGAAAAATGGTGACGACAAGACATGAGTGACTTCGATAATGGTGCTACTCGAGCACCCGGTCTTGAGCTCAGGAGTGAAATTCTAGGTCAGACCCGAGTGGTTATACCTCGCAATGGCGACGTTTTTCTTACGCCGTTACCTTTTTGAAGGCATTGCTTGGATCGGCTCGGATTGATCTTCTGGGTGAGAATCTAGATTCCGGCCTTGTGGTTGGATCCGGTGTGGCGGTGTCTGGGTGTCGCTCCCTTCCGAAAGGCATTGCCGTGTAAGAACCTCATTGTCCATGTGGTGTCATGAAATTGTTGGTGCAGATATGGTCATTAATTATTGTAGTTTGATCATCGCAAATCGGATCGCCTTGTTTTTTTTCTTTTTCCTCACCTTCGTATACCTTTGGTTTTAAATGACTTTACTTGTTCTTGGCGTTTTTTCGTGTCTGTGTGAGTTGATGTAGGCTGTTGTGTGCATCTTAATTATGCAGAGGTTGGGTGTGTGTCCATTATGCTATGTATCTTCTTGATGCTTCATTTTAAGCTAATAAAATCCACCAATTGTCGAAAAAACTTGCTTAGTGTCGCTTCTTTCGGGGCTTGATTTGTGTTAAAGCTAAATAAGATTACAATGCTAAAGCAGCATGTTATGTTATGTGATGGAGGCCGTGTGATGAAGTCAAGAAACTGCTGCCTTTTTATCTTTTCCGTTTTCTGCAGTACTTCACAATGTAAGAGCATCTTCATCTGATGTCCCCACGTGTTATGCTGCCGAAATTTTTTATGAGGATTTGCCCGGCTTGTCAAAATTTTGGCCTCGTTTGTAATGAAGCAAAAACTTTAGGGTGTTTTGTGTAAAATGTTAGGGTCTTGGCTGCGAGATTTTCTTATTTTCCGAGGATTGAAAAATAAAAATTAATTATTTCGCTTTAAAGAAGAAAGAAAGTGAAAAAAAAAACAATTAGAGATCAATCAGGGGGAAAAGGGTTGGACAACAAGTGCGTGCACGCTTGAGAATTCGTATATACTATGTTTGTTGGCAAAAAACTTGGTTCGTTGAGCTGAGCACGGGAGCAAAGAGAACGACATCTCCTCGTAAACGCAGAAATGAATTCCATCGTAAGTTGGCTCACGCGCGCTGGGCTCGGCTGAAAAATGGAGTAGACTAATTTTTTCGCCTTGGCCCCGGAAATGGAGAAATGGAGCGACAAATTTTCCATTGCGATTGCCGATTGGAACTGCACCTGCACGGCGATGGAAAACATTAACGGAAATGCGCTTGCATGCATCCCCACTCACCAAGTCAAATCAGACGTAGCAGTTGGTCAAAGTAAAAAAGTCAAGGCAGGGGCATTGCGGGTCATAGACCTCCAGTCCAGGGTGCAGCGAGCGGCCCAACCTTGGCGCTTCCGAGCTGCAGAGTCACAGCCTTCCCTTGCTCCTGTCTAGGGCTACTCCCGAGTAGACACAGACTGGAACAGTAGCAACCATAGAAGGAGGCTCAAGTCAAATGCATGCGGCATGCCCTGCCCTATCGCAGAATAGAGCTGCCATGCCATTAGTCCAAACCACACAGAAGAGAACACCACTGTTCGGCCTTCCTCCTCCCCACATCACACTCCATTCCACATTGGAATTCCAGTTCACTTCTCGCGCTGTCCAAATGCTGTCCTCCGACCGTCCGGCCCCCTTGTGCCATTTCAAGGGCCCTGGGAGCAATTTTAACGGGCCGACTTTTTATCCGTTTGGATCGGTCGTCCGCCCGCGTCTGTCCTATTTTTCATATAGGTCGGCAGCGCGTCCCGTGTCGACCCATATATGCAGGCGTGGCCGGCTGTCCGCCCAATTTTACATTGCATTTAACATATTGTGAAATGAAAATTTAACAAACAAAATAGTTTAGTACTATAAAAATAAAAATGTTTCACATAGTTTTGTAAACGAATAAAAAAAGATGCATCTATTGGTTGCCAACGTGAGTCCACATATACTCAATCAAATCATTTTGCAGTTGCACGTGAGTTTTCCAATCACGCATGTCTTCATGAAACTGAGTGAACTGCTCAAATGTTGCCGCTACTCCATACTCAGGCACAACATTCTCACCCTGAAACTGAAAGCCTTGATCGTACAGATGTTCCGGACGCTCGTCTTCTACGATCATATTATGCATGATCACACAAGCAGTCACCACCTCCCATAGTTTCTATGTGCTCCAAGTATTAGCAGGATACCGAACGATACCCCATCGAGATTGCAAAACACCAAAAGCACGCTCGACATCCTTTCTAGCACTCTCTTGCTTTTGGGCAAATCTTTTTGTTTTCTTTCCGACAGGGTTGGGTATTGTCTTTACAATAGTGGTCCACTAAGGATAGATACCGTCACCCAAATAATATCCTTTGTCGTAGTTGTGGCCGTTGATAGTAAAGTTCACCGGTGAGCTGTTGCCTTCGGCAAGCCTAGCAAACATCGGCGAGCGTTGAAGCATGTTGATATCATTGTGTGATCCAGCCATGCCAAACAAAGAGTGACAGATCCATAGATCTTGAGACGCCACGACCTCTAGTATGACAGTGCAAGCCCTGTCATGTCCCATATACTGCCCTTGCCAAGCAGAAGGGCAGTTCTTCCACTCCCAGTGCATGCAGTCTATACTGCCAAGCATCCCCGGGAAGCCCCTGCTACCATTCATCGCCAACAAACGGGCTGTATTTTCAGCTGTCGGCTCTCTCAAGTACTCAGGGTCAAACACAACAATCACAGCCTTGCAGAACTTATACAGGGACTCTAGGCATGTAGACTCGCTCATACGGACGTACTCGTTAATGAGATCACCGGGCACTCCGTATGCAAGCATTCGGATGGCGCCAGTGCATTTCTGATAAGAGGAGAAACCAATCTTGCCGACGGCATCCTCTTTTCACTCGAAGTAGTCATCACAGCCGACCACTCCCTCTCTAATACGGTTGAAAACATGCATACTCATACGAAACCGGCGGCGGAATTTGTGATGTTTGAACAACGGGTTTGTTGTATCAAAGTAGTCCTTCTAGAGAAGAAAATGCCCGCTCTCCCGGTTACGATTCAACGCCGGAAGATGACCCGGAATGGAGCCACGAAACAACGGCCGCTGGTTGTTGAGGTGGTGATGGACCAACACGGCAGTCAATATCTCCTCCTCCTCGTCGGACGACGAATCTTCGGAGTGGCAAATGAAATTGTGAAAAAAAAAACTTGTCGGCGGAGTCCATTTTCATACCTTGACAAACTGTCGAACAACTTGCATGCGTCGAAGAAGGAGACGACCGGCTAGGGGAGACGCGGCGCCCATAGACTAGCTAGCTGCCCTGCCGGAGTCCGACGAGTGTGACGGCGTCGGACGAGCGTGCCGGTCGTATGTGGCGGGGGCGGCGAGGCGTCTTCTTGGTCGCGGGGCGGCTGGGCGGTGGGGGAAGCGGCGGCGGGAACCAGTTTGCTCCCCGGCGACAAAACGGCGGCGGCGGATTACTGGGGGCAGGGGCGACGTTGCTGGATGGATGTGGAGGCGGCGGTAGCTGGAAGAGTCGCCGGCAAAAATGGACGGCGGCGTCGGTGACGGAGGAGACGGGGGCGAGGGTTGCTTGTTGGCCGGGGGAGGGAAGGCCAATGTGCCACAAACCAGCGGGCCTGGGACAGAAGTAGGCGAGCGCACGCGCGTCCGTCGCGTGTCTGCACCGACGCAAATCATGTCAAAAAATAGGCTCGGAATGGGTCGCCTACGGACGAAAAATGGATGCGCGTCCGTTCAGGTCGATGCGTTGGGCCGCCTTTTATGTCTGCGTCGACTCAAATGAATGGCCGCAGACGAAATGGATCGCCCCATTAGAGTTGGTCTGAGGTCCCTGCCGCCACGACCGCCGTCCGCGGCCTCACCGACGTATCCCTCCCGGACTCCATCATCAAGCTATACTTTACTGGCAGTTCCAATGGTCCGAGGGCGCACTACGCGGGGCGCGTCGCCTACGCCTGCATCACCCCTCCGTGCGGCACATACCCGGAGCCCTTCATCCGCCGCGTCTTCCGCACCCTGGCGCTCGACCTGCAACAGAACTTCCAGTTCCTCCGTCCCGCCTTGGGCTCCGGTGACATTCTTATGTCATTCCGCAGGCCCGCCCTGTGACCGGGAGGCGGCCATGCGCAGGCAGCCGTTTCAACTCGACGGCGTCACGGTGAAGCTCGTGCCCGTTGAAACCATGACGGATGTCTCCCGCGGCGGCAGCTACATGGTCCACGCAGCACTGCACGACTACCCTGTCGAGCAGCGGACGGGGATACACACCGCGGACAACTGCCGCAGCTTTGGGCTCGTGCGCGAGATCGATCGCGCCTGCTTCGCGGCGCCCGACCTCTCCACCGTCCGCGTCGTCCTTCAGGTCGAGCACCCTCGGGAAATCCCCCGCGAGCTCCGGATCTACTACGATGATTGCTCCGCCAGCGTCGTCCCCGTCGAGATCGTCAGGGTTTGGGAGTGGTCGCACTCCTACGACGCCAATGGGAAGTACTTGCCTCTCTTCATATACTGTATCTCCTATCATATATGCTTGTACTAAATAGAACTGAGAATTTCTGCTTAAATTAAGAAATAGCGTTGTTTTTGATAATAACAGGGTGAATGATCCCTGCATACCTGTTAATTTACTGCTAATATTTTTATATGATTGAAACATTTTGTAGAAAAACCCCGCAAGAAGTGAGATGATGAAGGCAGGAGTGAAGCATGTTGGTGAAGTGGCTGAAGAAGTATTTAGAGCAGCACATGGGTGCCGTTTGGAGACTAGAAGAATCATGGGGTGACCAAAACTTCAAGTCTTTCCTGTTAGAAAATATTTGTAATCTCAACCTACTTCCTATCTTGTATCCTATTCAAACTCTTGTAAACCCAAACTTGTACATCACGGCAACCTCCTGCCTACATCAATATATACTCGATGCGGCTCCCCTCGATGGGAGTAGGAACGCTTATTCATCTTACATGGTATCAGAGTCTCCTCTTCCACACATCTAGCCACAAACCAAAAACCCTAGATCATACACAACATCGTCTCCATGTCTTCCTCAGCCGGTGTCGCCCTCAACCTTGGTTCACCGCCATCTGAGAAGCTTGCAAGAGGAAACTTCATCCTCTGGAAGACGCAGGTTCTCCCAGCCCTACGAGGCGCGCAGGTAACTGGGCTTCTGGATAACTCCGATGCCGCTCCACCCAAAATAGTGGAGATCACGAAGGCGGACAAGACAACGGCGCAAGAGCCGAATCCGCAGTACGGGCCCTGGATCGCCAAAGACCAGCAGGTCCTATCATATCTACTCAACTCCATGTCTCCTGAGATTCTTGCGCAAGTCGTCGGGAAGGACTCCACCTTCGAGCTATGGACAACAGTCAATAATCTTTTCGCCTCACAATCGCAATCTCGGATCACCAACCTGAGGATCGCGATCACCAACACCAAGAAGGGCACCATGTCTAGCTCGGCATATATGGCAAAGATGAAAAGTCTTGGGGATGAATTAGCGGCGGCTGGTCGTCCTGTCTCTGATCCGGAGATGGTGGACTATATCCTTGCAGGCTTGGACCACGACTACGACTCTATGGTGGCGGCGATCGGCGCTGTCAAAAACAACATCACCGCCGACGACCTATTTGCTCAGATCTCTGCCTTTGATCAAAGGATGGAGATGCTGGGCGACTCATCTTCTGGCGGGTTCCACACATCTGCTAATGCGGTCTACAGGGGCCGTGGTCAGTCCCGTGGCAGGTCTCGCGGGCGAGGAGGAAGGGGGCGCGGCCGTGGTGACCGCCATCCCCCTCCCTCCAATGGAGGCGGCGGCTTGAGAGGACGTCCTCGATAGCAGCAGCAGCAACATCAGGTGCGTGAACAGCAACACGACTACCCTGAGTGCCAGATATGCCTCAAGCATCATCCAGGGGGTGCACGTGTTTGCTGGTGGCGCTATGAAGAGAACGATCAAGAAGAAAAGGAGGCACATGCTGTCTCCTATGGCGTGGATACCAATTGGTACGCCGACAGTGCTGCAACAAACCACATTACAGGTGAACTGGACAAGTTGACGATGCGGGAGAGGTACAATGGAGGAGACCAAATCCGCACGGCAAGCGGCTCTGGTATGGATATTACTCATATTGGTAGTTCAATTGTTAAAAACCCCGTGAAAAATTTGCACTTGAAAGATGTCTTGCATGTTCCTGAAACATCCAAAAACCTTGTTTCCGTTCATCGATTCACTCTTGATAACAATGTTCTCATAGAATTCTACCCTTATTTTTTCTTGGTTAAGGACTTGACAACAAGGAGAATCATTCTTAGAGGACGGTGCGTGGGAGGTCTCTACCCACTCATATCATCATCATCATCATCATGGTCAAATAAACAAGCAAACATTGTCACCAAACCTTCATCGTCAAGGTGGCACAGTCGTTTAGGTCATCCATCTTCAGTCATAGTTAGATATATTCTTAGCAAAAATAAGCTCTCTTATGAGCCTAGTGTTGAGTCAGTTTGTGATCCATGTCAACAAGCCAAAAGTCATCAATTGCCTTATTCTATTTCTACTAGTGTATCTACTGCCCCATTGCAACTCATATTTTCAGATGTATGGGGGCCAGCCCCTACTTCAGTTGGTAGATTTTCCTATTATGTAAGCTTCATTGATGACTATAGTAAATTCACTTGGATCTACTTGTTAAAGAAAAGGTCTAATGTATTCCAAGTCTTTATCAATTTTCAAAATCTTGTTGAACGTAAATTGAGCTCCAAAATTATTGCCATGCAAACTGACTGGGGTGGTGAGTATGAAAAGTTAAATTCCTTTTTCCAAAAGCTTGGCATCTCACATCATGTGTCTTGCCCTCATGCTCACCAACAGAACGGATCAGCTGAGAGAAAGCACCGTCACATAGTTGATATGGGGCTGGCACTTCTAGCCAATGCATCTATGCCACTTAAGTTTTGGGATGAAGCCTTCTTAACCGCCACATACCTCATCAATTTGCTTCCAAGCAAGGTTATCAAATTTGAAACACCCATTACACGTCTTCTTGGTGTCACACCCAACTATACATCTCTTCGTGTTTTTGGCTGCGCATGTTGGCCAAATCTTAGACCCTACAACACACGCAAGCTCGCTTTTCGCTCTAAAAGATGTGTCTTTTTAGGATATAGCCCCATGCATAAAGGGGTTAAATGCCTTGATGTTCCCACTAGTAGGGTCTACATATCCAGAGATGTAGTTTTCGATGAGTCCGTGTTTCCCTTTGCCTCTCTTCATCCCAATGCCGGTGCTCTTCTACGCAAAGAAATTCTTCTCCTTCCTACACATCTTCAGTCTTTTGATCATGGGGGTGACAGTTGTACTAACCAATGTGATGATATTCCTACTGGCACTGCTTCTTCTCTTATGCCTGTGCAGGCTCCTGGAGAAAATGGCGCTCAGAATGATCAAAATCCCGAAAATATTGCTCCAAATGACCTTATATTTCATGCTGCGGAAGAAGACGAGCCTGGCACGGATAACGAAGGCGATCCGGCGGCGCCTAATGCTCCTGTGCGTGTGCAGGCCTCGGATCACGCGAGCAGATCCGCCTCGGATCGCGCGGATCGCAATCCCACCAACAGCAGCACCGAATCGGGGGAAGGCCACTCCCGCCCCGCCACGCCAGCGACAGGCGGGTCTAGCAGCGGGGCCAGATTCCCCTCGTCCCGCGCGTGCATGCAGCCGTGGTCGGGTAGCGGATCCGCTGTGCCGCTTCGGGCGGTTACAGCGCGTGTGTCTTCAGAGGCGGCAGCCACACCAGAGGCTACTGGATCTCCTGTGCGTGCTACGGCCGATTCTCCTGCGCATGCGTCAGTCCATGCAGATTCGCTCGGATCTGCTGTAACATGTGCACCTGCGGCTCAGCCTGTGGCTTCCTTAAGAGTTATGACTAGGCTGCAGAAAGGTATAAGAAATCCTAAGGTGAGAAAAGATGGAACTATACCATATGGTATGCTATGTATTGCAGGAGAACCAACAACATTGAGCAGTGCACTTGATGATCCCAAATGGAAGAAGGCAATGGATGAGGAATATTCTGCACTCATGAGGAACAAAACCTGGCATCTTGTACCAAATCAGAGAGGTAAAAATATCATTGATTGTAAATGGGTGTACAGGATTAAAAAGAAGGCAGATGGCTCCATTGACAGGTATAAGGCACGTTTAGTTGCCAAAGGCTTTAAGCAACGTTATGGCATTGATTATGAGGACACTTTTAGTCCTGTTGTGAAAGCTGCAACTATCAGACTTGTGCTAGCTATTGCTGTTTCCAGAGGATGGAGCCTAAGACAGCTAGATGTACAGAATGCGTTTTTTCATGGTGTTCTGGAAGAGGAAGTGTTCATGAGACAACCACCTGGGTATGAGAGTAAGAAACTACCACATTATGTTTGCAAGCTTGACAAAGCACTTTATGGCTTGAAACAAGCACCCAGAGCATGGTACTCTAGATTGAGCTTACAGTTGAAATATCTTGGCTTCATGGCTTCAAAGGCTGATACATCCTTGTTTATTTATAACAAGGCAGGAGTGGTCATTTTTGTGCTCATATATGTTGATGATATCATAGTTGCAAGTTCCTCACAGAATGCTACTAATGCTCTTTTGCATGACCTGAGTTCAGAGTTTGCCTTGAAGGATCTAGGTGATTTACACTTCTTCCTAGGTATTGAAGTCAAGAAAACACAAGATGGTATTGTGTTGAAGCAGGAAAAATACATTACTGAACTTCTGTCTCGCATGGGAATGCAAAACTGTAAGCCAGTACCTACACCTTTATCTTCCTCAGACAAACTCTCAGCATATGAAGGAGAACCACTTCGAGAAGAGGAAAGTACAAGGCATAGGAGTACTGTGGGAGCATTGCAATATTTAACTCTCACACGTCCAGATATCTCATTTGCTGTCAACAAGGTTTGTCAGTACCTACATGCACCTACTTCTGCACATTGGACAACTGTCAAAAGGATTGTGAGATATATAAAGCATACTATGGAAATAGGACTTCACTTCAAATGTTCTAATTCCTCTCTTGTGAGTGCATTCTCTGATGCTGATTGGGCATGATGTAGTGATGACAGAAGATCAACTGGAGGTTTTGCAATATTCTTTGGATCCAATCTTATTTCTTGGAGTGCTAGAAAGCAAGCAACTGTGTCACGTTCTAGTACAGAAGCTGAATATAAGTCGTTGGCAAATGCAACTGCTGAAATCATTTGGGTTGAATCACTTCTTGAAGAATTGGGGATCAAGAACAAGCGTATCTCGTGCTTGTGGTGTGACAATTTGGGAGCAACATATTTGACTGCAAACCCAGTGTTCCATGCAAGAACAAAGCATATAGAAATTGATTTTCACTTTGTGCGCGAGAGGGTTGCAGCAAAGAAACTTGAGATACGGTTCATCCCTTCCAAGGATCAGTTAGTAGATGGCTTCACCAAGGCACTACCAGCAAGACCGTTTGAAGAGTTCAAGAGCAATCTTAATTTAGGATAGTTGAGATTAAGGGAGGGTGTTAGAGAATATTTGTAATCTCAACCTACTTCCTATCTTGTATCCTATTCAAACTCCTGTAAACCCAAACTTGTACATCACGGCAACCTCATGCCTACATCAATATATACTCGATGCGGCTCCCCTCGATGGAAGTAGGAACGCTTATTCATCTTACATTTCCCAGGACCGTGCTGCTGCGACAAATGCTTAGAGAGGCTTCAAGACCATCATGTTCTTCGCTTCTCTTTGATTCTTTTGGTTTCTTCTTGGGGGGGGGGGAGCAATAAATTTCTGTATGATTAGCAGTTTGTATGTCGCTTTAGACACTTTTCTGCCGTCAAAACTATGTTGTTAAACCTGGTGCTGGGACTTGCATTTGAGCCCAGGCCTTACATCTTCCCCAGGGCAATGGGGGTGGGGGTGGGGGGGGGGGGGGGGGGGGGAGAGAACTCTCTTTTATAAAAAAAAGAAGTGAGAAAACAGTACGATAATATACTGTATCTCCTATCATGTGTTAAACGGAAGGGAGAAAGCAGTATGACATACTTTATCTCCTATTATATGTCAAATGAAAGTGAGCGAACAATATGAAGCAGGGAATTCAAGACGAGAGCTCATGTTAGCGTCAAATAGAGGGGCTTTCGCTGAAGGTAGACGCAGATGGGTCGGCCCATTTGGAGGTTAAGAACTCGAGCGCGTAAAAAAATCGCCAAAAAGACCCGCGTGATCGAACTCGCACCTCACGCTCGTGAAGACAAGAAACCGAACCAATAGAGGTTTTTTCAAGCAATTCAAGAAAATAGAGAACAAAAAATAGAAATTCCGAACAAAATTCGACAAACGCGAACACTTTTTAAAACCATATTTTTTCCCAAAAACGTGAACACATTTTGAAATTGGAACAAACTTTTCAAACATGAACACCTGTTGAAAAGATGAACAAAAATTCCAAAATTCCAGAAAGATGCACAATTTTTAAAATATACATTGAATATTTTTGTAATATACGCTGAACAACTTGTAAATACATACTGAAGATTTTTGTGATATAAGCTGAACAAATTTTAAATATAGATTGAATATTTTTGTAATATAAGGTCAACAATTATTAACTACACATTGAACAGTTTTGTGAGATATGCTGGAGAATATTTAAATACACAACTCCTGTTTGACGCTCGTTAGCATCAAAACATAGGAGTTTTCGCTGAAGGTAGACGTAGATGGGCCGGCCCATTTGGAGGTTAAGAACTCGAGCGCGTAAAACATTGCCAAAAAGTGTGCAAACTAAATGATGGCAAATGTACATCATGGTGGAATGCATTTTTGGGCGTACTAGTCACAACGCAAGTTTATGGAATTTGTTCATATCATGGCAAGTTTCATATCTGGTCACATGGCAAATTCATGAAAAAATTTGTTTCCTGAAAAAAACATGGCAATAGTCTATAAAAATCTTTGAAATGTCCACATGGCAATTTTAAAAAGTTTAAAACTTGTCACGTGGCAACGACACTTGGGTCTCAACACCACAAACGAAACACCATCGACTAGCTGCAAGTTGAGAAGAACACCTAGACGAAGACACAAGCACAATTGAGCCCACTCTTGCAGTCCAAAAAATTGCGTCATGGAACTACCTGCATTATCCCTTTATCACCACCGTTCTCGCTCTTGCACTTGCAAGATTTCCCTCTGCGGATGCCAGATTGAGGAAGAGTTTTTCCCTCAAGAGACATCTGATTGCATTGATCATGCCATGGTACAAGTTAGTGAGGAAATTATTAAGCTTGATGGAGAATAGGTCCCCGAGGTTAAGCACCGACACTCCGACGACAACAACAACTTCGCCCATAAGAACGACATCTTCGGTGAACTCAGATGAGTGGATAGGCTCCAGGTGTGGTGGAGAGGGCTCCAAAGCCACATCAGGGAGTTGAAATCGGTCCCTCACAAAATTTATGAAGCACGACCATGATCTATAACACCAGTGTGCATTCATGCCAGAGGCCTTGCCCAGAGAGGGCAAGGCATGAAATGACGATGAAGCGATCGAAGAATCAAGGGAGAAGCATCCATATAGTTCCACATCAGGCAACATCAAGCTTAGAGAGAGAGAGAGAGAGGAGGAGGAGGAGGAGGCGTAATAGGAGCTCCATCTCAATCAGCGCATGAGAGACGACCAGATACAAAAGAGTCGTTGGGGTGCTGAAATATTTGACGTTGACTAGACCTGACACCAACTTCATCGTTAACAAAGTGTGTCAATACATGCAGTCTCCTAAAGGACAACATTGGGGGAAGCCAAAAGGATTCTTGGGTATATTAGAGGAACCATGCAATTCAGTTTGAAGATCATCTGGTCTTCCTCATCTTTGCTGAGTGCGTTTTTCGATGCCGGCTGGGCAGGCTCAACAGATGATCGGCGCAGCACCGGGGGGATTTGTGGTGTTCTATGGAGGGAATCTAGTGCCTTGGAGTGCAAGAAAGCAAGCGACCATCTCCTGGTCGTCTACAGAAGCAGAGTACAAGTCGATAGTCAATGCCACAACAAGGATTATCTGATTTCAGTCATTGCTTCGTGAGCTAGGTGTTACTCAACAAACCCTAGTCCTATGGTGTGATAACCTGGGTGCTACGTATTTGTCAGCCAACCCGGTGTTTCATGCTCGAACAAAACACATCGAAGTTGATTTTCACGCTCAGAAAAATAATTTGTCTCGTCTTATGTGTAGTTGGACATGTGAACCATCCAAATAATTCTTCAATGGCGTTTCTTAAATATATCAACATTATAATTTTTTGGAACATTTCATGATTTTTTCCCTATATTTCACTATTTTTTAATTGTTCCATTGTCCCTTTTTGTTGTTGTTTCCTTGTTTCTCTGTTCATAAAATACTGGAATTTCATATCTTCTATGCCGCAACATTGTGCTTGTTTCTTGCCATCTTTTCCGTGAGTGCATCTAGTTCTTGCCTGCTCTTGTACAAATTAATTTGTACCCACCATTATTCACTTCCTTCATGCATGTCATGGTATCCTTTGTGTCAGTACTGGAGATGCTCACAGAATCTTTAAGGATTAGTATCTTGCAAATGTGCAAATTATTCAATTTTTTCAAAACTTTCTCTTTAAAAGTTGCTCATGTTATACTCACAAAAGGAAAATACGTAGATGTGGGTCCCACAAAAAACAAAAATATGTACATGGGTATTCGATGAAATTAATAAAAGAAAAAAAATGAGATTTTTTTAAAATAAACTTGACTTTCTTTTGCACTAGTATATCAATTTTCGTGAAGGGGAAACCCCCTTGACTTCCGCAAAAAACAAACAAATTATATACTACTAGTTACTATTCACATGATTTTCGCCTTCAATTTTATTTTCTTTTTTGCCCTAAAGTTAGCGGGTTTTTCTTCGCCATTTTTTCAACGAGTACAACAGAAGGTCAACTTTATTTCAGAAACTTTTTCATTGTTTTGACCTTTTGTAATTACTATATTGTTCATATAGGTTGTATATACACCCAGTAACCAAACGTTCCTGTCCGCCTGCGCTCCTATCACCCCAGGTCTCCAACCCCGCCTGTGTGGCTTTGTCGCTTTAAAATCTTTCCCCGCGCAACTTTAGAGTTCCCAGGCGATTCGAGCTATCCGGCTGACACCGGTTTAAACTATTGGTGACGTGTCAAAAAAAGATTTGTTTGAAGTTTTTGGTATTTATTTGGAATTTATTATTCATGATGTACGGTGGTGAAAGTGCTAGTGATCGACTAGAGGGGGGGGGATGAATAGGCGATTTTTAATGAGAGTCTTCAAAACATGGAAGTTTCGAAGACAAACGTTAGAAATAAACCTATTACCATGCAGCGGAAGGTAGACTACACTAGGCAAACCATAGTCAAGTATTCAATGAAGTGAAAGCACAATGACTAATAGCAGCTAGGCAGTAAAGATCAGGTAGGAAGATATTGTGAAGCCAATCAGAACAAGCAGTCACTCAGTGAAGACAAAAGATAATGCAATCATACAATGAATTCACAAGGACCAACAACAAGTAAAGGGAAGGGAAGGATGAAACCAGTGACTCGTTGAAGACAATGATGTGTTGGACCAGTTCCAGTTGCTGTGACAACTGTACGTCTGGTTAGGGAGGCTGAGATTCAACTCAGAAGACCTCGTCTTCACCTTATTCCCCTTGAGCTAAGGACACGAGTGCTCGCCCAATCACTCTGGTAAGTCTTCAAGGTAGACTTCCAAACCTTCACAGACTTTGTTCACCGGCGATCCACAATGACTCTTGGATGCTCAGAACGCGACGCCTAACCGGCTAGAGGATTCACAGTCCTCAAGTGTAATAAGTCTTCAGATCCACAGACAGGAAGACTTAAGTGATGCCTAATACTCTTTGTCTCTGGGTGTTTAGGGCTTTATCCTCGCAAGGAATTCTCTCTCAAAGGCTTCGAGGTGGGTTGCTCTCAAACGACAAAAGCCGTACTCTAACTCTAAGCAGCCAACCGTTTATGGTTGTAGGGCGTGGGCTATTTATAGTCCCTTGGCAACCTGACCTGATTTGTCCGAAATGACCCTTGGTCACTAAGGAACTGACATGTGTTCCAACAGTCAGATTTCAAACACACACGACAACTTTACTTGGGCTACAAGCAAAGCTGACTTATCCAACTCTGGACAAGATTTGCTCTCATAGTCTTCACTCGAAGACATAGGATTTTGGTTAAGCATCACTTCAGTCATTCTGACTGGTTCTCTTGGACCCCACTTAACAGTACGGTGGTTCCTATGAATCAACAAAGAAGAAAAAGAACGACGAACGAACTAAGTCTTCGCGCTCCATAGTCTTCATGCAATGTCTTCTCTTGTCATAGTCTTCAATGTGAATGTCTTCACATACCACCTTTGACTTCAATGTCTTCTTACATTTTTAGGGGTCATCTCTGGTAGGAAAACCGAATCAATGAGGGACTTCTACCTGTGTTATCCTGCAATTCTCACAAACACATTAGTCCCTCAACTAGGTTTGTCGTTAATACTCCAAAACCAACTAGGGGTGGCACTAGATGCACTTACAATCTCCCCCTTTTTGGTGATTGATGACAAACTAGTTGAAGTTTTCAACGGGGAATAAAATATGTGAAATTGTAAAGGATAGGTTATTGTCTTCATAAGTGGCAAAGGCTCCCCCTGAAGATGTGCATATAAGTAATTTGCTTTTGGTACGCAAATCCACATGGCAGGTTGTACTTGTGGAGATCCTCTTCAACTTATGATGACAATTCATCATGCATGAAAGGTATGTGAAGATAATGACATGCATAATGAAAAATGGACGTCTACAAAATGATCTAAGTGCGGAATTTATCGTCGCACATGCGGAATTTATCATCGCATCACAGTAAAGCAAATAAGTAGCAGACGACCATCGAGTTTGAGTGTTACAACTCAAAGGACCAAATGTATCAAAACGCAAGAGTTGTAAACACTAGGCAAAATATAAAACTACCGCCCATATGAACCCGCTTGAAGACAACTCATATGCTTCTCCCCCTTTTGTCAGTAAGGACCAAAAAGGTTTGAAGACATAGAGCACCTACTCATTCCCATGAGGAGTTGGTGAAGCAGCAGGGTCGTCGGAGTTGGTTGGCGGTGCAGACGAACTCGGTGCAGTGGTGATTCGCGCTGAAGGTGGTGAAGTAGCATCGTCTTCATCATCGATGACACATGCATTCACTGTTGCAGCAGAGGAGGAGAACTCAGAGTCTTCAAGAGACGGAGTTCGTCGCAACACAGTCCTTCTTGGAGGTGTTGAGTCAAACTTGAAGCGTTCAGAGAAGCCATCCTCTTGAAGATCATCTTCAGAACGCATAAGCGTCAGCCCTTTCCATGTACGCCGACAGGTTTCATGGGAAACAAAGGCATTCTTGGTGGCAAGGTTGCGAATCCTGTTTACGTCTACCAAGAGGCTTTGCATTTGGCGCTTCAGCCAGTCATGATGCTTATCCTGTTTTTGATGAAGGGCAACCAGAAGCTCTCGGTCATTGAGAACACGGGATCGCTTCTTGGGCCGTTGTGCAATGGTGCTTTCAGTGGCTTCAGTGAGGGCACGATGAGGTGCACGGGTAGTACCAGCCAGAGGATAAACACGAGTGACTGCTGGGTCGCCTTCAATGTGTTGAGAGAAACTTTGCTTATCAGCATTCTGAAGACTAAGGGGATCCTTGGCAGGCTCTGGATAGATGGCTTCAACTGACATATCAACGTCAGGCAGAAAGATCCGATGATTGCGAGCAGAGGGTTGATAGGTGATAGCTGAGTGTAGTTTGATCAGCCGCATAATCCATGGAGCATAAAACTTCAAGCCAAAGAGATCAGATCCTGACGCAGCAAGTTGGCGGATGAAGAAGTCTTGTGCATTGAAGCATTTGTCGTGAAGAATATGGAAGACCAAAGTCTTCATAGCACCTTCCAACTTTGCATGTGGAGAATGTCCTTTGATGGGCCAGAGAGTTCGCCTTATGATGTGATAGATAGTGCGTGGCAGATAATCAAGGTCTTCAACAAAGAACTCCTTAGGATATGCAGCATCTGGAGGCAAATGCTTCATCATGCTAAGCATCTGACTCATGTTTGGTTCAGGCTTGTGAAAAATGCTCTCCATAGCTGCACTGTGAAGCTGACAACCAGGTTCACAAAGATCTCCTGGAGCGGGCAGGCCAGTGAGCTCAATGATATCAAAGGCTTTGGCTTCGTGATGAACATTGCCTGTCATCGACTCAAGGACCCAAGTTTTCGGATCCCTGTTGTAGCCACGAATATGAAGAGTGGCATAGAATTGGAGCAGCAATTCTTCGTTCCAGTGCTCCTTGTCAGTGACGAACGGCAACAATCCAGACTCTCTGAAGCAATCCAGAGCTTCTTCCAAACAGGGCAGACCAGTTATGGCTTCAGTGTCAAGGCGCATATGTGGGAAAATGTGACCTTGATTGTACAGAATGCATGAGTAATAACTGCGCTGCTGATAGCTCCAGAACCGATCAGAAGATATTCTTGCCTTGGTGTAGTGGTTCTTGGCACTATCAAAGAAGGTGTTGTGTGCCTTGAAGCCATTGATATTGAACGATCCGTGTGCAGATGTAGTGCCTGGAAACCTGAGCAACCTTGGTATTGGCTTCTGAACCTGAGGCCTGTGCTCAACGTGATAGTCAAACTGAGGACCAGCAGCAGGCGGAGGAGTCAGAAAAGGCCATTTGACAGTGATAAGTTAGCCATAGTTGAATGCTTGCTCGATAGTGTGTGGCCTTGGTGGCGGAACAGGAGCAGTGGCATCAACATAGGCGTCAGGATGCACAAAAGAGGCTTCAGGAGCAGTTGCATCATTGGCTTCATTGGCTTCTGGCACATTGGTTGGTGCAGGCTCCACATTTGCTTCAGCCATGACTACGTCATTGGCTTCATTTGTGTTGGTGGTGGCAGCCTCAAGATTCTCAACCTCCACTTGATGAGCTAGAGGGTCGGTCACGTTCTCCTCGAGAACAACATCTTGGTGAGACGGGGGTGTAGCAACTCTTGGGGCTTCTTCTTCATCGGCTGATGCAGCCGGAACATCTTCAGCCATTTTTGCTTCGGATTCAGAGACAGTCACAGTAGGAGTGGCATCTGGAAACACTTGACTTGCAACAGATTGGTGGTGCACTTCTCCTTTTGGAACGCTCGAAAGAGGGACTTGAGGCCTTGGTCCTTTGCGAAGCCTGCGTAGCGCTGGCGACGCCTGTGGAGATGGAGTTGGTTGGGCCTCAAAGTCGTCTTCTTCGTCTGGCACATGTGGTGTGACTTGTTGTTTTTGGGGAGTACTCGGGGTGTCTTGTTGTTGTGGGTGATCAGCCCATGATGCATCCTGAGCAATTGGCGTCAGAGGACGACCAATGCTGATGAGTTCGCTGTTCGTGAGAACATGCGATGATACCAAGTTGTGCTCGATCTGAGGAAGAACTACATCATCTTCAACATTGTCATGGTGACCAATGTCTTCAGCAGCGGTGGGGTCAACTGCTGGAATGCCTTCAGCTTCATGAGCCTATGTGGAAGCAGGCTCATGAACAATCAGTTGGCGCTCATGGTGTTCAGATGCAGGGCGAACCATTGAGATAGGTTCAACAACTAAGGGCTCTGTGGGAGCATCCCGGTCCTTCTTTGTTTTGCGCTTCTTCTTAGAGGGAGCGACATCAGAAGCTTCAGGATTTTTCCTTTTTCTGGCTTCAGCCTCGGCAGTCCTCGTCTTCTTCAGTTCTAAAGCGGTTGACCTGACCTTTGGCTTCGATCCAGTCATGCTGCTTGGGAAGACCATGCGAGGTTCTTCCTGCCTTGAAGGTGCAGATTGGTCAGTTGAGGGCTTCTTCTTCTTTGCAGCCATTCTGGGGTCGATGCCAGGATGACCAAGAGCCTTGCGCTTCTCAGCCTCATTGTAGGCTTGCACACACTTGTCAGCCAGGCTCTTCATGCGCTCACGAGACCCTTTAGCTTCTTCACGCTTCTTGAGAAAGGCTTCTTTGAGCTCGTGTAGCATGATCTTGAAGTTTTTGACATCTTGCACGCTGAGCTTGGCCATGTGCTTCTTGAACTGAGCTTTCTCATAGTCGATCTTTTGCTTTAGTTCAACGATGCACTGAGCTAGAGCTAGCTCAGAAGCAATGACGCCAGTGAAGGCGACACTGAGGCCAATTGGAAGTTGCAGATCTTCAAAGCTGAGATTGGGGTTTCAAACCACTCATCAATGAAGTTGTGGATGATTGCCACATCAAAGAGAGGCAAATCATTGAAGATTTCTGCTTCTTCCTTGCTCTTAATCAGTTGCTCAAGAGCGTCATCTACAAGATCTTCATCGCTGGGCAGATCAATGGCGTCGTTGCGCAGAATAGTAGCAGCAGTCAGTTCTTGGCTGGTGGGTTGCAAGGGCATCTTTACTCTCGAGGGCTTGGAGATGTGTGACAAATCTTCAGACTGCACACTGTGTTTAGGAGGTGCAGTGGCCAGAGGCTTCGCCTGTAAGACCTTTGGTGCAGGAGCAGGCTTTGAAGCTTTAGGCTTCTTTAGTTTCTTTGGCTTCGGCGGTGCAGGCGCTTCATCAGATTCAGCGACATCTGTAGGCTCATCCACGGCTGTCCCTTGAACCATGATATGAGTGATGAGACTTTCCAGGTTGTAGAAGGGCCCAACAAGATTGGGTTCAGCTTCGCGGGTGCCATCGGCACAGGGAGCAGAAGGACCAGGGTTGAAGTCTAGTCCCAATGACTTCTTGTTTTGCTTAGCCTAATTCTTGGCAAACTGGAAGTTGCGCTTGAACAGATTGTTGTCACGACACCATAGAAATGACGATGGGTCAGCATCTGCAGGCTGTGGTCCACGGACCATGCAGGGATAGAAGCCTTGTTCAATGGCTTCACCTCTGGACCTGGGTTGAAGATTTTTGTATAGGATGTCTCCCCATGGTCGCTTGATGGCATTCTTCTCAGCATATTCCTGGGTCACAAACTTGTACTTGAACCATTGCTCAGCCCAGTATCTTCGAATCCATTGGATTCGTGTCTTGCAATGATTGTAATCCTCTTCTGGATCTGTCTTGTACAGCTCTGAGAGGTCATCAGGCAGATCTCTTGATGTTCCCCCTTGACGCTGTCTGCCATCCTTCCTTGCTGATTTCTCTGTAGCCATGAACTTCAAACTGAATGGCTTCAACACGTTCAAAGGTTTCAAAGGCTTCCGCTTGCTGGTCAAACAGGAACTGGCTTCGGGAGAATTTATATGATGCTGTAAGAATTCTGCAAATGAATGCAGACTATGAGAACCAAGGGATTCCCCCACGGACATGTACCTGTGACAGCATTAAGGTGTGAGGGAAGGGGAAGAGGTCATATGCATTCTCAAAAGATTTTGAAGATAAATCAGTTTAGAAGACATTGACCTCATAGTGCGAAGACATTCACTCATAGATAGAGAGTTGGTTCTAGATTTGTACGAATCCACGAATAAGTACAAGTGAGGAATCTAACTACTTTGTGAAGCATAAGTGAACATACTAGGCATATTATGAGATGCAGTATGAAATAGATCCAACTTGTGTGAACAAAAACTGCTTGTGGTAGAAATTGATGAATCTATAGGATCGAAGGGGCCGTAAAAAGGAAGTTTTATTGACCACACGAAGAACTACAAGACGGAGTGGGAGAGGAGGCCGAGCAGTTCGATCGTCCATGCCCTAACTTGGCGACGGAGGACACCTATGGCGACGGCGGAGAAGACGATGTCTGCGGCCGGCGTGAAGACGACGTCGGTGAGGTCGGGGCAGCTAAGCGCTTCGTCGCCGGCGTCGCCGAGGGCTAGCGGTGGCGCTAGGGTTTGTGCGAGAGTGGATGAGGGAGTCCTGGATTAGGGGGTGTTCGGATAGCCGGACTATACCTTCAGCCAGACTCCTGGACTATGAAGATACAAGATTAAAGACTTCGTCCCGTGTCCGGAAGGGACTTTCCTTCGCATGGAAGGCAAGCTTGGCGATACGGATATGTAGATCTCCTACCATTGTAACCGACTTTGTGTAACCCTAACCCTCTCCGGTGTCTATATAAACCGGAGGGTTTTAGCCCGTAGGACAACATACACAACAACAATCATACCTTAGGCTAGCTTCTATGGTTTAGCCTCTTCGATCTCGTGGTAGATCTACTCTTGTACTACCCATATCATCAATATTAATCAAGCAGGACGTAGGGTTTTACCTCCATCGAGAGGGCCCGAACCTGGGTAAAACTTCGTGTCCCTTGCCTCCTGTTACCATCCGGCCTAGACACACAGTTCGGGACCCCCTACCCGAGATCCGCCGGTTTTGACACCGACATTGGTGCTTTCATTGAGAGTTCCTCTGTGTCGTCGCCGTCAGGCTCAATGGCTCCTATGATCATCAATAGCGATGCCGTCCAGGGTGAGACCTTCCTCCCCGGACAGATCTTCGTCTTCGGCGGCTTCGCACTGCGGGCCAATTCACTTGGCCGTCTGGAGCAGATCGAAAGCTACGCCCGTGGCCGTCAGGTCAGATTTGGAACTTTAAACTACATGGCTGACATCCGCGGGGACTTGATCTTCGACGGATTCGAGCCACTGCCGAGCTCGCCGCACTCTCCCGACGAGCATGATCTAGCTCTTCCGCCGAACAGTGCCCTGGAGGCCGCACCCGCATCAGCTTCGACCCTTAATTCGGAGCCAACTGCGCCGATCGAGGATGGGCGGTTGGACGCCACCTCGGGGGCTGCGATCCCAACGGTGATTGAGCCGAACACCAGCCCCGTACTCTGTGAGACTCGTGACTCCCAGGAGCCGGACTCCTCTCCGGACTCCACTCCGCGCCCCTGCCGATCGAATCCGATTGGGCGCCGATCATGGAGTTTACTGCCGCGGACATCTTTCAGCACTCGCCTTTCGGCGATATCCTGAAGACACTGAAGTCTCTCTCTTTATTAGGAGAGCCCTGACCGGACTACAGTCAGCAAGGTTGGGGTACGGACGATGAAGAAATTCAAAGCCCACCCACCACCCACTTTGTAGCCACTGTCGACGACTTAACCGACATGCTCGACTTCGACTCCGAAGACATCGACGGTATGGACGCCGATGAAGGAGATGATGAAGAACCAGCGCCTACTAGGCCCTGGAAAGCCACCTCATCATATGACATATACATGGTGGACACCCCAAAAGAAGGAGATGGCGATGGAACAGCGGAGGACGACCCCTCCACGAAACAGCCTAAGCGCCGGCGTCAGCGGCACCGCTCAAAATCCCGCCAAAACAAATATGGTGATTCAAGCATGGGAGATAATAATACTCCGGAAAGTGCCGAAGAAAACCCCCTCCAGCAAGATTTAGCACAGGAGGATGGAGAAACCAGCCCTCATGAGAGAGCGGCAGACAGAGAGGTCGAGGACGATAATTATATGCCTCCCTCCGAAGACGAAGCAAGCCTCGACGATGACGAATTCGTCGTGCCAGAGGATCCCGTCGAGCAAGAGCGTTTTCAACGCAGGCTTATGGCCACGACAAGAAGCCTCAAGAAAAAATAGCAACAACTTAGAGCTGATCAAGATTTGCTAGTCGACAGATGGACTGAAATCCTTGCGGCCGAAGAGCATAAACTCGAACGCCCCTCCAAGAGCTACCCAAAGCGCAGGTTGCTACCCCGATTAGAGGAGGAAGCACTTGATTCGTCCGACCGGCCCCCTCGTGGCCGCGACAGAGAGGCCTCTCGGCCCTCCACTCAAGCCGCACCCCGTACCAAGGCACGGGAATATGCGCCGGACTTACGAGATATGTTGGAGGACAAGGCAAGGCAAACAAGATCGATCTACGGATCGCGGGGGCGCCCCATGGCTCGAGACGTAACTGTCACGCCGGCCACAAATTCGGCAGGGCCGAACACAGTAGACAAAGCTCATTGGAGCTACGTCATGATATAGCCCAGTACAGAGGTGCCGCACACCCACTATGCTTCACAGACGAAATAATGGATCATCAAATCCCCGAGGGTTTCAAACCCATAAACATCAAATCATATGATGGCACAAAAGATCCGGCGGTATGGATCGAGGATTATGTCCTTCATATCCACATGGCCCGGGGCGATGATTTCCACGCCATCAAATACCTCCCACTCAAGCTTAAAGGACCAGCTCGGCATTGGCTTAACAGCTTGCCAACAGGATCAATCAGTTGTTGGGAGGACCTGGAAGCCGCATTCCTTGACAATTTCCAGGGCACTTATGTGCGACCCCCAGACGCCGATGACCTAAGTCACGTAATTCAGCAGCCATAGGAATCGGCCAGGCAATTCTGGACACGGTTCCTAACAAAGAAAAATCAAATAGTCGACTGTCCGGACGCTGAGGCCCTAGCAACC
>NC_053026.1:600205598-600315296 GCF_003073215.2 Triticum urartu
TTTAGTCCACAGATACAACCCATTCCTTTGATACAGATGCATACTTAGTTTAGATCTGATGTAAGTCTTGCGAGTACTTTGGATGAGTACTCACGGCTGCTTTGTTACCTCTTTTCCCCCATACCAGATTGTTGCGACCAGATGACGGATCCCAGGAGCCAGACGACACCACTGATGACTACTGCTACCTCGAGGGTGCCTACTACTACGTGGAGACCGCCGACGACCAGGAGTAGTTAGGAGGCTCCCAGGCAGGAGGCCTTGCCTTTTCGATCGTTGTTACTTTTGTGCTAGCCTTCTTAAGGCAAACTTGTCTAACTTATGTCTGTACTCAGATATTGTTGCTTCCGCTGACTCTTGTGTATTCGAGCTTATGTATTCGAGCCCTCGAGGCCCCTGGCTTGTAATATAAAGCTTGTATTATTATAATTTGAGTCTAGAGTTGTGTTGTGATATCTTCCCGTGAGTCCTTGATCTTGATCGTACACATTTGCGTGTATGATTAGTGTACGGTCAAATCGAGGGGCGCCACACCCGGCTCCGCATCGTCCCCTTCCTGGCCTCGCCGTCGTCCACCGCCCTGGTGCTCTCGGCGCGGCGTGGTCAACGTGGTTAAGGAACGGCTTCCATCGGACATGGACTGTACGTGGAGAGGCTGACAGCTGGGTCCACGGCCGCAGCAAGGAAGTGCCTCCTTATTATGTGCAAAATAATTATTCCTCCACCTGACAGCGGGGACCCACCGGACGGGCCACCAGTATTTTGCGAAAAAAAATATTCCCCCTGACTGCTGGGACCCACCGGACGGGCCACCGTATTTCGCGAAAAAACGTCCCCTGCTGTCAGCTCGGACCCACCGGAAGTGCCTCCTTATTACGCACAAAAAATGAATACTCCCCCGGCTAGTTAGGACCCACCTTGCTGGGAGGCTGACTTGTGGGCCTACTAAGTTGACGGGGACGAAAGGCTTTGTCAACTTAGTCAATATGAACGATTCTAGCTCCAGTGATCGTACGATGTCCATCCAACGGCTGTAGTGCTTCTTCAACCTCTGGTCTTCTTGCTCCAGCCACCCAAAGCAGCGCCGGTCGTGCCGCATGCTCCTGCCTCCCGTGGCCGGCTGTGCTACCGCAGAGGCCTCACTGCCCCCTACTATTCCCACCGCTGGCCAGGCCCTGCGGCGACGGCAGCCTCACACCGCAGCCGAACCAGTGAACCCTCGTAGTCCTCTCCGTGCGGGCTTCCACCACCGCGTCGTCCCCTTCCTAGGCCTCGCCGTCGTCCACCGCCGTGGTGCTCTCCGTGCGGCGTGGGCAACGTGGTCAAGGAACGACTTCCATCGGAAGAGTACTGTACGTGGAGAGGTTGACAGCTGGGTCCATGGCCACAGCCCAGTTTTTTTGTGATTTGCCTAGTAAGTCGCTTTGTCAGGCCTGTTGGGCTGCAAATCTTTCAAGACGAGGAGAGCTTTCATTCAGCTGGCCGAGAAAATGGCCCGTCAGTAATGAGAAATGGGTTGTACATTTTTAAAACACATCAAACTGGCAATTAGTTTCAAATATATTTTTTTTCATTTCAAGATTTTAAATTACATTAATTTTTATGCATGGAGAATTTGTTGGATTTTATATTGATATACATTTATTTTTAAAATCAGTTTGAATGTGAGTCGAAATTTCTGGATTAAAAACCAGTTCGAACCGCACCAATATATGCAAAATTTCGTATAATTTTTTAACCGTTGCCACAATATGGGATGTAATGCTAACAAAAAGAATATGGGCTCCAAAAAAACCTTAAGAATTAGCAAATGGGCTGTAAATTATTAAAAATAATGGCAGATGGGTTGTATGCTGTTTTCCACAGATTTGAGGCTTTCCTAAAAAAAGGTTGACGCACAAGCACTGACTGTTGGATGTCCATCCAACGGCCGTCGTGCTTCTTCAATCTCTACTCTTCCTACTCCAGCCGCTCAAACAAGCGCCGGTGGGACTGCCTGCTCCCTCCTCCTCGCGGCCGGCTATGCTGCCGCGCAGGCCTCACCGCCCGGCCGTACTCCCATCGCTGGCCTAGTCATCCCTCTACTCACCCACACCTGCGGGTATTCTCCGGCGATGGTAGACGAACCAGTAAACCCTCGTACAGTCGTACTCCCCTCCGCGTGGGAAACAACTGCCGAGTCTTCCCTGCCTCCATGTCGTCCCCTTCCTAGGCCTCGCCGTCGTCCACCGCCCTGGTGCTCTCGGCGCGGCGTGGTCAAAGTGGTCAAGGAACGACTTCCATCGGACGTGGACTGTACGTGGAGAGGCTAACAGCCGGGTCCACGGCCGCAGCAAGGAAGTGCCTCCTTATTACGCAGAAAATAATGATTTCTCCACCTGTCAGTTGGGACCCACCGGACGGGCCACTGTATTGCGCGGAAAAAACATTTCCCCCTGACTGCTGGGACCCACCACCTGCATCTTCGCACGCAAGGAAGTGCGTCCGGGAAAAAAAATGATTCGCCCCCTGACTGCTTGGACCCACCAGCTACAACTTCGCAGGCAAGGAAGTGCCTGACAGTCGGGACCCACCTGGTCGAAGCGTATGTAGCGTTGTCATTCTTGTCGCGAACGTGTACGTACATACTGGTCGATGTAGAGGCGCGCATGTGTCGTAGTAGAGGCGCGCACGTAGCATGTACGCGTACGTATAGCGGCCAGGGTGCAAGAAAGAAAATACAGCCACGTATGTGTACATACGGGCGGGGTCTCGAACGCCTAGTCGCGCATACGTACGGCGAGGGCTCGTGTACATGGCTGGGTTGGAACGGAGAAACAGCGTCGTCGTCGTGTTCATGGGGAGGCAATGGAATGCGTCGTCTTCATGGGGAGGCAACGGAATGCGTCGTGTTCATGGGGAGGCAATGGAATGCGTCGTGTTCATCGGGAGGCAACGGAACGCGTGGGAGCCAACCGGCTGGGTCGGAACGGAATGTGTGGTCGTGTTCATCGGGAGGGCTTGGACGGAACAGCCGATGGAAACAAGGCCTGGCGTACCACACAACGGAGGAAACGGACCTCCTACATTCGGAACGGGGTCCTGTTGATCGGGAGGGGTCTGGCGTACCGCAAAACGGAGGAAACAAACCTCCTACGATCGAAACGGGGGTCCTGTTGATCGGGAGGGGTGTGGCGTACCGCAAAACGGATGAAACAGACTTGTGTTGGAGCGCTACGGTCGAAACGGGGGTCCTGTTCATCGGGAGGGGTGTGGCGTACCGCAAAACGAGACTCCACGGGATACTGTTCATCTCCACCGTCGACCCCCTCCAGCCTCCACGAGCTACTGTTCATCCACCGTCGACCTCCTCCAGCCTCCACCTGCGACTGTTCATCCACGGGCTCCTGTTCATCCAACCTCCACCGCGCGCTACTCCATCGGCTACTATTCAACCAGCCCTCTCCACGGGCTCCTTTTCAACCACCCCTCCACGGGCTACTGTTCATCCTGCCCTCCACCATCTACTGTTCATCCTGCCCTCCACGGGGTGGTATTGTTCATCCAGCCCTCCACGGGGTCCTGTTCATCCAGCCCCAACCGGCTTGATCGATCGGGGTCCTGTTCATCCAGAGGCAACACCACGGGGTCCTGTTCATCCACCCCCATCGGGAACTGTTCATCCAAACCCCCCTGCAATGCTCACTGTTCATCCAGACGCAGCGTCGATCGGCTTCGGTTAGCAGCAGTAGCGAAGGAATCGCTCGATCGGGTTCAGTTAATAGCCATTGATCGATCGCTCGGGTTCAGTAATGCGTAGCCTGCAGTGCAATCTCTCGGGTTCAGTTAGAGCCCAACGCCTCACTCGGGTTCAGTTAGAGCCAACGCCTCGCACACACGCGCGTACGTGTATGAGAGAAACACGCATCGCTCGGCCCCCGACCTCCGATCGTAACCGGGAACTCCCCGAAATTTTCCTCCTCCTCGCTTCTACCACGGTTTTTTCCGTCATGGACGGCCCAAAGAATGTCATGCATCTGCGTCTCCGGCCCGCCCAGGACGAAAAGCCCATTTTCTGTCATGATTTTTTGTCATAGAAGTAGGAGCCCACCACATCTATGATGATACCGGGTTTTGTCACAATTATCGTCATAGAAGTATCATATGTATGACAGAAAAAAATTCGTTCAGCCCAAAATGTCACGGATGTGTCTTTTTTTGTAGTGCTAGGGCCCGAGTGCCATGATTTCAGATCTGAACCTATTATGTTTTCATCAATGTATGAGAGTTCTTGATCCTATCTTGCAAGTCTATAGTCACCTATTATGTGTTATGATCCGTTAACCCCGAAGTGACAATAATCGGGATACTTACCGGTGATGGCCGTAGTTTGAGGAGTTCATGTATTCACTATGTGTTAATGCTTTGGTCTGGTACTCTATTAAAAGGAGGCCTTAATATCCCTTAGTTTCCGCTAGGACCCCGCTGCAACGGGAGGGTAGGACAAAAGATGTCATGCAAGTTCTTTTCCATAAGCACGTATGACTATATTCGGAATACATGCCTACATTACATTGATGAATTGGAGCTAGTTCTGTGTCACCCTAGGTTATGACTGTTACATGATGAACCGCATCCGACATAATTCTCCATCACTGATCCATTGCCTACGAGCTTTCCATATTGTTCTTCGCTTATTTACTTTTATGTTGCTATTGCTATCATCACTACAAAATACCAAAAACATTACTTTTGCTATCATTACCTTTTGCTACCATTACCACTACTATCATATTACTTTGCTACTAAATACTTTTCTGCAGATATTAAGTTTCCACGTGTGGTTGAATTGACAATTCAGCTGCTAATACTTGAGAATATTCTTTGGCTCCCCTTGTGTCCAATCAATAAATTTGGGTTGAATACTCTACTCTCGAAAACTGTTGCGATCCCCTATACTTGTGGGTTATCAAGACTATTTTCTGGCGCCGTTGCCGGGGAGCATAGCTCTATTCTTTGAGTCACTTGGGATTTATATCGGCTTATCATTATGAAGAACTTGAGAGATCCAAAAACCAAGATTTATCCCTCAACTGCGAGGGGAGGTAAGGAACTGCCATCTAGCTCTGCACTTGATTCACCTTCTGTTTTGAGTAAGCTTGCGACACCTAAACCTGCTTCTGCTATTAATTCTGATGTCGCATATTATTGATGATGCCACTTCTGCTATGCATGATACTTATGATGAAACTACTTCTATGCCTGATACTACTGTGCCACTCGGTGAATTTCTTGATGAACAACTTGCTAGGGCTAGAGAGAATGAAATTATTGAAACTGATAATACTGATGAAAGTGATTATGAAGGCTCTCCTAATAAATATGAATTACCTGTTGTGCCTGAGGGCTATGTTATGGATGAAGAAACTAAAAGAGACTTTCTTTCTTGATGAACAACTTGCTAGGGTTGGAGAGAACGAAATTATTGAAACTGATTATACTAAAGATAGTGATGATGAAGACTCTCCCCCTAATACTTATGAATTGCCAGTTGTTCTTGAGGGTTATGTTCTGGATGAAGAATCTGCTAGAGCTATTCTTGCTTGTAATAATAGAAGTGATCTTAAGAAACTATTAGCTAAATGGAAGCAGCAATCTCTTAATGCTAGAATGAAACCTGACCCTGCTTTTGCTACTTCACCTATCTGTGTTACTGATAAGGATTATGAATTCTCTGTTGATCCTGATATAATTACTTTGGTTGAATCTGATCCTTTTCATGGCTATGAATCTGAAACTGTTGTGGCACATCATACTAAATTAAATGATATAGCCACCCCGTTCACTAATGATGAGAAAACTCGCTACTTTTATATCCTTAAAATACTTCCGTTCTCATTAAAGGGTGATGCTAAGATATGGTTTAATTCTCTTGATCCTGGCTGTGTGCGTAGTCCCCAGGATATGATTTATTACTTCTCTGCTAAATATTTCCCTGCTCATAAGAAACAAGCTGCTTTAAGGGATATATATAATTTTGTGCAAATTGAAGAAGAGAGTCTCCCACAAGCTTGGGGGAGGCTTCTCCAATTACTTAATGCTTTGCCTGATCATCCTCTTAAGAAAAATGAAATACTTGATATCTTTTATAATGGACTAACCGACGCTTCCAGAGATTAACTAGATAGTTGTGCTGGTTCTGTTTTCAGGGAAAGAACACCGGATGAAGCTGAAATTCATTGAATAATATGTTGACAAACGAAAATAATTGGACACTTCCTGAGCCTATTCCTAAACCAACTCCGAAGAAGAGAGGTGTTCTATTTCTCAGTCCTGAAGATATGCAAGAGGCAAAGAAATCTATGAAAGAAAAAGGTATTAAAGCTGAAGATGTTAAGAATTTACCTCCTATTGAAGAAATACATGGTCTTAATTTACCGCCTGTTGAAGAAACATATGACCTTAATCCATTACCTATTGAAGAAACTCATGGTCTTGATAACCCGACACAGGTAGTAAAGGTAAATTCTCTCTATAGATATGACAAAGCTGAAATCCCATTTACTAAGTTTGCTAGCCCATGCTTAGATGAGTTTGATAAATTTATGGCTAAGCAAGAAGACTTCAATGATTATTTTGGTAGACAATTGAAATACAATTCAAATATGCTTGAACACTTGGGTGATTATATGGCTAATGTTAAAGGTGAACTTAAACTTATTAGTAAACATGATTCTATGGTTACCACTCAAGTAGAACAAGTACTTAGAGCTCAAAATGATTTGCTTAATGAATTGAATAGTAAGAATAATGATTATGTTGTTAGAGTGGCTACTAGAACTGGTAGAATGACTCAGGAACCTTTGTATCCTGAAGGCCACCCTAAGAGAATTGAGCAAGATTCTCAGAGAAATAATATAGATGCACCTAGTCCTTCTAAAAGGAAGAAAAAGAAAAATGATAGGACTCTGCATGCTTCTAGTGAACCTATAGCTCAACCACCTGATAATCCAAATGATATTTCTATTTCTGATGCTGAAACACAATCTGGTAATGAACCTGAAACTAGTGATAATGTTAATAAAAATGGTCATGATGATGCTCAACCTAGTAATGATAATGATGTAGAAATTGAACCTACTGTTGATCTTGATAACCCACAATCAAAGAATCAATGTTATGATCAGAAAGACTTTGTTGCTAGGAAACACAGAAAGGAAAGAGAGCCTTGGGTTCAGAAACCCATGCCTTTTCCTCCCAAACCATCCAAGAAAAAGGATGATGAAGATTTTGAGTGCTTTGCTGAAATTATTAGACCTATTTTTTTGCGTATGCGATTAACTGGTATGCTTAAAATGAATCCTTATGCTAAGTACATGAAAGAAATTGTCACTAATAAAAGAAAGATACCAGAAGCTGAAATTTCCACCATGCTTGCTAATTATACTTTTAAGGGTGGAATACCAAAGAAACTTGGAGATCTAGGAGTACCCAATATACCATGCTCCACTAAAAGAAACTATGTTAAAACTGATTTATGTGATCTTGGAGCCGGTGTTAGTGTTATGCCTCTCTCTTTATATCGTAGACTTGATTTGAATAAGTTGACACCTATTGAAATATCTTTGCAAATGGCTGATAAATCAACTGCCATACCTGTCGGTATTTGTGAGGATGTGCCTGTTGTAGTTGCAAACATTACTATTTTAACGGACTTTGTTATTCTTGATATTCCCGAGGACGATAGTATGTCTATTATTCTTGGAAGACCCTTTTTGAATACTGCAGGGGCTGTTATTAATTGCACTAAAGGCAATGTCACTTTTCATGTTAATGGTAATGAGCATACGGTACACTTTCCGAGGAAACAACCTCAAGTTCATAGTATCAAATCTATTGGAAAAATTCCATCAATTATATTTGGAGGTTTTGAATTTCCTCTTCCTACTGTCAAGAAGAAATATGATATTCTTATTATTGAGGATGTGCATATCCCCATTGAGGTAACATAGTGTTATTCGAAATTTCTCCGGTTCCATGTTATTCCGAATGAGTTCGTTAACAAGACTTGATCAACCTTGCTAGTGGATTCCTTTTGATGATCATGAGATGGATGAAACTAGAAGGCACAACATTCTGTACCCTACTTTTAATTTTTGTTATTTATTTTAAATAAAATAAAAATAGTATTTTCTGTCTGTTATCTGAATTATCCGTGCAATATAAAAATGGGTCTTTTAGATCTGTGTCCCTAACTCGAACCCACTACTCACATTTTCCCCTAATTCGAAAGCCTGCTCAAAAATGCCCCTCCGTCGTTACGTGCCCTTACATAAATGCCCTTTTGCGCCGTTACCGTCCGGTCAAAGCCGGTCAAAGGGCATTGACCGGCCCCAAAAAAATAGCAAAAAAAATCTAAAAAATCTGAAAATTTGTGAGATCAAAGATACTCAGGTTCGCAAGGTGCGTGCAATTTTTTGTGCTGTTTGGGCATTCAGGAGCTCGTGTCAAAGGAAAAACAGTAAATATGTAAGCCTGTGAACAGTAAATTCAAAAAAATAGCAAGAAAATTCAAAAAAATATGAAATTTTTTGGCATCAAAGAGGCTATGGTCTAAAAGCTGCGTGCCAATTTTTGTTGTGTTTGGACATTGGAGGGGCTTGTGGAGAAAAAAACAAAATCTGGCCCGGGAAAAAACTTGGGAAAAAATGACTATTTTGTTTTTTCTTGCGAGAGCTCCTCGCAAGTCATTTGATCACAAAAACTTGCAAGCACCTTGTGCACCCAAGCCTCTTTGATGCCAAAAAATTTCATATTTTTTTGAATTTTCTTGCTATTTTATTTCAAATTTACTGTTCACTAGCGTGCATATTAACTGTTTTTCCTCGCCACGAGCTCCTGCAATGTCCAAATAGCACAAAAATTTGCACGCACCTTGCGCACATGAGTATCTTCGATCTCACAAAATTTTAGATTTTTTTAAATTTTTTTGCTATTTTTTTCAGGACGGTCAAAGTTGTTTGACCAGACGGTAACGGCGCAGAAGGGCTTTTCTGTAAGGGCACCTAACGGCGGAGGGGCAAATTTGAGCAGGCTTTCGAATTAGGGGTATATCTGATTAGGTGGTTCGAGTTAGGGACAGAAATGCAAATGGCCCTATAAAAATACCCTGAAAATAAAAGTTCTCCAAATGCCCTGAAATTTAAATATGATTTTTTCTAGAATATTTGAGAATATTTGGCACTGAGAACACAGCAGGAGGAGCTGGCACCTGGCCACGAGGGTCAGGGGCGCGCCCTACCCCCCTGGGTGCGCGCCCCTGCCTCGTGGGCCATGGTGGCCCTCCTCCACTTATCCTTGCACCCACACACTCCTTCCTCCCACAAACACGAATATCCAGCTCAAATCCGAGTCCAAGCTCATTTTGCTGCCATTTTCGATCTCCTTGCTCAAAGCACCTCTCACAAAACTGCTTGGGGAGATTGTTCCTTGGTATGTGACTCCTCTATTGGTCCAATTAGTTTTTGTTCTAGTGATTTATTCATTGCAAATTTGTGCTGCCTAGATGACCATGTTCTTGAGTTTGCATGTCAAATTTATATGGCTCCAAGTAGTTTTGATGCATGATATAGGCTCTAGGCACTTGTATGAGTAGTTGCTACCAATATTATTGAGTTTGGCTTACTTTTATTTTGAAGTTACTAAAAAATTCAGAATTTTCCAGAGAATAATGAAAAGATTTTTGAGGGGCTCATCGAGCCGAAGCTCGAAGGAAAAGCAAAATGAAGAAGCAATGAAGCCCCAAATATAATTTGCCTCGCACCGCGGAGGTTACGCCGTGTGAATGGCCCTCCGATGAATTCTTGAGAGCAACCGGGATTTATGAGGATTTTTATGAATTGACTAAGAATGCAGGCCTCACCGACTTGCTCAGCGACGAACGCGAACAATATCTCTTACTCACAAATACTTTTGTGCAAAACTTCTACTATTATCCTAGGGAATCACCTCCTTCAGTAGAGTTTCATTTATATGATGTGGTTAAGAAGATGTCACTTTATGATTTTTGTCGGGTTTGTTTGATCCCTTTCGAGGGCAAAATAGAGGAACCACATCGTGACGATGTGGATGGGTTTATTGATACCATCACTGTAGGGGAAACGAGGAAGGTTTCCGATGCACGAATCACTAGCATACATTTTCCTGTTTTACGCTACTTTGCAATATTTGCTAGTCATTGCTTAATTGGTCGCGGAAACTGTGGAAACCTTAGTGTTCCTGATATTATTATTTTGTTCCATGGTTTATTCTGTGATAACTCTGTTAGTATGGGTGGTATTATTGCTAAACGGTTAAGTCTGAACCATACAAAGGGCCTCATCTTTGGAGGCATCTATGCTTCACGCCTAGCTGCACATTTTAACATACCTATTAGGCATTATGAGAAGGAAGAAAAATTGTTGCCTCGTGTTTATTTAGATTATAAGAGTATGGTAGTACATGATTTCATTATAAAGAATAGGGAAGGGGAGCTTAAATACAAATTGTTCTTTGATAAACATCATCCGGAGACTATTACCTTGCCTGCTCCTTCCTTGTTTGATTTATCTGCAGGCCAGTACCTCGTCTCGCCGGAGGATATTCACGCCTACCGGAACCCTGCATCGGCCGCAGAGCCAGAGTCGGAACCACAAGTTGATCCTCCACGACAGTCTAATCACCAGTGGGGTCCAGAGATGATTGCCAACCAGTGGCAATCAGAGTCTTCTTCTTCGCAGTATGACCCCAACTATCATTATGGATATCCGCCAGGCCAGCCGTGGCCATAGACCAGCTTAGGCCAAAGGCCTAAACTTGGGGGAGTACGTATTTCCCACCGACATTACATTTATGTTCACACATGATATGTCTCCAACGTATCTATAATTTTTGATTGCTCCATGCTATAGTATCTACTGTTTTGGACATTATTGGGCTTTATTATCCACTTTTATATTATTTTTGGGACTAACCTATTAACCGGAGGCCCATCCCAGAATTGCTGTTTTTGCCTGTTTTAGGGTTTCGAAGAAAAGGAATATCAAACGGACTCCAAACGGAATGAAACCTTCGGGAACGTGATTTTCTCATCGAATACAACTCAGGAGACTTGGACCCTGCGCCAAGACACGTGACAGGAGGCACAAGGTAGGGGGCGCGCCTACCCCCCCCCCCCCCCCCCCCCCCCAGACGCTCCCTCCACCCTCGTGGGCCCCCTATTCCTCCACCGACGTACTTCTTCCTCCTATATATACCCACGTACCCCCAAACGATCAGATACGGAGCCAAAACCCTAATTCCACCGTCGTAACTTTCTGTATCCATGAGATCCCATCTCTGGGGCCTGTTCCGGAGCTCCGCCAGAGGGGGCATCGATCACGGAGGGCTTCTACATCAACACCATAGCCCTTCCGATGAAGTGTGAGTAGTTTACCTCAGACCTACGGGTCCATAGTTAGTAGCTAGATGGCTTCTTCTCTCTTTTTGGATCTCAATACAATGTTCTCCCCCTCTCTTGTGGAGATCTATTCGATGTAATCTTCTTTTTGCGGTGTGTTTGTTGAGACCGATGAATTGTGGGTTTATGATCAAGTCTATCTATGAATAATATTTGAATCTTCTCTGAATTCTTTTATGTATGATTGGTTATCTTTGCAAGTCTCTTCGAATTATCAGTTTGGTTTGGCCTACTAGATTGATCTTTCTTGCAATGGGAGAAGTGCTTAGCTTTGGGTTCAGTCTTGTGGTGTCCTTTCCCAGTGACAGTAGGGGTTTTCTTCATATTGCATGAGTCTATCCCTCTACATCATGTCATCTTGCTTAAAGTGTTACTCTGTTTTTAACTTAATGCTCTAGATGCATGCTGGATAGCGGTCGATGAGTGGAGTAATAGTAGTAGATGCATTCAGGAGTCGGTCTACTTGTCTCGGACGTGATGCCTATATACATGATCATACCTACATATTCTCATAACTATGCTCAATTCTGTCAATTGCTCAACAGTAATTTGTTCACCCACCGTAGAATACTTATGCTCTCGAGAGAAGCCACTAGTGAAACCTACGCCCCCCGGGTCTATCTTTATCATATCAATCTCCTACTACTTAGTTATTTACTTTGCTATTTACTTTGCCTTTATTTTACTTTGCATCTTTATCATAAAAATACCAAAAATATTATCTTTTCATATCTATCAGATCTCACTCTCGTAAGTGGCCCTATAGGGATTGACAACCCCTATTTGCGTTGGTTGCGAGGATTTATTTGTTTTGTGCAGGTGCGAGGGACTCGCGCGTAGCCTCCTACTGGATTGATACCTTGGTTCTCAAAAACTGAGGGAAATACTTACGCTACTTTGCTGCATCATCCCTTCCTCTTCGGGGAAAACCAACGCAGTGCTAAAAGAGGTAGCAAGAACACACTCATTGCTAGATGTCGGTGCTCATACTTTTTCATTGTAACATCCATGCTAGTTTATTTCCTTTTTATGCTTTCTTCTTGTGTGTTTGATAAACCTTAAGAAAAACCCAAAAAATTAGTTTTAGTTTTTAATTAGTTTACTTTCCATGCTTGTAGTAGTAATTAAAAAGAAAACCCAACAAGATTTCCTGTTCTTCTTTTGCTTGTTGGGAGATTTCCCATGTAAATAGTTTTATTTCTTTTCTTTTCTTTGGGGTCGATAGGAGAAGACCATGATTAAATTGTTGAAGTGGTTCTTATATGCATTATTGTTGATCTGGCAAAAGAGCCCATATTGCCTTGTCTTCTCGTGTTTATTGAATGCTTGCAGATTCCAACTCAGTCCAATGCACATGCACTATTATTATTATTCACATCGTTTGGTCGTGCAAGTGAAAGGCAATTATGACGATATATGATGGACTGACTGGGATGAGAAAAGCTGGTATGAACTCGACCTCTCTTGTTTTTGTAAATATGATTAGTTCATCATTCCTAATTCAGCCTATTATGAATAAACATTTTTGCAATGACAATTAGAGATCGTAGTTTCTTGTGCCATGCTTAATTAGCTAGGAGCTTAGAAAGGTTTACCTTGCGTGCCAACATGCTATTAAAATGGTTGTGATGTGGTATGATAGGGTGGTATCCTCCTCTGATTGATTTAAGTGACTTGACTTGGCACATGTTCACGCATGTAGTTGAAAGAAAATCAACATAGCCTTCACGATCTTTATGTTCATGGTGGATTATATCCTAGTCATGCTTGTATTCGGTGTTAATTAATTTTAATGCATGTTCATGACTGTTGTCACTCTCTAGCTGGTCGCTTCCCAGTCTTTTTCTAGCCTTCACCTGTACTAAGCGGGAATACTGCTTGTGCATCCAACTCCATAAACCCCAAAGTTATTCCATATGAGTCCACCATTCCTACCTATATACGGTATCTACCCGCTGTTCCAAGTAAATTTGTATGTGCCAAACTCTAAACCTTCAAATTAATATCCTGTTTTGTATGCTCTAATAGCTCATGTATCAACTAGGGCTGTCCTTATCTTCCATGTTAGGCGGGTTATTCTCAAGAGGAGTGGACTCCGCTCCTCACTCACGAGAAAAGGGCTGGTCACCGGGATGCCCAGTCCCATGCTTTATGCAAATCAAATCAAAATAATTGCAAACACAACTCCCCGTGGGACTCTTGTTAGTTGGAAGCACTCGTTGTTTCGAGCAAGCCATGGATTGATGCTTGTTGGTGGAGGGGGAGTATAAACTTTACCATTCTGTTTGGGAACCGCCTATAATGTGTGTAGCATGGAAGATATCGCCATCTCTTGGTTGTTATGTTGACAATGAAAGTATACCGCTCAAAATATTATTCACCTCTATTTCAAAACCGAGCTCTGGCACCTCTACAAATCCCCGCTTCCCTCTGCGAAGGGCCTATCTATTTACTTTCATGTTGACTCATCATCCTCTTATTAAAAAGCACCAGTTGGAGAGCACCACTCTCATTTGCATTCATTACTGTTAGTTTACATTGAGTATGACTTGACTGGATCTCTTTTACCATGAATTACAATGTCTAGTCAGTCCTTGATCTTTAAAGGTGCTCTGCATTTATGTTTTGTGGTCTCAGAAAGGGCTACCGAGATACCATCTTGTTATATCATATTATGATTGTTTTGAGAAAGTTTTGTCATCTGAGATTTATTATTATTGCTTGCTAGTTGATTATGCCATTGATATGAGTAAACATGAGACCTATGTGTTATTGTGAATATGGTTAGTTCATAATCTTTGCTGAAAACTTGAATGCTGGCTTTACATATTTACAACAACAAGAGCAAACAGAGTTTGTAAAAGTTTTTCTTTATCACTTTCAGTTTGTCAACTGAATTGCTTGAGGACAAGCGAAGGTTTAAGCTTGGGGGAGTTGATACGTCTCCGTCGTATCTACTTTTCCAAACACTTTTGCCCTTATTTTGGACTCTAACTTACATGATTTGAATGAAACTAACCCGGACTGACGCTGTTTTCAGCAGAATTGCCATGGTGTTATTTATGTGCAGAAACAAAAGTTCTCGGAATGGCCTGAAACTTCACGGAACATCTTGTCGGAAATAATAAAAAAATCCCTGCAAAAGATGAAGACTAGGGGGCACCACCTGTCCACGAGGGTGGGGGGCGCGCCTGCCCCCCTACGGCGCGCCCCCTACCTCGTGGGCCCCCTGGAGCTCCTCCGACCTCAACTCCAACTCTATATATTTGGTTTCGGAGAGAAAAATATAAAGAAGAAGGATTCATCGCATTTTATGATATGGAGCCGCCGCCAAGCCCTAAAACCTCTCAGGAGGGCTGATCTGGAGTCCATTCGGGGCTCTGGAGAGGGGAATCCGTCGCCATCGTCATCATCAACCTTCCTCCATCACCAATTTCATGATGCTCACCGCCATGCGTGAGTAATTCCATTGTAAGCTTGCTGGACGGTGATGGGTTGGATGAGATTTATCATGTAATCGACTTAGTTTTGTTAGGGTTTGATCCCTAGTATCCACTATGTTCTGAGATTGATGTTGCTATGACTTTGCTATGCATAATGCTTGTCACTAGGCCCTGAGTGCCATGATTTCAGATCTGAACCTATTATGTTTTCATCAATATATGAGAGTTCTTGATCCTATCTTGCAAGTCTATAGTCACCTATTATGTGTTATGATCCGTTAACCCCGAAGTGACAATAATCGGGATACTTACCGGTGATGACCGTAGTTTGAGGAGTTCATGTATTCACTATGTGTTAATGCTTTGGTCCGGTACTCTATTAAAAGGAGGCCTTAATATCTCTTAGTTTTGCTAGGACCCCGCTGCCACGGGAGGGTAGGACAAAAGATGTCATGCAAGTTCTTTTCCATAAGCATGTATGACTATATTCGGAATACATGCCTACATTACATTGATGAATTGAAGCTAATTCTGTGTCACCCTAGGTTATGACTGTTACATGATGAACCGCATCCGGCATAATTCTCCATCATTGATCCATTGCCTACGAGCTTTCCATATATTGTTCTTCGCTTATTTACTTTTTCGTTGCTATTGCTATCATCACTACAAAATACCAAAAACATTACTTTTGCTATCATTACCATTTGCTGCCGTTACCACTACTATCATATTACTTTGCTACTAAATACTTTGCTGTAGATATTAAGTTTCCAGGTGTGGTTGAATTGACAACTCAACTGCTAATACTTGAGAATATTCTTTGGCTCCCCTTGTGTTGAATCAATAAATTTGGGTTGAATACTCTACCCTCGAAAACTGTTGCGATCCCCTATACTTGTGGGTTATCATACGCCTAGTTGATGTGAGACTATCTTCTCCCTTTTTGTCTCCCCCACAACCACCATTCTATTCCACCTAAAGTGCTATGTCCATGGCTCACGCTCATGTATTGCGTGAAGATTAAAAAGTTTTGAGAATGTCAAAAGTATGAAACAATTGCTTAGCTTGTCATCGGGGTTGTGCATGATTTAAATACTTTGTGTGGTGAAGATAGAGCATAGCCAGACTATATGATTTTGTAGGGATAACTTTCTTTGGCCATGTTATTTTGAAGAGACATAATTTCTTAGTTAGTATGCTTGAAGTTTTATTATTTTTATGTCAATATTAAACTTTTGTCTTGAATCTTTCGAATCTGAATATTCATGCCACAATTAAGAAGAATTACATTGAAATTATGCCAAGTAGCATTCCACATCAAAAATTCTGTTTTTATCATTTACCTACTCGAGGACGAGCAGGAATTAAGCTTGGGGATGCTTGATACGTCTCCAACGTATCTATAATTTTTATTGCTCCATGCTATATTATCTACTGCTTTGGACATTATTGGGCTTTATTATCCACTTTTATATTATTTTTGGGACTAACCTACTAACCGAAGGCCCAGCCCGGAATTGTTGTTTTTTGCCTATTTTAGGGTTTCGAAGAAACGGAATATCAAACGGAGTCCAAACGGAATGAAACCTGCGGGAACGTGATTTTCTCACCGAACATGATCGAGGAGACTTGGACCCTACATCAACCAACTAACAGGGAGGACACGAGGTAGGGGGCGCGCCTACCCCCCCCCCCCACCCAGGCGCGCCCTCCACCCTCGTGGGCTCCCTGTTGCTCCACCGACATACTTCTTCCTCCTATATATACCTATGTACCCACAAACGATCAGATACGGAGCCAAAACCCTAATTCCACCGCCGTAACTTTCTGTATCCACGAGATCCCATCTTGGGGCCTGTTCCGGAGCTCCGCTGGAGGGGGCATCGATCACGGAGGGCTTCTACATCAACACCATAGCCTCTCCGATGAAGTGTAAGTGTTTACCTCAGACCTACGGGTCCATAGTTATTAGCTAGATGGCTTCTTCTCTCTTTTTGGATCTCAATACAAAGTTCTCCCCCTCTCTTGTGGAGATCTATTCGATGTAATCTTCTTTTGCGGTGTGTTTGTTGAGACCGATGAATTGTGGGTTTATGATCAAGTTTATCTATGAACAATATTTGAATCTTCTCTGAATTCTTTTATGTATGATTGGTTATCTTTGCAAGTCTCTTCGAATTATCAGTTTGGTTTGGCCTACTAGATTGATCTTTCTTGCAATGGGAGAAGTGCTTAGCTTTGGGTTCAGTCTTGTGGTGTCCTTTCCCAGTGACAGTAGGGGCAGCAAGGCACGTATTGTATTGTTGCCATCGAGGATAACAAGATGGGGTTTTTATCATATTGCATGAATTTATCCCTCTACATCATGTCATCTTGCTTAAGGCGTTACTATGTTCTTATGAACTTAATACTCTAGATGCATGCTGGATTGCGGTCGATGTTGGAAATATGCCCTAGAGGCAATAATAAAATGGTTATTATTATATTTATTTGTTCATGATAATTGTCTATTGTTCATGCTATAATTGTGTTATCCGAAAATTGTAATACATGTGTGAATACATAGACCACAACACGTCCCTAGTGAGCCTCTAGTTGACTAGCTCGTTGATCAAAAGATAGTCATGGTTTCCTGACTATGGACATTGGATGTCATTGATAACGGGATCACATCATTAGGAGAATGATGTGATGGAGAAGACCCAATCCTAAGCATAGCTCAAAGATCGTGTAGTTCATTTGCTGTAGCTTTTCCGAATGTCAAGTATCATTTCCTTAGACCATGAGATTGTGCAACTCCCGGATACCGTAGGAGTGCCTTGGGTGTGCCAAACGTCACAACGTAACTGGGTGACTATAAAGGTACACTACAGGTATCTCCGAAAGTGTCTATTGGGTTGTCACGAATCGAGACTGGGATTTGTCACTCCGTGTGACGGAGAGGTATCTCTGGGCCCAGTCGGTAATGCATCATCACAATGAGCTCAATGTGACCAAGTGGTTGATCATGGGACCATGCATTAAGGCACGAGTAAAGTGACTTGCCGGTAACGAGATTGAACGAGGTATTGGGATACCTACGATCGAGTCTCGGGCAAGTAACGTACCGATTGACAAAGGGAATTGTATATGGATTGATTGAATCCTCGACATCGTGGTTCATCCGATGAGATCATCGTGGACCATGTGGGAGCCAACATGGGTATCCAGATCCCGCTGTTGGTTATTGACCGGAGAGGCGTCTCGGTCATGTCTGCATGTCTCCCGAACCCGTAGGGTCTACACACTTAAGGTTCGGTGACGCTAGGGTTGTAGAGATATTAGTATGCAGTAACCCGAAAGTTGTTCGGAGTCCCGGATGAGATCCTGGACATCATGAGGAGTTCCGGAATGGTCCGGAGGTAAAGATTTATATATAGGAAGTCCAGTTTCGGCCATCGGGAAGGTTTCGGGGGTCGCCGGTATTGTACCTGGACCACCGGAAGGGTCCCGGAGGTCCACCGGGTGGGGCCACCTATCCCAGAGGGCCCCATGGGCTGAATTAGGAGGGGAACCATCCCCTAGTGGGCTGGTGCGCCCCCCCCCTTGGGCCTCCACTGCGCCTAGGGTTGGGAAACCCTAGGGGTGGGGGCGCCCCCCACTTGGCTTGGGGGGGAAGCCACCCCTTGGCCGCCGCCCCCTTGGAGATTCATCTCCTAGGGCCGGCGCCCCCCCCCCCCAAGGCCCCTATATAAAGAGGGGGGAGGGAGGGCAGCCATACCCCTTGCTCTTGGCGCCTCCCTCTCCCTCCGTAACACCTCTCCTCCCCGCTTGCGCTTGGCGAAGCCCTGCCGGGATCCTGCTGCATCCACCACCACGCCGTCGTGCTGCTGGATCTTCATCAACCTCTCCTTCCCCCTTGCTGGATCAAGAAGGAGGAGACGTCTTCCCGACCATACGTGTGTTGAACGCGGAGGTATTGTCCGTTCGGCACTTGGTCATCGGTGATTTGGATCACGATGAGTATGACTCCATCAACCTCGTTCTCTTGAACGCTTCCGCGCGCGATCTACAAGGGTATGTAGATGCACTCCTCTCTCCCTCGTTGCTAGATGACTCCATAGATTGATCTTGGTGATGCATAGAAAATTTTAAAATTCTGCTACGTTCCCCAACAGTCGATGCGTGGAGTAATAGTAGTAGATGCAAGCAGGAGTCGGTCTACTTGTCTTGGACGTGATGCCTATATACATGATCATACCTAGATATTCTCATAACTATGCTCAATTCTGTCGATTGCTCAACAGTAATTCGTTCACCCACCGTAAAATACCTATGCTCTTGAGAGAAGCCACTAGTGAAACCTATGGCCCCCGGGTCTATCTTCATCATATTAATCTTCCAATACTTAGTTATTTTCATTGCTTTTATTTTACTTTGCATCTTTATCATATACCAAAAATATTATCTTATCATATCTATCAGATCTCACTCTCGTAAGTGACCGTGTAGGGATTGAACCCCTTATCGCGTTGGTTGTGAGGATTTATTTGTTTTGTGTAGGTGCGAGGGACTCGCGCGTAGTCTCCTACTAGATTGATACCTTGGTTCTCAAAAACTGAGGGAAATACTTACGCTACTTTGTTGCACCACCCTTTCCTCTTCAAGGGAAAACCAACGCAAGTGCTCAAGAGGTAGCAAGGAACATGGCCACTTGCTCTTTGACACCAGTGTTGATGCTATCTTGTAACAGCCCCTGCTCCTGAAGGTCTCGACAAGCCTGGCAAATGGTGCTCTTTTCATTCTAAGCATCCACAGAGCCTCGACGTCATTGCAGTTGTAGATGTAGTTCTGATTTTGGATCATCTCATGTTCCCGGGGAAACAATGGACCATAGCGGATCAAAGATCTCCCAGCACGACGAACAACTCTGGTGCATGAACATGACCCATGCATGAATCACACTAATCAGTGCTGCTGCCTGGATTATCAACCTCATCCGTGCGTCCATAACCTAGTCGACATCGACAGTTCATTTAGTGGGAAATCGATCCTACACCTAGCTTAATGGCCTAACCAGTGATCTAACAAAGGGGGGAGGGGTGCTGCTTACCAGCATCCGAGACGAGGACGGCGTAGGGGGAGCCATGGCACAGACTAGGTCGACCAGACAGTGGCCAACAACAAGGGCAGCACCAGATCCGCCACAAACGCCGCCGCCTCTTCTGCCGCCGCCTATAGCTCAGATCTGAAATCGCAGCCACCGCCGATGGTGGGGCAATAGGGAAGAAAGGGGGCATTGGCTATGGGTGAGCGAGTGAAAGGGGGGTGAGGCTAATTTGGCGCCAGGACGACGCGCCAGATTTCCATCTCCCGCCATCCCCCTCGCCCTCGCCTCGCTCCTGCTCGTGCGACCTCGCGCCGCACTCAGCCTGGCTCGCGAGAAACTGCCGATCCGAGCGTTTCCAGTGAGCCAGGCTCTGGGCTGCTTTGAGGAGCGTGCGATGCAGGCCCAATAGGAAAACCGGGCAACCAAACAGGCCTCTCCCTTCCCGCGCAGGACTGGTTGGGCTCGATGCGGGCAACCAAACACGCCCATTGTGTCTGCCCCTGCAGCACCGTAAGATCTGAGGTGTTGTACAAACTCATTGATGTAGCTATCCTGGAGTGCCTTATCCGCTATGACTGCTTGCATCTTCAGTGCGTTTGCCACGAAGCCCCTTCTTTCTTCTCCCTCAACCATGACTGCCCGGACGGCGCTCGCGACGCCATGGCGGTCGAAGGACCCGTCGTCCTTGTCCCTCACCACCTGCAACCCTACCTTCTCCGCTTCCATTTGTCGCGCATTGGGCCCTTGGTCGCTGAAGATGGGCAGCATGACGAGTGGGTGCCCGAATAGGAGCCCTTCGATCAGCGAGTTCCGGCCACAGTGCGTCAAGAACCCGCCGACGGTCGCGTGCGCCAGGATGCTCATCTAGGGCACCCACCCCGTGGCCACCAGTCTGCGGTCGTGGGTGTGCTCCTCGAAGCTAGGCGGGAGAGGGTCGTCATCGGCACCGATGGGCTTCCTGAGAGCCCAGAGGAAGCGCGTCCCGGTGAGCTCCAGGCCGAGGGCCAGCTCGCGCACCTGCTCCTCGCGAAGTGGCACCTCGCTCCCTAGCGCCACGTACACCACCGAGCCGGGCGGTTGTGCATCCAACCACCAAACAGTGGCATGGTCTTCTCCATTGCTGCCAGCGGCACGGCGGCAGAAGGCCGAGGGGCAGCATCGGCTTGCCATGGAGGGTTGCTAAGAGCGGGAAGGACTCAGGCTCCTACTCGACGCAGCTCCGGATGGCTGTTGGTGTGCATCTCTTCTCTGTCAAGATGCAGCGCCAGAGCCTGGACATACCCGATGACGTTCCATGCACGGCGACAAACCGTGTCATCGCATTTCGCTCGTAACTGGGCACAACGCGCCTAGCAGCGGTGGCCTGTTCAAACATAGAGGCAACGGCAGAGCCTGCCTCGGGGTGCTCCAATGGCGGGCGGGGGACGGCAGCGAACATGGCAGCGGTCGTCAGAAGCGCCGCACATGGTACCTGGCATTCAAGGCAACTAGATTTGAGACATGCATGTGATGGAACCAACAAAGCTGCCGGCCTGCCGCCAAACTAGCCGTCTCTGGTGGATTGGATCGTACCTTGTGCTCGAGGGCGGCGGCGGTGGCCCGGTGGTGGAAGCAGTCGACGATGATCCAGTGAGGCCTCGTGGCCTCGTCGGCGCACGCAGCGGCCAAGAACTCCCAAAGGGCGCGGCGAGGCCGTCGAAAGCCTTCTAGTGGAGCTCATGATCGGTGGCGGTGACATCGTTGGTGGACTCCGCGCTGTCGGGCAGGTCGTTGACGCACGGCAAGGGGAGCTCGACGAGGTCCACGTGCGGCGCCGCAGCGGGGCGCAGCGGCGGGAGGCGGGCGAGGTTGCGCGGGGTGGACACAAGGTGGCCGGGCAGCGCCAGGCGCTCGGCGAGCTCCAGGTACGGAAGCAGGTGGCCAAAAGAGAGGTAGGGGCAGAGCACGATGCGCAGCGGCGGCTAGGACGTGGCGTCCATGGAGAGCTGAAGCTTGGCTTACCGGCGTTGCGAATAGAAGGAAGCGGCGGCTGGCTCTTGGTGGTGCTCTGCTCACTGGTCACTGCTCAGCTGCTGACCCCGCGGATAAATAAAGAGACAACCAGGGCATGGGTGGCCGGTCGCTGAGATTTGGGTCTGGGTGCTCTCCTCCCGCCAACATGTGCGCTCACCTAAAACAGTGAGGCCATGTAGCAGCTGCACGCTTAAGGTAGCTCCCGAAACATGGCGGTCGGACAAGAAAAACCACTCGGTGGGTGCAATTACAAATGGATTTGGAAAGCCAAACTCCTTCTTAAGATCCAGATTTTTCTTTGGAAACTTTCTCAAGATGCAGTGCTCACTAGACAATTGATGCGTCAACGTAAATGGCCAGGAACCTGTGTGTTCCTTTTGCAACAGATTGAAACTTTCCAACATCTGTTCTTTGATTGCCCTGTTGGCAAAGTTGTCTGGCGATCGATTGGGGTCACTCTCGGGACAGACTTATGTCCTCGTAACTACTGGCAATTTTTTGTATGGTGCTACTCTTTCCTGCTCGACATGACTCTTTCTATACTGTGGCGTTGGGGGCAATTACTTGGTCCATCTGGCTGACCCGAAAGAAAGCTACCTTTGAGAAGAAGATGATCAAATCTCCTTTTGAGATTGTTTTTGCGGTGGCTTCTTTTCTCTTATATTGGGCAGGTCTACAGGCTGGAGACAACGTCAAGCAACTTCGAGCGGGTGCGGAGATGATCCGCAACGGGACCCTGCTGCTGATGAGGGCCTGTGATGCGTCTAAGGGTGGAGAATGAAGATGCAGATCTTGCCGTGCGTTATACTTTTGGTAGTTGTTCGTTGGTTGGCTCCGTAACGAACATCTTAAAATTGTTATCCTTGTTCTATGATGGTTTCCATCCTCTTTTGTAATAGGTCTAGTGAAAATGCTGGTGCTGCTCAGGTTTTCGCCCCATAGCGCTCGTTTCGATGGCGGGTGCGTGCAGTGGGTTTCCTAGCAGTGCGTTGAACTCGCTCTCCCCTTCTCCCTGTTCTCAGACTCTTTTCTGTAACAGACCTTTGTATTTCCGTTCTAAGTAATGGAAAGGGGGATAGCCCGGTTAAAAAAACATGGCAGTAGGACAAAACAAGATCTAGCCTTTTCCTGAATTTGATATCTGTCCTCTCTCCTGAATCTCCTTGCATTCTGACGGTGAAAATTCTAAACCAACGGACTTTTACGGGCATATTATGCTGGGCATGGGCCCCTAATCACGATTTCTTCCAATCAAATGGTCCTAGCTAAGCTTTTCAGTAAAGGTCTGTTATCATGTGCCTGTAGTTTTTTTTATTAAAGGAATATCGCAATGATACCAAATACACCCAACCTCTACACCAACAAGATATCCAAAGACATCAGGGATGCACACAACCAAGAACTAAAATAAAGAAAAGAAGAAAGAAAACAAAGACCCCATCACGGTGTTGAACCACTCGCAACAGTAGCACTCTAACCACCATCGAAGACAACACCAGTACTACAAACGAGATTCTCCAAAAAGCAATGCCTACATGAAGGAAACAAAGCACAAGCGTTGTCGTCGCATGATCGGAGATCTTGGGTTTTCAGTCTAGAGAAAGTTCGAGTTCCAAAACAATGCCTTAAACAAGACCATTACCGTGGTATCCCCAGCCCACCAGGGTTCAAGTCCTGGTGCTCGCATTATTTCTGGATTTGTTTTAGGATTTCCGGCGATGCGCTTTCAGTGGAAGGAGACGTTCCCGTCGATGATGAGGCGCCTACGGTGACTTCCTAAATCTCAAGATGATATGTCGGCTCAGTCTCTCGAAGGTGCTCATAGGGGTAGGGTGTGTGTGTGTGCGTTCATAGGGGTGAGTGTATGCGCGTGTATATGAGCGTTTGTGTCTGTACTGATGTTCAAAAAAAAGACCACTGCCAGATACTACCAATGAAGGCCAGACCTTGGATTTACACCCTGAAAGTCATGGCTCGATACTCGAGGAGCACCACCAAGAATGCAGTCCACCTATGTTGCCACCCCCGCTTGCCAAAGGCTGCTGCTGCAAGTCGCCAAACACACGACACATAGGGAGAACCCGTGCCGCATTGTTTTCAACACAACCAGTACCCTCTGTGTCAATACCAATCTTAGATCGCAGCCACCATGATTTCTCCACCTCTGTCAGGTTCATGAAAATCTATATTAAGACATGTCCATGGTACCTACAAGAAGGCAAAGCTTTGTGCCTCGCCCAAATGAAGCCACTCTGGCTGATGATAAGGGCGCGCGCGACCGCATCAATTCTGCTCTAGATATCATGTGCCTGTAGTTGTTGGGAGGTCTTCTATGGGAGCTACCACGGAAAACCTTGGATCTTTATATGTCAAAAAGAAAATTGTAGTTTTTTTGGAAAAATGTAGTTTATGTCTTTTGTGTTAGTTTCGTGGGTTTTCGATGATCGTGTCGAAAATTGGTCTCTCGAGCTTTGCCTTATACCGGCATGGCTTTCACGGTCGATGTTGGGAAGCTAATAATGTGTTGGTTCTCCCATCGGTGGCAATGAAGTAGCGGTTCTCCCATCGATGGCTAATACCTTTGTGAGGGTTTGTGTTCCTAGTCACATGGTGCGCTTGACGGTTTGAAAGATTCCCACCTACCGTGGTCTGCAACTATTCAAAATATTTGAATATTGTGAAACTTGTGTGTGATATGGTATTATGTAGATTCTTGAGGGCATCTCTAAAGCATACCTCAAACCGTCCGAATATGTCTGGACCCTGCGGTCCAGATGTATTTTGTCATGCAACTGTATCAGTCCGTCGCCCGATCTGGACGCGTTTTCCCCCGCAAATTGAAAGCAAACTAGGGGGCTTTACGAAAGCCTAAACAACAGCCACATCTGACTCCGACACACCCAACCCACTCAAGTCCCCCTCCTGGTCCCATTCTCTCTCACTCGGCCCGTGCTCCTCCTTGCTTTGCATCCACGCCCTCCTCCTCCAACACTGGCGTCGTACCTCTCCGGGCCGCCACCCAGACATTGTTGGACGTCCGCAACCACCACCCTTAAGATTGGGATTTTTTTTCTCATTTAGTATATGTATAAGTATATCCTTTGTATATAATACATATTTGTTACATCTTAACTTTGTGTTGCTATTCTCAAATGACTATGACATAAGAACTTCCAAGTCAACGCGAAGAATCATCAGATCAGAAAATCTACAATCTTGCGAGAAAAGATGGAAAGACTTGATCGGACGATTATCGATGTCTATTTCTAAGTCAATTGATTGATAGTCACTTCAAATTAAATATCATTTTTGGGTACGATGGGTCCAATGTTTCAGGCCTCACAGTAGAATATGTGTGAGGGGTTTTCCTCAAACTCATTTCTCATCATTGTTATGTTAATCATGACTATTTTGTTAACTAGATGGTGCCCCGCGTGTTGTTACAGAAATTTTATATTACTTGACATTAAGAAAATAAGTGTAAAACAGTGGAGTTAAATAATATGATGGTATTGGATGTTTTATATACAATTTAAATATATGATGTCCAACTCATACTTGCTTAACAATATCACCATCACTGCCGGGGTACTGATCCACGGGCACCTATGGGACCGGCGGGCCGGGTCCCTTTCAGTTCGGCGGGGGCGGAGATCGTGCAAAGAGCAAATCGAGGCGAAGCACGCGAGCGATTTACCCAGGTTCGGGACGCACGGATGCGTAAAACCCTACTCCTGCTTTGTGGTTTTGTATTGATTTCTAGCTCAGGAGCGCGGAGTGCTACAGTACACACCAGCGGCTAGCAAGACCGAGCGTGAGTGTTCGAACTAGCTCCTCCCCCCCCACGTTGCACACGGGCCTCCTTTTATATGCTCAAGGGGCTACCGACAGGTGGCAACGGAGGCAAAGGGCAAAAATGGAAAGGTGCTGTGGTAGGCACAGCTACCTGCTACAGTGTATCATACCTAACCCTGACGGCAGGGGACAAGGGTCTTAAATGCCCGTCTGTGTCGCCTAAACAGTGCGAAAAGGGACCGCCAGGGACGCCACCGTTCGCCACGATGGCGATCTTGCCAGCGCCGCTTGCCACCGCACGTCCCTAGCTGCACAGCCTTCCGCCACGTACGCCTGGAAGGACCCCAGAGCGACACGTTGGTGGATGTGCTGGAGCGCGGGCGCGGAGAGGTGGCTTGCCGCGGCAAGCGCCTTGCCGCGGTCGTTGTCTTGTCGCGTCCGGGAGCTTGTCGCTCACCGGGTCTTGCCGGAACGCGTGGTGCGCCGCGGCAAGTTCCTTGAAATGCCTTGAGTGGCCTTCCCGGCAAGCTCCTCTTGCCGGGGTCTTGTCTTCTTGACTTGGACACTTTGTTCTTGGATGGCTCCAAAGGAACCACGGAGGATCTTGGCGGTCACCCGGCAAGCCTTGCCGCGGGATGCTGCGACTGCCCGTGCACAAGTTCGGGATACTAGGGTACCCCTACTCTAGTACACCGACAGGAGCCCCCGGGCCTGGGCCATACACGGTGCCGAGCGCTGTTGGGCCAGGCCCAAAACAGGGCACGGGCACGCGCGGCCTAGGTTACGCCGTATCTCACTCCGTATCCACCGCGCCCTCCCCGAACGGCACGCGTTGAATGCGGCGTCGTGGGAGAGGTCGTGGGGGTTTCTTTATTCGGAAATGCGGAATGTCCGCCCCCTCCCCCTTTATAAGCAGGGGAAACAGGGGCAGTTGGCCCACTCGCACGTTGCTGTTCCCAGTCTCAGAAATCTCCGCCGCTCCCTTGCCTCCCCAAAGCTGAGCGAGAGAGCAGCGCTCCGCCCCCCATCGCCACTAGCACCACCAACGCCGTCGACCTCCTCCACTACTTCCTCCATGGCTCCAAAAGCCGACAAGGGGAAGACCGTGAAGACGACCAAGGCGCAGCGGCTCGCGGCGCTGCGGAAGGAGCGGTCCGGTTTCCCCCCAAGCTCGGCGCGAAGGAGCTGAGGGAGAACTACTATCTGTTCTGGTCGGCGGAGACGCGCGCGCATCCGCACACAAAGGTTCTCCCCGCCGCCGCTTGGAAGAAGGCTCCGAATGGGTACCCCTTCTTCGCATTGTTCTTCTATTGCGGGCTCTGCCCGCCCTTCTCTGATTTCTTCTGCGACATCATGAACACCTATGGATTCCATCTCCTTGACTTCACTCCCAACGCCGTCCTGACAATGGCAGTTTTCGCACACCTCTGCGAAAACTTTGTCGGAGTCCTTCCCAATGTAGCCCTCTTCCGCCACTTTTTCATACCCCGAGTAGAGAGAGGAGAGCCTCTATTCGGCGGGATTGCCTGGATCTCAAGGCCCGGCAAGAAAGAGACCTATAAGGAGGGAGAATTCCGCGGCAAGTGGGAGGAGTGGAGAGCTGATTGGTGCTGGATTGACGAGGAGAGCCCGCAGCCATTTACCATCCGACGCCGAATCCCAGTAGCACGCGGCAGCGATTGGAGTGACATGGCTCCGGAGGACGCCAGGCTGAAGATTGCCGTCACCAGGATCCTGCGCCTGAGGCTTGCCGGGCTTACTGTTGGCGCTGTTGGCGCAGACTTCCTTCGCCGCCGCATCGCCCCCCTGCAGGAACGGGGGAGGCCCACTTGGGAGTTCAAGAACGCGGCAGACATCATGAGGCTGCGGCCAGGCCTCAATTACAACTTCACAGTCCTGGAGCTCAACGCGATGCTGCAGGAGCTGTTCAAATATGACCCCCAGCATCCCGAGGTGTTCAGGTTGCCGGGGGGCGTCGTGCCTTTGTGCAACAGTTCCGCGCTCGACCGCATCCGTGCAATGATGCCGGAGTGTGACTCGCACGGGATTGTGCCAACTTGGCAGGAGCCTACAGACGAGGTCGTGCAGCAATTCTTCGACGACTTGGTGGAAGTGCCAATCCGCCTCGACGAGAAGGACGGCCTCACTCGCGACACCACGGATGCGGAGATGGCGCTCATCGCCACTAGGCTGGAGGAGGCAGCGGCAGCCGCAGCCGCGGGCGAGTTCGGGTTCACTGTGGAGGAGGCCGATGCAGCAGAAGCAGCAAGCCGTGCCGAGCGAGGGGAGCCTGCCGGCAAGAAGGGGCTTGCCGGGCAAGACACCGAGCCGAGCGAGCCCGCCAAGGACACGAGCGGCTCGTTGCAAATCGACTCTTCTTCCACCTCGTCTTCAGACAGCCCACCAGAAGCAGAGCCTCCATCCCCACCAAGAAGGCGCCTCCGCAAGGTTGGTGATGTGGCGGAGCGGCAAGCGGGCCAACAGTCGCCACGCCGCGTGACATGCTCGACCACGGCAAACACCGTTGCCGCGGGAGCGCCTCATGCTACGACGGCAACTGGAGCGGAGTCTAGCCGGACCACCGCTTCAGTCCCTGCCGCTACTCACGGCGCGCCAACAGCCGGCGCGGGGTCGTCTCAGACCGCCGCCACTGCTCCCGCCAAGCGGCCAAGGGAAGCTTCTCCTCCGCCTCCTCACGCCGGGCGCGCGCCAGGCTTCGACTTCTCCGCGCTAAGCCCCGACGAGGAAGAAGAAGAAGAGTAAGCTTCTCTTGTTATACTTGCATTTCTTCAACTCTTGCTGTTGGTCTTGTTTCTCACTTGCTTTTCCCTGAATCTGTTCCTCTTTAGGACTCCGTCCGAGAGAGCGGCAAAGAGAGCTAAGGCCCCGGTGATCATCATCGAGGACGAGCCCACTGCGACAATAGGTGGCGCGCCCGAGACAACCTTGCCGGAGCCGGCGACTTTCCTCCATGGCAGCCCCCAGCGTAAGTGTGTGAATTATTTTCCGCGGCGAGGCGCGCATGGGTACTTGTCTTTGCTGATACCTGCTTGTTGACTTGTGTAGGAGCCGAGCAGCCCCACCAGGAACCAAGGGAGAATCCCCCGACAAGGGAGAATTCTCCGGCAAGGGAAGGCTTCCCGGTGAGGGAGGAGTCTCCGGCAAGGGAGCGTTCTCCGGCGAGGGACAGCGCCAGCGGCCCCCCGACGACGGAGACCACGACCGCAGAGCCTGGTGCAAGTACTCCCCTTGCTTCAAAACTTCCCTTGGATCCTTCTTTTCTTGATCTTTATGAGTTTCTGCTGGATTCTGTTTGACTCTTCTCCCCTTTTCCGGCCGTCAGATCCATCCGCTGCGGAGCAGATGGAGACAGAGGTCGCCGCCGACGAAGCCGCCGGTGCTGGAGACGCCACCGGGGCAGAGGCCGCCAAGGCTGACGCCGCAGCAACTGGCGAGGAATCTGGCGATCGTACTGACGACCCAGAGGCCGCAGGAGCGCCAGGCGCTACGCCGACCGCCGACCCATCCGCCGAAGCCGTAGTGCCAAGTTCCAAGGATCCCCAGCCGGGCGTTTATTTGAAGGCCGGCGACGACGTCTTCATCAATCTTCCCTGGGCATCAAGCTCCAGAGCGCCGGTCGAGGGGGAGGTCTTCGACGGAGAAGTGCTCGCCTCCGCGGGGCTGAAGCTGGTCGACGCGCCAAGCAGCAGTAGCAACGAGCCCGAAGAAGAGCGGCTGCTGCGCAGGTTGATGTCGCTCTACCGCGCGCGACAAGCCAAGCTGGAGTCCCGCGAGGCACTTGTCGCGAAGGCAGGAGCAGACATTGAAAAGCGCGCAGAAGAGCTCGGGGGTTTCCACCGGGAAGCCCTCCGATCCCTGGCGAAGGAGCGGGAGCAGCTTGCTGAAGCGCGGAAGGTCTTTCTCCTCGAGAAGGCTGAAGCCGAAGAGCGCCAGCGACTTGCCGCTGTGAAGCTAGCCGCGGAAGAGGGCGAGCTGGCGCAGCGGAAGGTCAACCTCGACGCCCACGAGGAGGAGCTTGCCTCGCGCGAGGAGAAGCTTGGCGGAGCCCTCAAGCAAGCGGAGGACGCTGCCGCCGCCGCCGAGGCCGCCAAGGAGGAGTTGAAGACGAAGGTGGCGCGGCTGGAGGCCGATCTCTCCGAGAAGGGCAAGGAGCTCAGCGTCGCCAAGGCCTCCAATGTGGATCTTGAGTTGAAGCTAACCACTTTGACCAAGACTCTGGACAGCACCAAGAAGCGGGAGGCGGCCTTGAAGGAGGAAATCAAGGCCGACAAGGTGCTGCTGGAGAGCGCTGCCACCGCCCAGAACACCTTCAGGGAGACTGTGACGCACTGGACGGAGAGTCTGGTGAACGCCGCCACAGATATCAACAAGGAGCTGGCGCAGCTGGGGATGGAAGATCTTGGGTATCCCTCCGACGACAACCTCCAACCCAGTGCCAAGCTCGTCATATTCTTCAAGGGCATGGCGACGGCCCTTCAGCGACTCCGAGAGAGGATCCCCAAGCAACTAGCTGACGAGTCGCGCGAGATCTGCGCAGGAGCCCTCGAGAAAGTGTTGATGAAGGTGGCCTTCCGCAATCCGGGCCTCCGCCTCACCAACATCCTCAGGTCCTTGCCGCCAGAAGCTGATCTGGAGGAGCTCAAGGCCCTTGTCGCACCCATTGTGGACAAGGTGAGCGGGATCAAGCGGGTCGAAGGCGATCGCGTAGATTAGGCCGCTCATTTCTTCTTTTCTTGTCGCTGCCCATCATGTCATGAAAACAATCTGTTAGAGCTGCGACAAGCTATCTTTGTAATGTAACTTGATTGTGGGCAATGATTGCAACGTTACTCCCTTTACTTGATTCCTCCCTTTGTATGTTTTTGCCCTACGCTTTTAGGGAACTTGCCGGTGCAGGCACCTGAGCCGCGAGCGCTGAGTGCGGAACGTCAGCAGCCTGCTGGCGGTGCCGCTACCGGCAAGAAACCTTATCGCAACTAGTTGCAGCTCACTTAAGTTGCTGAGCGGACTCGAAGCAAAGTAAGGGCGCTAGCAGCTCACTTAAGTTGTTGAGCGGACTCGAAACAAAGTAGGGGCGCAACTAGCTATGAGTTGGTTCCTCCGCGCACAGGTTTCCCATACAAAGTGTGGTCGTTCAAGGGAGATAACTTAAAATTTAAAAAAATTTGATTGCTCAAACTTTGGCAACTTAGCTTTTCTGTTGTTTGCTTCCCGGCAAGGCGAAACTTTCTTGAACGACGCCTGGCCCATACCATCCATCGTCTTCTCCTTTCCCCCCCCCCCCCGGCAAACTTGTGGGCGAGGGGAACCTTGCTTTCAAAAGGAAGAAGAGACAATACAGATATGGAGCTTTACGGCTCGTTATTGCTTACCGTGGAGTAGGTGCTGCACAAAGTGTCAGATCATATATGCCAGGAAATAGAAAGCATAAAATTGACATAATATGAGCTTTACTTATGCACGGGATCTGCGCCCGGCTTTGTACAAAGGATTACATGCAACAGCGGCAAGACTTGTACAAAAGGTAGTTGCCAGAACAGGTTCCGACAACTGCGCCTTACGGGTAAAACTTACGAAGATGCTCAATGTTCCAGGAGTTGCTCACCGGAATGCCATCTTCGGTCTCAAGGCGGACAGTGCCAGGCCTAGTGACTCGTTTCACCCGGTAAGGGCCTTCCCACTTCGGCGTCAACTTGTTGGAATTCTTGGCGGACTGAACGCGCCGAAGAACAAGGTCGCCTTCCTCAAGACTTTTGGCGTTAACTTTGCGGCTATGGTAGCGGCGCAAAGCTTGCTGGTAGCGAGCAGCTCGCACAGCAGCCTGAAGACGGTCTTCCTCAAGGAGCAGCGCGTCATCTTGTCGCAGCCGCTCTTGCTCGAGCTCATCATAAGCGAGCACTCGAGGTGACCCGTATACGAGTTCCGTGGGGATAACTGCCTCTGCTCCATAGACTAGAGCAAAAGGTGTCTGTCCAGTGGCTCGATTTGGCGTCGTTCTGATCGACCAAAGAACCACCGGCAGCTCCTCGATCCAGTTTCTTCCGCACTTGTGCAGCCTGTCAAAAGTTCTGGTCTTGAGCCCGCGCAGCACTTCAGCATTTGCCCTCTCCGCTGGACCGTTGCTTCTCGGGTGAGCAACAGAAGCGAAGCAGACCTTGGCGCCAAGATCTTGGACGTACTGCATGAAGGTGCGGCTCGTAAATTGCGTGCCATTGTCGGTGATTATCCTGTTAGGGATTGCGAAGCGGTAAACAATCGACCTGAAGAACTTGACTGCTGACTGTGCTGTCACCTTCCTCACTGGTTCCACTTCCGGCCACTTTGTGAACTTGTCGATTGCAACGTACAAGTACTCAAAGCCCCCGACAGCTCGGGGAAAGGGGTCGAGGATGTCGAGCCCCCAGACCGAAAATGGCCAGGATAAAGGGATCGTCTGGAGAGCTTGAGCTGGTTGGTGTATCTGCTTGGAATGAAACTGACACGCTTCACACTTGGTTACTTGTGCAGTTGCATCCTGAAGGGCTGTTGGCCAGAAGAAACCTTGCCGGAAAGCTTTACCGACAAGTGCTCTTGCGCCAATGTGGTGACCACATATGCCTCCATGTATTTCTGCCAACAGCTTTTGTCCATCTTCCCGGGGAATACACTTCAATTTCACACCGTTGAGTCTTCTTATGTACAGTGTCTTGTCGACAAATTGGTACATACTTGACTGCCGGGCTACTCTCTCCGCTTCTTCTTGCTCTTCGGGAAGTCCTCCTGTCTGAAGGAAATGGACAATCTGTTGTGCCCATGCTGGAGCTTGTGGCTCGACAACAAGGACTAAAGGCAAATCTGCTGCTGCGGGAACATCCGCTTCCATGGCAAGAACCTGCGGTTCTACCGGAGCTTGACGTTCCCCGACAAGCTTGCCGGAGCAAAACTTGTCGGGAGCTTCTGCTTCAACGGAACAAACCCTAGGGCTTGCCGGAGCATCTTGCTCCTCAGCGCTCTTGGTGTTGATCTTGGAGACTGCTGCGGGAATATCCGCTTCTACGGCAAGAACCTGCGGCTCCGCCGGAGCGCGACGTTCCCCGGCAAGCTTGCTGGAGCAAAACTTGTCGGGAGCTCCTGCTTCAACGGAACCAACCCTAGGGTTTGCCGGAGCAGACTGCTCCTCAGCACTCTTGGCGTTGATCTTGGGGACCTTCTTGGCGGCGGCTTCGGGAAGCTCTGCCGGCAAATAGTCACCAGAAACCAACTTCCTCTTCTTGCTCTGTCCAGTTGATGGCGTTACGGACGGCTGAGTCAGCTTGAGCACAAAGATCCCTGGTTCCACAGGTAACTTAAGTGCGGCACACTTTGACAGGCCATCTACAATGGCGTTCTGAGCTCTTGGAACATGCTCCATTTGTAGGCCGTCAAAGTGTTCTTCTAGCTTTCTCACTTCGTCGATGTAAGCTTCCATCAACGGACTCTGATAACTCTTGTTTACTTGGCGGACGACAAGCTGTGAATCACCCCTGACAATGAGCTTCTTGATCCCAAGGTCTGCCGCGATCCGAAGACCGGCAAGCAAGCCCTCATATTCTGCAGTATTGTTCGTTGCTTGCTCCTTGGGGAAGTGCATCTGGACTACGTACTTGAGGTGCTCACCGGTGGGTGCGACAAGCAGCACGCCAGCGCCGGCGCCTTGCAGCGAAAAGGCACCATCAAAGTACATCAGCCACTCTTTGCTTGCTTCCTTGTCGGGGATGCTCGTTTCTGGAATTTCTTCATCTGGTGTTGGCGTCCATTCTGCTATGAATTCTGTCAATGCTCTGCTCTGGATAGTTGAAGTGCTTTCAAACTTGAGGCCAAAGCTTGACAGTTCCAGTGCCCACTCAACAATCCTGCCTGTCGCTTCTGGATTCTGCAGTATCCTCTTCAGCGGAAAGCGAGTGACAACTGTGATCTCAAGTGCTTGGAAGTAATAGCGCAGCTTTCTCGAGGCCATGAGAAGGCCGAAAAGCAATTTCTGCACACCAGAGTACCTTGACCTAGCCCCCTGCAGAAGGGAACTGACAAAGTAAACTGGGCGCTGCACCATCTTCTTGTGTATCTCGTCGTGTATCTGCGCAGATCCATCTTTGTCGGGACCAGAGCTTGTCGGGGAAGCTCCCTGCTTGTCGCTGGATGCGCTTGCCGCGGTTGCTGGCTCATCATCTGCCTCCCTCTCTGCTACTAACGCAGCACTAACCACTTGATTGGTTGCCGCTATGTACAGCAGCAACTTCTCTTGTGGCTTAGGTGCGACAAGTATTGGAGGGGAGGACAGGTATTTCTTCAGGTCTTGCAGCGCAGCCTCCGCTTCCAGAGTCCATTTCATTGGACCTGCCTTTTTCAATAATTTGAAAAACGGCAGGGCGCGCTCAGCAGACCGAGAGATAAACCTGCTGAGAGCAGCCACGCAACCGGCAAGTTTCTGTACATCCTTGACGCGCTTTGGTGCTTCAATCTGCTCAATGGCCTTGATCTTGTCGGGATTGGCTTCAATTCCCCGCTGAGACATGAAGAACCCGAGAAGCTTGTCGGAGGGAACTCCAAACACACACTTCTCTGGGTTGAGTTTGAGGCTGATCTTGCGCAGATTTGCAAAGGTCTCGTCTAAATCTTGAATCAGGGTTGCTCTGTCCCTGCTCTTGACCACTATATCATCCATGTAGGCTTCCACATTTCTGTGTATTTGTGGCTCAAGAGCAACATGGACTACTCTTGCAAATGTCGAACCAGCATTTTTTAATCCGAAAGGCATCCGTACGAAACAGTGCGTGCCACATGGAGTAATAAATGCGGTCTTCTCCTCATCCTCTTCTGCCATGAAGATCTGATGATATCCTGAGTATGCGTCAAGAAATGAAAGCAAATCACATCCGGCTGTGGAGTCAACAATCTGGTCAATGCGCGGCAAAGGAAATGGGTCTTTGGGACAAGCTTTGTTAACATCGGTAAAATCGATACAAAGTCTCCATTTCCCGTTTGCCTTGCGCACGACTACAGGATTGGCCAACCACGTGGGATGGAGCACTCCTCTGACAAGGCCTGCTGCTTCCAGTTTCTTGATCTCTTCTGCAATGAATTCTTGGCACTCCACTGCCTGCTTCCTGACTTTCTGCTTGACGGGCCGCGCATGGGGACAAACGGCAAGGTGGTGCTCAATCACTTTCCTGGGAACACCGGGGATGTCAGACGGCTGCCATGCAAACACGTCGACATTCGCCCGCAGGAAAGTAACGAGCGTGCTTTCCTATTTAGGGTCGAGCGTGGCACTGATGGTGAAGGTACCACCAGTGCCGTCCTCCTTGGCGGATACCTTCTTCGTCTCTGGCGGAGCTGCCATCGTCTTCTTGCACTTGCCGGTGGAGCTCGATGGTGCGTTCTCGACGGCAGCGCAGCACTCCGAAGAGGTGCGCTTGCCGGAGTGGGCATCAGAACTCTTGCCGGACTTGGTCTTCTTCCCCCGGGAGCTTCAGCGGCAAGTGGATTGCGATCTGCCGTGGCTGCTGCTTCCCGGTAGATCTTGTCGGCACAGATAAGAGCATCCTTCTTGTCGCCAGGGACAGAAATGACGCTTAACGGGCCTGGCATCTTCAGCATGTTATATGCGTAGTGAGAGGCTGCCATGAACTTGGCGAGTGCTGGACGACCAAGTATCCCATTGTAAGGCAATGGAATATCGGCAACGTCGAATGTGACCTTCTCAGTCCTGAAGTTTAGCTCGCTGCCAAATGTTACCGGCAGCGTGACCTTCCCCTTCGGCTTGCTCCTTCCCGGATTGATTCCTTGGAATGTGCCGGTCTCTTCGAGCTCGCTGTCAGGGATTTGGAGTTTTTGGAGTACAGCGGAGGAGATCAGGTTTAAGCCGGCCCCGCCGTCAACTAGCATCTTGGTGACTTTGAGGTTGCGGATAGTTGGTGATACCAATATCGGCAAACACCCGACCGCAGTTGTGCGATCAGGGTGATCCTCAATGTCGAAGATGATAGGCGTGCTGGACCACTTCAGAAGCTTGCGTGATTCGATAGGTGGTTCTGCTGCATTAACTTCCCGAACCCACTGTTTGAGTCGGCGGTGTGAGGTATGCAGAGAAGCACCACCGTCAACGCACAAGACCTCTGTGGCTTTCTGAAACTCCTGCTCACTGGTCTCAACATCATCCATGTCTTCGTCGTCATCGTCATCTTCATCGTTGTCGCGGCCGCGGGGAGGTCTATCTCCTTGCCGCTGCTTGGCCTTACCGCGGCGTCCTCCTCGGCCGGCGCGCTTCTTGCCAGATTCTGCAGCGCCACCTTGGGCCCTCTCCTTGTCTCGCCGCTCGTACTTAGCCTTTTGCTGCTGGACAAGCTACTCGACCTTTTTGCAGCTCTGGAGGTCATGGCCCTTGGTACGGTGAATCTTGCAGTATTGCTTGTCGGAGCCGTCCTGCTTGTCGGCGGCTGCCACAGCCTGGCAGTTGGCGCACGCGGCAATCTCCTTGCCAGAGCTACCAACTTTGGCCTTCTTGGCGCCACCTTCGTTGCCGGGCTGCTCAACGACTAGCACCTCTTTGCCTTTCTTCTTCCTGTTCCGCCGCCGGTTTTTCTTTGCCGGGGCAATATCCTCACTGTCAGATCCTTCTGCTCCCGTCTTCTCTCCGGGGAGTCTCCTTCCTTCCTCAGCGCGTGCACACTTGTCGGCCAGGGCATATAGCTCACTGACGTCCCTGATCCTGCACATCACCATCTCCTCCCGCATCCTGCGGTTACGCACGTTCTGATGAAACGCGCTGATGACCGCGGCGGGGTGGACATCTGGGATGTTGTACTGTACACGGCTGAACCTCTGAATATACTTGCGCAGGGGCTCTCCTTCCTTCTGGACGAGCAGATGAAGATCACTCTCTTGGCCATGAGGTTTGTGGCCGCCTGTAAAGGCGCTGACAAACTGATGGCATAGATCAGCCCAGGAGGATATGGAGTTGTCCGGCAAGTGCATGAGCCAGGACCTGACGTTGGGCTTGAGCACCAACGGGAAGTAGTTGGCAAGGATCTTATCGTCCTGCCCCCCAGCAGCCTGCACCGCGATGGTGTAGATGCTGAGGAACTCCGACGGATGCGACTTGCCGTCGTACTTCTCTGGTACATCTGGTTTGAAATTCTTCGTACTGGGCCACTGGACTTGCCGCAGCTCACGAGTGAACGCAGGGCAACCTACCGCGTACGGCAAGTCGCCTGGTTCCCCTGGCGCATGCATGTCAACAGAGGGCCCAGCGTGCTGGTCTGATTGGCGCCGCGCTTCTCTCCGGCGCTCGATGCGAGTACGAGCGTGTTCTTGTTGTCGTTCTTGAAGAACTTGGCGCTGATCGCGACGAGCTCGCGGATCTGACGACGCGGTGGAGTCGCTGTCGAGGTGGACCCGGCAAGTCGGCGATCTTGGCCTTCGGGGTGGAGAGTGCACAGTAGTTGCACCCCCACCAGTCTTGTCGTCTCTGGCTCGTGCCTGGCTGGCTTGCCGCGGCTGAGACGTGCTCGGCTGCCGTGGAGTGTCGCCATTGGCGAAGCCGATGAGACTCTGGATAGCGGCCCTCCAGTCGTCGATCTTGTCCGCCGCTGGAGGGTAATCTAGGAGCAGCTGAGCTCGCGCCAGAGCTTCTGCTGCGGTGGCGGGTGGCGGTGGCGAACGGTGCGAGGAGCGGGATATGCTCGGACTTCTAACTACGTTAGAAGGAGCAGTATCTCGTCCAGGCGACCGTGTCTCGCTCGCGCCAGCAGGTTGACGTGCATGGTGGTCCTGAGCGCTCCGAGATCCACCAGCTCGATCTTTATCTAGCGAACGCATGGTACCGTGAGTACCATGACGTTGCCGGTCCCGCGCCTCCTAAGATGGGCGCGGTGCATGCACGGACGCCGAGGTCTTGGAGTGCGCCCGGTCATTGTGGGAGCCGGCTACGCCGCGGATGGGCAGCGCAGCCTTGTCCTGGGACCTGGCAGCACCGTGAGTTCCCTCGTCGACGCGTGTCCTTCCGTCGGCGCCTGCCCCACCAACCGTTTGCTCCGGCGGTGGCTGGCTCGGAGCGGACGGAGCAGCTGCCTCCGAAACTTTCTTCTTCGGCGGCATGTTGATGAAGATGATGAAGATCTATCTCGCGAGAACGCCGGATCTGATTCACACAACTTCGACGCCCCCTACCTGGCGCGCCAGAGATGCCGGGGTACTGATCCACGGGCACCTATGGGACCGGCGGGCCGGGTCCCTTTCGGTTCGGCGAGGGCGGAGATCGTGCAAAGAGCAAATCGAGGCGAAGCACGCGAGCGATTTACCCAGGTTCGGGCCGCACGGATGCGTAAAACCCTACTCCTGCTTTGTGGTTTTGTATTGATTTCTAGCTCAGGAGCGCGGAGTGCTACAGTACACACCAGCGGCTAGCAAGACCGAGCGTGAGTGTTCGAACTAGCTCCTCCCCCCCAGGTTGCACACGGGCCTCCTTTTATATGCTCAAGGGGCTACCGACAGGTGGCAACGAAGGCAAAGGGCAAAAATGGAAAGGTGCTGTGGTAGGCACAGCTACCTGCTACAGTGTATCATACCTAACCCTGATGGCAGGGGACAAGGGTCTTAAATGCCCGTCTGTGTCGCCTAAACAGTGCGAAAAGGGACCGCCAGGGACGCCACCGTTCGCCACGATGGCGATCTTGCCAGCGCCGTTTGCCACCGCACGTCCCTAGCTGCACAGCCTTCCGCCACGTACGCCTGGAAGGACCCCAGAGCGACACGTTGGTGGATGTGCTGGAGCGCGGGCGCGGAGAGGTGGCTTGCCGTGGCAAGCGCCTTGCCGCGGTCGTTGTCTTGTCGCGTCCGGGAGCTTGTCGCTCACCGGGTCTTGCCGGAACGCATGGTGCGCCGCGGCAAGTTCCTTGAAATGCCTTGAGTGGCCTTCCCGGCAAGCTCCTCTTGCCGGGGTCTTGTCTTCTTGACTTGGACACTTTGTTCTTGGATGGCTCCAAAGGAACCACGGAGGATCTTGGCGGTCACCCGGCAAGCCTTGCCGCGGGATGCTGCGACTGCCCGTGCACAAGTTCGGGATACTAGGGTATCCCTACTCTAGTACACTGACAATCACGTTTCTCGAGGTTTAGTGGAACAAATCACTTGTTTTACCGGAAAAATGTCCAACATGAAGTAAATCAAGGCAATGCAATGTCCAACATGGTCGACTAGAGGGGGTGGTGATTGGACGAGTGGACGACTAACAAATTGAGGCTCGACAATAAAGTAGGTTACATCGCTGTTGGCCCAGACGGCGCATGACGATTCCGAGCCAGTGCATGCTCTGTCAGTCAGTCAGCCGAACATTATTACCTGCAAGCCAGCCATCTACCGCCTACCATCCACCTCATTTATGTACTGTGCAGCAAGAACCACTCCGTCATCACTTCCCCAAAATCACAACAATGCATAATCTACTTATGATGCCACTCCGAAAACAAACTCCCTACTGTCTGCAATTCACCAGCTGATTTGCCAGCCAAAAAATCCACAATCCACAACACACCAATCGACTCCCCAGAGTTCAGACATGCATTTTACTCCCTTCGTTTATAAATATAAATCTTTTTAAACATTTTAAATGGACTACAACATATAGATGTATGTAGATATATTAGAGTGTAGATTTATTCATTTGGCTCCGTATGTAGTCACTTGTTGAAATTTCTAAAATGACTTATATTTAGAAACGGAGAGAATATCTGCTGTCAAGTAGCCATTCAAAATTCCCCATACTTTGCAGAATACAAAATCCCAACCATCGTCTAGGAGTGCCTATCTGACCGAACAAAATCACTACTAGAATTCTAGAGCAGCAGGTAAATAGAACGAATAGATTGCAGGTGCCAGGTCGGCACGGTTCCTGTCCTCCTCCGATCCTTCTGCCATTGCACGTCGCGCCCAAGCCACTCGTCGACCTCATGGTAGCACCAACAAGCAGCCAGCCATGAGGGAGCCAAGCCCAGCATGGTACAAGAAGTACCTTGTGTCGCATGATGTGCTACTGTTGCGCCCACTCTGCGTGACCCCTCGCCTTCGTACTCTCGTTGAACCCCGGCGGAATGGCTTCTCAAGCTCCGTCCTCCTCCGTAAAAAAATTGGTGCATCAATCGGATGGCATATTGGCAAGGCCCCCGGCTCCTAGCGGCGCACCAGCTCCTAAAAGCAAGCACACGCAACTGCACCGTCGTCGCCTTAGTCGCCTCGGCAGCCCTCGCCGGCCGCGTTCGCTTTGTCCTCAAGTCGACAATAGCTCGCACCTGCGGCTGGGGCTGCCGCCGGCAGCTGGCGACGTACACCATTTTAGAGCTAATCACGATTAGAATAGTCATGTCTAGCTTGTACATGGTGGCACATACTTCATGTGTGTACGTGTGTGCTTGTCCAGGAGAGAATCGATTCAACAGCAGTATGTATGTACGTGTGTATTGTCTCCGGCGGAGCTTGAGTTCACGTGCCATCGGGACCTCGTGCCTACCTCCTCAAGTGCACGCGGCTCGTTCGAGGGGTGTACTTGCCTCGCCGGTCAGCGACACATATGGGCGGCTGATGCTCCGCTAAAATGCAGAATTTTCGCTTGGCTTGCGATCCTAGGAAAATGTCTTACAGCGGATAACCTGCAGAAAAGAGGATGGCCGCACGACCCAATTTGTTCTCTCTGCCGGGCGGCGGACGAGTGTGCTGATCACCTCTTAGCACGCTGCTCCTATACCCAAGCTCTATGGAGTCTGATGCTCAACCGCTGCAACCTCCCCACCACTCTTGCGCCGACGGCGGCGACAACCAGCCTTGCTGACTGGTGGGAGTCCAACGTGGTGAACACTAACCTGACCAACTCAAAGGGCTGGGGCGGTCTGGCAGTGGCAATCTGGTGGTTCACGTGGTGCGAGAGAAATGCCCGGATTTTCCAAAGCAAGGCGTCCACCGTGCGGTCTTCAACTTGATGATTGATGAATTTAGGATATGGAACCAGGCTGGGCATCATAGGATTCAGCTGCTTTTGGACAGACCTCGAGAGCCAGACTGAATTATTTGCTGATGTATGTTGCTGGGTTGCCGGCTGTTGGCATAGTGGATGTATAGTGGCCTGCTCCGACCAAATACTTATAACACCTTTCCTCTTATAAATGAAAAAGAGAAGTTGCTCCGACAACGTTTCGTCAAAAAAAAAAGTGCACGCAGCTCACCAGCTCCTCGTGCTTCCGGCGCTCGTGTCCTGCTCGTCACCGTCGTAGACGACCTCCACTGTCCGCCTCGGAGAGCATGAGTATGACTGTACCAGCCACTGGTCACGTGGGAAGTAGCAAGAGCGCTATGGCGCAGACTGTTAGAGTTGTGTCGAATATTATTGTACAAGGTAGGTTATAGTTGGACTTGGTTTTAAACTGTTCGTAGACAGGGTAGGAGTTGTGTCCCAATAGGACACTTTTATCCTAGGCCTCTCATATATAGCGGAGCTAGACACACGATGAAACATATGCCAACATAATAGCACAGGCGCGCAAGGGGGAGCCGGCGGCGTGTGCCGGCGCCCAGGCGGCCGGGGTGCGGTATTGTGACGGTGTCATGGGGAGGAGCGCCCGTAGTCATGCCCCGGGGATGTAGCCATAATGGTGAACCTCGTTAACAAATCTCGGTGTCGTGCCTCGTGTGATTGCTTGGTCCTCGGTAGATCGACGAAGTGCCTCGGATTATTCTAACAAGTGGTATCATGAGCAAGGTTTGAAGAGGTCGCGGATTGTTGATCTAGAGGAGATCGTGGTTGTGGAAAAGGTCGATGACAGGCGGCGCGATTGGGCGGCAGCAGATGTTGCGGGCAGTTTCATGTCGCGGAGAAGTCACGGCCAGTATAGCAACGGCGGCACAAATCGGAAGCAGTCGGGAAGCTGCAAGACAGCTGTATCGCAGCAGCAGTTGGTGCCAGCGGAGTTGATCGATCCAGATCGGTCCTGGCGGCGCATGTGGTAACCCTAGGAGAGAACGGATTACAGCGTTGGCGAGCGTAGATCGAGCGCTTGATCCGGTCGAGCGGGGCGGCAGCCGTACGCGCGGATGCGTGTGACGTGGACAAGTCGAGGCCAAGGCCGCCTGGTTGGCTGGGCGAGCGGCTCTGCAGCTCTGGGCGGCGATGCAAGCCTGCGTTGACGGTTTGGTGACTTGTGGTGTTCACCCGTGCGCGTGCGTTGAGCGCAAGGGAGCTGTGTAATGTTGTGGAGCCACGGGAATCAAGGCAACCGTGAGATTTGTTATAAAGAAAACGTGTATGACGTGGAAAGAGGCAACGGCAAATCGATTCGGTGAAGAGAAAATATCCATTGATACGCACCCATCAGGAACTAGTAGGAAGGATTTTGGCAAAGCAATTGCTAGCATTGGTAGTTGTGTCAGGGAGCCAAATCACGTGTTGGATGCTATTAGTACACATAGGCATATAGGCTATGTTCTGCTATTGTACTTGGTCATCACCGGAATAAAGCTAGGGTATTTTTCACGGGTCAGCCGTATGAAGATCATGGCACCATCGGGTACTAAAACTTCAGGTTATGGCAGACAAAGTAAGAGATTTGTTGGTGCAACAAGGATGCTTGAATGTGTTTTGGGAAGTCATGCTAGCTGAGATGGAATTATCATGTGATGATGAGGGTTCGCGAAACTGATTTGGGAGCCTGGAGCGTGTTGCGCGGGATCATGCATACACAGGGCGTTAAGCAATGCACAATGCATGGTGATGTGCGGGGTGGATACAGCGCAGGGTGGAGTATGATTGCAGTCGGACATACACGGCTAGGTCGGACATGACAGTCTGATGGATCGATGAGGTTGTCGGTCAAAGTAGAAGACGGCGGTGATTTCAGCGACGACGACATAGGAGCGTAATGCTGATGGTGGCCGACTTCTGGGGCGTGGAAACACGTGGTGCAGGCCTGAGGGCTTGTGCGGCTTCGACAGACTATGGCGCAGGGTTGATTCAATACGGTGCACACAAGAGAGCTTGAAGTCGACAGGGCATGAGGGTAGCATGGCCAGCTACATGGAGTCATGTTGAAGCTGGAGTTGGAGTCTGATGGATGACTTCACTCTGAGCTGATGGAGGGGCTACGGCGTAAGTTAACGGAGAGTCGAAGCCTATTTCAGCGGGATAGCGAGAGACACGTGGATCGGACTGGGGCCCAGTGGTCTGGTGGAGACGTGATACTCGGCATCGATAGGTGATGATCGATGGTTCTCTGCAGTAGGGGTTTGAGTGGTGTGGGTCCGCGGCCCTAGAGACTCGACCAGGATAGCAGAGGCTCGGCGCGGTGATAGCGGCGAGGCGTCCAGTAAGCACGGGACACAGCGACAGACCAAGGCACTAATGGTGAGACATATATGGTCAGACAAAGTGTGCAGGGGTGCTGAAGCAGTGTTGATAAGTACCAGATTTAAGTTGTTGACAGGGTCTATCGGTGCTAGTTGATGGACAGAGTTGACCATGAAGAATCTGCGAAAGTGGCAGAAAGTCTTAATGTCAAAAGTTGAGAGAGTACATGGCCGTATATTCTGTGGTGTTCAGTGCACTTGGCAAAGTGCGGATGACAAGTACAGAAGGAGGCAGAGTGCTATAGCTGTGGGACATGTTAGAGACTATCCGGAAGAAGAGTGAGACAATTGTGAATTTGACTCAGCGTGACACAGGGCAACGATGAAATTCCTTCAAGTTTCAGACAGACGGTCAAGAAAGAGCGGTGATGTTGAGTTCATGTAACTCTTATATGAGCGTCCAATATGTGAGTTGTTCACTTTCACGCAGGTCAGTGATCGGTGTGTGATGGCGTTGAGCGAATATCCCGAAAGTTGGGAGCACAAAGTAGAGTAAATAGGAACTTAATTTTGCTCGAGTGTTGACTGTGAAGAAGACAAGAAGAGACTATAGTTGCAGGTGAAGTCACGTGGAGTCTGAGAGTAGCATCGGTGCTCATGGCGTATCTCAAGTCCAATGTACATGGAGGTTCGACGCATGGATGAATTCAAGGTGGTGAAGAATATTCGCCAAGGTGGAGTTTGTTAGAGTTGTGTCGAATATTATTGTACAAGGTAGTTACAGTTGGACTTGGTTTTGAACTGTGTGTAGACAGGATAGGAGTTGTGTCCTAATAGGACACTTTTATCCTAGGCCTCTCATATATAGCGGGGCTAGACACACGATGTAACATATGCCAACATAATAGCACAGGCGCGCAAGGGGGAGCCGGCGGCGTGTGCCGGCGGCCGAGGTACGGTATTGTGACGGTGTCATGGGGAGGAGCGCCCGTAGTCATGCTCCGGGGATGTAGCCATGATGGTGAACCTCGTTAACAAATCTCGGTGTTGTGCCTCGTATGATTGCTTGGTCCTCGGTAGATCGACGGAGTGCCTCGGATTATTCTAACACAGGCAGCCATAAAGATCCCTCAAACCTTGGGCGCATGCACTAGGCAGGAGAGCAGGTTCAAGGACGTTGGCCTGCCTGGTCGAGGGGTTGCCTTCCGATGCAAGACGCTGCTGGCTTCGTGCAGGCTGCACGACCTGGAGCTGGGAAGGCTCACCGCGCGCCAAGAAGATCACAAAGTTAGAAGTGTGGGACTCGGCGAGCTACATGTTGATGTCCTGTGCCATGAGTGGTACCACACTGGTTCGTGCTCGGAGTAGTATGGTCGAGGCCAGGTGCATGTCGAGAAGGAGGAGCACCTCACCACGTCATCAAAACCACCTACAAAACCACTCTAACCAGGGTTAGGGGGTGATTAACATGATTTAGAAAAGTTCAGGGGGTTAGTTACCCGGTTTTAGACTTCGTAAATTGGCCGGTTCATAAAACCTCGAGGGGTTATGTGGACTTCTTTCAATGTTGATCACAAAATGGTTTTATACTACGTACACGCACAGTACCCAAAGGCAGTGGTTGCGACGTCACTATTCTCTTGACTGTGAATCACGGCCTGCCGGTGTGCGACAAACTGCCTCCCTCCCAATCAATCCCTGATGCAACCAGCTCCGCATTGTCGGACTCGCTTTCGCTGCGCCCGCCCGCCGGTAGCGGTAGATCCTTGCGGCCACGGTAGCGGTAGCGGTGTCTGCACACACCCTCCCTGTTGGGTGTGGGGCGGGACGTGTTGTCTCCGTCAGTTATTTCTCTTACCTCGCTCGCCACCAGATCGATGGAAAAATCCATCGCCGAAAGGTTGGAGACGCAGCCCTCACGCAACTCATATGTCAACTGGGTCAATGGGGCCGTGGACGATGATTTGACACATCAACCAAGCTCAGCTGTCAGATACATCTTCTGATCTTCAGTACAAGCCCGCTCCGTCATGGAGGCCCGGCCGTCCAGAAAACGCCGCCCTGCATTCACTTGTAGCACTATCCCCCGTATGCATGTGTTTGTACAGCATGGGCTTCGGGGCTGTTTGGTTTTCAGCCACATGTTGTCATACTTTACCACACCTTATCTTAGACAAATTTGATCAAATTAGGTGTGTGTTTGATTCTAGCCACATTTACAGCAAGAATTTTTTATGAGCAGTGAATCCCACATATCATAGACATAAAAAGTGTGACAAGATTTCCTTAGATAAGCCAAAGTGTGGCTAACAATTTGAGCAACTCAAGTTAGGCAAGTGTGGCAATCCAAACAGCCCCTAGTATTGCAGATTTTCTAGCAACCGTATATGGCATTGATGGATTGCAGCACACATCCCCACACGCAGTTGGACGAACAAGATAACAGGAGCAGCGGGACTCGAGTGCCAAAACGCCTCTCTCGTGGACAACCTATATGACAAGCTTACACAAGTAAAAAGTGAAAGCAAGAGTAAACACAAGAAATAAAATTGCACAAAGTAAAGGACTGGAATAACCACAAGTGGAGTCAATGGAGACCAGGATGTGTTTCCGAAGTTCCCTCCTTTGGGGGAGGTATGTCTCCGTTTGGAGGGGTGTCGAGGCACGATGCTCCACAAGCGTCCCAACGACTCACCCCATTCTCCTCACGCCCTCGCACGATGCAAGTTATCATGAATCCATTAGCAGTGTCCTTGTAGGCGGCAACCGGGACCTTTACAAACAAGCTTGGGGCTCTCTCCGCAACTCAATTGGAGGCTCCTAGCACCACTACGTAGTTTAACCACAATAGAATGTGCGTACGAGGTGACCTCTTCCATTTAGGGTTCTCAAAGACCCAAGAGTAATAATATCCAGAAGAGAAAGTATGGGGAATCATATTTCTTTCGGTGAAAGTGTAGATGTAGTTCTCCTCCCTCAATTCCTAGCAAATACAAGTTTGCTTGGCTAGAGAAAGAGATCGACCAAATATGAGCTTCGGGCAACAATGAAGGAGGGAAGGAGAGAGAGAGAGAGAGAGAAGAGGTAATAGGGAGGTGGAAGAACACCCTCCTTATATAGTGGGTCACCAAATCTAACCATTATGTCTAGAAACGCACAAGGAGATACAACCGCTTGGGGCAGCGGTACAACTATCCTAGGCATAAGTGCACAACTACAGGGCCGGGGTGGTGCAACTGTTGGGCACCCCAGCTGTACTGGTAATTAAATAACTACCGGAATAACCATTCCACCACCGACTGGTACCACCCACAAAACCCGAGCGGAATCACCCGACCCGTGGTTGTTGGGGCGGTACAAGTGCCAGTTCAACCACCCAGAAGTGACATCCGATGGTCGCTAAGTCCCTAGCGGTACAACTGCCCTGGACCCTGGTTGTGTTGATATATAAATTATGTGCTAGAACAACCGGGAAGCAACTGCCTGGTACAACATGCCATGCCCGAGGGAAATCACCCCCTGGGCAGTGGTTGGACCGGTGCAAGGCCCAACAGTACCGCCCGCAAGCAGGCAGGTACAACAGCCTCAGCACACGGTACAACCGCCGTGACAGTAACAGTATGACCACCCCACAAGGGAGCTGTGAAACCACGGGTACCTGCGGTACAACCGCTCTGGATAAGTTTCTCTGCACAAGTTAGATAAGAGACCCTCTCCTCAAAACGGAAGGCCATATGGTAGGTGCAATAAGAGTTTGTGTACGTGTTTGATTCCACCGTACCTTCCGATGCAGACCCCCTCTAAGTAGTATAGATTTCCTACGACCAAATAAATAAAATGCTTCAGAAATGTCGTCTTTGCTCTTTTTCATCCGGAGGGGTGCGCAACCATCGTGTACCATATAGAGTATATTTGAATAGTTTAGGCACATGGTTAGTCCGCAAGTTGCATTGTCATCAACACGAAAACACTTAAGCGAGAAATGCCTTTTCAGTGATGTAGTGCACCTACTACATAACTCCCATACCGCCTTGCCGTAGCCGACCTTTTGTCAAAAAGGACCACCTGCGTGAACGAATTGCCAAAAAGAACCACCTGTAGATGAATTTGACAAAAAAAGACCCCCTCAGCCGTGGCGGCAGGCCTGACAAGCGACACGTGGCACCTGCCGCCACCGGGCCAGGCGGCAGGCTGCCTGCAACGGGATTCTGGCCGAGCGACGGAACGGGCTGACATGGCGGGGCCCGACCGCCTCCTGGCATGGCGGCAGTACTGTAGCTGCTGGGACCGGCCGCCTCGCCGCATGGCGGCAGTACTGTTCCCACGCTCCTGTCACTAACTCTCGATTCTGTTAATCTAGACACGCTCGGCTGCAATCCTGGCTATAGGAACCGCGCGCGGTGGATGCTTAATTTCCCGGCGCCTCGCTGTGTCGCTGTTACGGCGTAGATCCGTGTCGTCGGCCCCGATTAAAAATCTATACAAGTATTGTAGATCAATACTCTGCTAAGCAAACTAGCTGCTGTCCCTGCCTACGTCGACGCGAAAGAGGGAGCTAGCTGGTGATCCAAATAGTGGTAGTGTTTTCTTAGCTAGGTCGTCCTCGTAAATGACTAGGGAATCCGCATGACTAGTACTCCCTCTGTTTTTAAATATTTGTCTTTCTACATATTTTAACAAATAACTACATACAAAGCAAAATGAGTGAATCTACATTTTAAAATATGTCTAGAAAAACAATTATTTAGAAACGGAAGGAGTACAGTACCATCCAAAGTAATAATTAATGCGTGCATGTGGGTGTGCGTGGCTGAGATTAGGCTCGGTAATATCGATCGCTGGTCATTTCCTTGGTCTATATCGCTGTCGTGTCGTTCCATTGCACACCTACAGCGCGGAAACAATACTGCCGCCATGGGGCGAGGCGGCCGGTCCCAGCGGCTACAGTACCGCCGCCACGCCATGAGGCGGCCGGGCCCCGCCACGCCAGCCCGTTTCGTCGCTCGGCCAGAATCCCTGTTGCAGGCAGCCTGCCGCCTGACCCGGTGGCGGCAGGTGCTGCCGCCTCCCTCCGTGCCGGCAGGTGCCATGTGTCGCCTGCCGGGCCTGCCGTCACGGTTGAGGGGGTCTTTTTTGTCAAATTATTTCACAGGTGGTCTTTTTTGACAATTCATTCGTGCAGGTGATCCTTTTCGACAAAAATTCGCCGTAGCCAAACTAAAATGTAGATTGTCTTAGGTAGTTTAAGAGAAATGTTCATTTAGGAGCATTCTAAGGGACGCGAATTTTTGTGACATGGTGCCATGCGAGGATGTTATCCTGACCGACCATTGATGCTAGCGATTCACACTTAATATAGTGATTAACGGATACCGCGGCGATGCACAGGGATAAGCTAGCAAATACACAACGTTAATATGTGGGTGTTTATGATCAAGGTGCAGGGCTGCAGGTTATTTTCAATGCAATTAACGTCCTTGACCTGGGCCGTAGTAAATGAGGCCTGTTACATACTCCCTCCGTTTCTTATTACTTTGCGTCTAAGTTTTTCTCGTTTTTTTCCTAATTACTCTACGCGCTAGCCTATTTTTTTGTTTTTTTCCAACTTTGCCCCTTCCAGCTAGCCAATCCGTTGCATGGCAGAGCAGTCAGTGGAGCAGTCAGTGCGCATGCATGAGCAGGCTGGATCCGGCTTGCCTGCTCCCTCCCCATGCTCTCATCCGTGCTCCCACTCCATCCTATGACTGTCTTTTTCTCTTTTTTCTTTCTAATCTAATCATCTTTCCCCGGATTTTAAGGGGGTGGGGCCGGGCCTTATTTTGTTCTAATCAAATCATGCCACGTATACGGGAGTATGGATGGGCGCACGCTGGGGGAGGAGGCAAGTCTCGTCCGAGCAGGCTAGCTGCATACAGGGCAGCCGAGATGCACGGGCCAATTAGCTGCATGCAGTTACTTAAAGCACGCCAATTCCCAATGTGCAATTAATATGAGAGGAAGGGTAAGACGGTCCAAGAAACAGCTAGCGGCACGCCCCTTGGTATGCGGGCTTCAAGTTATGCGCAGAGAAAAGAAAAACGGAGGGAGTACAAATTACTTATCCAGCCTGCACTATGGACCTTTTCGTCAACCACATGGGATAAGTTCGTCGGACGGTGAAAGTTGTTTGCTCCAGTTCTTGCTTCATATGCATGTTCACCCACAACTTTTGTATTGCAATAGCAGGTTTGCCAAAGCAACCTTTTTTGACCAGGTGAAAATTGCATCCCTCCTGTTCTGTTGCTAGCAGGAGTTTTTGTTCTATTGCTAGCCGGAGTTGGTTCTGAACTTGTGCTAACAACATTACAACAAAATCAAGGCTCCTTGAACCAAAGTAACTTCTCTTTGTTTTCTCCTTTGCATGGCGATTCAATTGAATCACATCAATATTTTTCTCCTTCGGATCTGTTTGGAAGATGAGTATTCCATAGTAAAGGGTTTCAACATTTAGACGACAAATCTGTCCGGAAAAAAATATGAAGAAAATAATAAAGGAAATTGTGGCATGTTCTCGAAATCCCAAACATGAACAAGGATACTTGCATATCATTATCTTCTGCATGCAAACTGCATGATAGAACGTTTTTTTCTCAAGCAAAAACTAAAATTACTGACAAATTTTAGCATGCACCTGTCGTCACCCAATACCTCACTGTACAACCATGGTCAACCTACCACTTGGAGAGCCAAGAACGAGAAGGTGGACATGACATTAAGCTTCCCCCGACGGGGATTAGTGGTATGGGTGAGTGGAGTACGGAGTAGTGCGTTCATCTGTTGTTCTTTTTATTATTAAATACACTAGAAATCACAGGAACTTGCACGCATGTTCAGTTTAATGCATAACTTGTAAAATACGTGTTTCTTGATCATCTAACTCGTCATCTCGTGGCATATACGCTTCCACCGTATCCCCTACGAGTGCCAAAACGTGGCGAGCGGCCAACCATCAGTGGGCTGGAGGGCTGTTTTTTTTTAAGAAGGACCCATACATTCTATTTATTTTTACACAAACAATCCTCAAATAAAATGAAAGAAGCTGCAGCGCCATGATGGGATTCAAACCGATGAGCTAGCACGATCCGCCCTAGCGTAGAGAGCCACCTAGACCAACTAAACAAGTTGAACGCTTCCTCAAAAAGAAATCTACACGTTGACGCTAAAATGCCACAGTTAAAGCTATTTAACAACGTAACTGCATAAAAAAATAGAAATTAAACGACAAAAGGGTTTGCTGAAAGGGAAAGCCCCAGTTTGATACTAATGGCATCCTGTACCAAAAGTGCCAACCATCAGGCCACACCGACACTTAGTAACACAAACAAATTTATCTTGTATATGTTTTTTCTATGTAAGATAGATTGATTTTAGTTTATCAGTGATAAATAGAGATAAAAATATAAAAGTGTTATGTATTTGTATAGTATAAAATTTATGGTATTCCAATGCAGTGAGCTATGTTTAATTTTTTTTACGCAAAGATAGATCTTTTTTGCACATAGTACCTAAACTTTAAATATATATTCCCGCAAAAATAGTGCAGAATGAATTGAATGCAAAAATTTCTTTTGGACAAACCAAACGAAAAAATTTTGGTTGAATTTGATTTTTTAAAATTTATAAAATCTGGATAAAGGAAATAAAATGTAGAATGAATATACGTAAATTCTTTTGGACAAATCAACAAAAAAATTGTTTGAATTCGAATAATTCTAAATTTAAATATTTATATAAAAGGAAATATAGTGCACAGTGAATGTACGTATGTTTTCGGACAAATAAACTCAATTTATGTTTGAATTCGAATAAATGTAAATTTAAAAATCTAGATAAAAGAACGTACAGTGCAGAATGGATGTACATAAATTATTCTGGACAAATCAAATATTTTTTGTTTGAATTCGAAAAAAATTAAATTAAAATCTAGATAAAAGAAAATATAGTGTAGAATGAATGTACATCCTCGAGCCCGAGGTCTGAACTTTTTCATAATAGTAGTCCAAGTAACTTTGGTTTTAGTAATGAAAAAATTCAGACAAATCAACGGAAATTTTGTCTGAATTCAAATAATTTTAAATTAATAATCTAGATAAGAGAAAACATAGTTCAGAATGTGTACTTTTACTCTTTGATATATATCTTAGGAGTTTCAAATAGGGTGCTATCTAAAAAAGTGCATGCGGATTACCACCATCTCAGCCACTGATAATGGGGCCCTCCATGTGGCATGCATAGGGATACGACTGGATATCGTAGAAAGCACCGTATATGAACAAGAGGACAAGTTAGATGACCAGAAACACGTATTTTACAAGTTTATGCACTAAACTGAACGTTGCGTGCAAGTTCTTTGACTTCTAGTGTATTTACCTCAGTATGAGGCTTTAATGCCGTGCAATCAATTCCCATCGACGCGCCTAGCTATCATTTCAATGTGTGAGGCTGCCATGGACATTTACTGGGGTTGCAGTGGCAATACGGGCACTATACCAGCTGGTGTACGTTGACCGGAAAAAGGTTATACAGCAAAGACATATTGTAGTTGCACGAATCACGCGGGCACGAGTGGTTCGGATAATGACCTCACGTGGCTGCATGTACACACGCGATTTATCGCCTTCCAAGTACAATGCTACTTCTTAAGCTTGCGTTGATTTTTTACTTGAAAAGGAAAGGGTGATGCAGCAAAGTAGAGATAAGTATTTCCCTTAGTTAAGAACCAAGGTATCAATCCAGTAGGAGGTACAAGCAAGTCCCCAATATATACACACGCACAAACTAACAAACACTTGCACATAACGCGAAAGAGGGGGTGTCAATCCCTTCACGGTCACTTGCAAAAGTGAAATCTACTAGAGATAGATATAAAAGATAAATAAAAGGCAAAATAAAGTAAATATAAATAAATTAAAACAAGATATTTTTAGGTTTTTGATTTTATAGATTTGAATATATATGATGGAAAATAGACCCGGGAGTCATAGGTTTCAGTAGAAGCTGATGGACTATAGTTGATCAAAGTTTCTAGTAAAATTGCCATATGCCTTATTAAAGTATATATGTTTACTACCATCTATAATCTCCTTTTAGCTTCTAATTAGTGCAAAGTAAGCATGCACATCATACTGAATCAAACTCTGATGGTATGATATGTAAAAAGATTAAATAGTCATTGTTTTTTCCCTGACAATATACTCAAATACGCACAAGTGTGCGTATCATTCATTAAAGGAGAAGGGAAAGACATCCCAAAAATCCACACTTTACAACCTTATTACACTGCCATTATCGGCCACACTCCACGGTACTCCATGCTACATGTGAAAGACTACTCATTCACAACCAACGTCGCCAAACCCTCAAAGAAACCGTCAAGGTCCCCTTTGAGTAGGTCGACCTTCTTCCAAACCCTCCTCTCGGTATCTACATGTTGTGTTAGATTGGCAATTGAGGGCGAAGCACCATTGAAGACATTGTTGTTGCGGTGCTTCTGCAACTCCCACATGCCACGTATGCACAAAGCCCTTGCAGCTTTCCGTTGATCACCTCGGAGCTCTGGCCTCACGCACCATTCTCCTAAGGATTCATCGTCCACCAGTTCAAACTCTTGCTCGCCACGTGCTACGTTGATTCTATGCCACATCTCCTTAGCGAACACACAACCCAACGCAAGGTGATTCATTGTCTCCTCGTGCTGATCACAGAGAGGACAAGCATCCTGATGCGGCATTCCTCGCCTTGCGAGTCTGTCAAAGGTCCAACATTGGTTTTTCAGAGCGAGCCATGTGAAGAAATGGCATTGAAGGGGTGCCTTGGATTTCCAAGTGAAATCAGTTGTCAGTGTGACCTCGAGTGTAGCAAACTATAGTTTCATTACCTGTAATGTGTCCGTAAACCGTCTCAATATAAAGTTTCAGTGACTCTTGTTATATGTAGTGCCATTTACTATACCTGCAGTCTAAGATCCAATTCATCCTAAATTCCTAATCCAAATCTCCAACAGAAAAACTATTCCTGGATGAAAAAATAAAAAAGGAACAAAGAACAACATTGACTATGAAATTTTCGACCATTCATATCTTTGAAAACTTTCAATCCGCAAGGAAAGAAGATAATCTCTTATGTTTAGGTTAAAAAATCAAGCTTCTCACATAAATATGTCCCTTATCCTACCTTTATATGTTGCATGTGTTCTTGTCTTCCATAGCTCAATATGCAAGGACCAATTCAAAGTAGGCTTAACCATGGATGTTCCACGAAAGAGGAAGATTAGAAGAAACAAGATCTAAGAAGAACAAGAGAAGAAAGGCTTAATGAATAATGGTATAACTTCTACTTCATATTTATGAAGAAATATGTCGATAATCTCTATCCATTTCAACCAACCTTCTGATAGAAATCCACTTGCATTGTTGATAATCAGTATCTATCGTAAGATGCGAACTGGAAAGTGAGAAATAACAACGAAGAAGAACAGCGAAAGAAGAGCTAGCTATCTATACTGTGAATTGATCGTTTTACTTGGGACTTGTATATGTGCAGATACACCTACCGGATATACCCCACGCCAAGAGTTATCTGGCCCCATAGGAAAACACATATACGGATAGATATACATAACATTACAGACATATACGAACTATTATACAACATAAAAGACTATATACACAAACATATGTGTGAATGTTGGCGCACATCAACGGCCGACAAAGTGTGTGCCCCCGCAATTGCGTGTCGTAAATTCTCCCTAGTTTGTGCTCTCAACTTTCAGAGTATCCATTCTAGGTCACCACACACTAATCCCTGAGCTGAGTGAAAGTGAACAACTCACTTATCAGGTGTCACACGTAAAAGTAACTTGAACTCAACATACAGTACCAGAAAAAAAAAATTATAGATGGCCTCAAATGAGTGGCAGGCAGGGCTAGATACCTGTGCTACTTTGGAGAAGTAGCATTGGCGGGTAGCAAGGTGTACACGTCACAGGAACCAACACATCAGCAGCGGGCGGATATATATACCTGACACATGCAAACTCTTATATATTTGTCCGCGTGATGAAAGCAAACAGTGGTGGGCTCGTACTCTGTGCCCGCCCCTGGTACATGAGCCAATAGTGGTGGGCCAGTAGTATACCCGGCCGCCACATATGAATGTTTTTAATCCGTGCAAAATAATAATAATCAAAATACCTAGTAGTTCGTTGTGGCAAGCTCTAGTGCACGCGCGCCACACATAAATTAGGAAGAGAATTCCTTATTTGATCATTTCTTAAAATCTACTTCCCTTTCTGGTCCCAAAAATATTTTTCTTTCCTTTTTGACAACTTCATTTTATGCCCTATTTGACATTTCCATCCATTTTTCCATCCAACTGTGTTAACTGGCACGTGCAATTACAATTTTACCCCTGGTGATGGTATGTCACCATAAAGAGAAAAGAAGGAGCCTGAACCAAGAAAAAAGAGAGGAGGGGGGCATCGAGATGGATATTCGTTTCTGAGCCCGGGCTCATATGCTCCTGAAATCAAACCCGGACGTTCACGTGTAGATCCGTGCACATTGTTGTATTTCTGTAGCGTATATCAAATAGAATAGCCTAGACACGTGATGCATTAAATGTGACGGCAGGGCGTACAGTAGGCGCGGATCAGGAACTCCACGAACGGCTCGGCTATGTTTCCGTGCTGGCCGTCCACCGCTGTAACTGACGCCAACCAGACCAGCGCCTCATAAGTGGACCTCCAAAGCTCACCGGCGCGCCAAAACCCTACGCAGAAAATTTTCACCATCGGCGCCTCGCTATCTCCTTTGTCCTTTGACATCCCGCCGGCCGCCGCCACGTCTGCTTCTTCTACTTCCTCACTCACGGTCCCAACAGACTTTCTTCTTCCTCTAATGTCATGTCCATTTTGTGGTGATTAATTGGAGACTAACGTTGCCAGGACCAGAGAAAGGTCTGGTCATTGTTTCTACAAGTGCTGCAGATATGATGTAAGCAGATCTGTGTTGTTTTTTTTCAGTTCATGCTTTATGCCGCACCACCAATCTCATCTTCTTACTGAACAATGTCTCTGCTGAATCCTTTTATGTCGCAGCCTTGCCAGTGCCATTTCTTTGACTTCCAGCAGGCTTACTTCAGGAGGCTCTCTCCTCAGCAGGTTGCGCGTGCTGTGCAGCAGGCCGGCGGTCACCACCCCGCGCAGATGCTTGGTGCTCAAAATCCACATCAGGCTCAGCAGGGCAACGGTCCAGCGCAGATACATCCTGAACCAAACCATCTCCAGATCCAGGCACCACCGCCGTCGCAGCATGAGCTGGTCAACCATGTGATTAAGGCCGGCAGCCACCGTCGCCGCTACATCAGGGTCCCAAGCACTAGCAATCATAGCTGTTCTGTTAGCAGCATGCTTAGGTCCTCATTGGATTGGTGTTTCACAGCGCCATCCCACTATAATATATACGGACCTCGATCCGGTCGTTTTCCTTTCCATGCAAAAATCAATCAAGTGTGGCCGATATTATACACCTTTAAAAAAAGGATGTGTCTAGGGCACATCTAGATGTGCTTTAGTTATTGCACATCTAAGTGAGTGAATCAAGTATAAAGAGAAAAAGAAAAAAGAGAAAGAAAATATTCACACGAATCTCAATGTAAAATTAATGACATATAACTTAGATGTGCAATACTTATGGCACATTTAGATGTACTTTAGCAAAACTGTTAAAAAAATACAGGTGTATACAAATACACCGATGCCAAGCAGGGCCTTAATGTCCTTGTTCTTTTGTTTTGGCAATTTACTTTGGTTCGTCCAATTAGCTTGCAAAAAGAAAAAACTCCTCCACGTACTCTAGTTTGTATTATCATCCCCTGGCAGGGGCGTTTGTACTGAAGAGTGGCACTCTCAACCAGTCAACCTCTAAGCATGTTTCCTCTAGGACAATGCATTTGCCTATTAGAAATTAATGAATATCATGTGTGACCAATGAATTCTGTTTTTGTTATACAACTGTCATGTCTCTAACCACAAGAGGAACAAGCGTGTAGCAAATGCTTACTTAAACACACTAGAAAATCCTCGATAACAAACATTTTAAATAGTAGATTTCATATTTCTGCAACTCATTTTCAGCAATTCCAAGCGGCATTGTGCATGCCATCCGGCGTTTTCCTTCCATGCCACGGTTTTTGCATTTGCCAGGCTTCCCTGGTTTCTTCGGAGCATCGTCTCTGTCCAGGCAGGTAGTGCGCTTATGTCCCTCTCAAAGACATATGCTACAGAATCTTCTCCACTTGCTCAGACCCTCGTAAGCCGCCTTTTCGCTGCCATTTGTTGGCCTGCCGACCCCTTGTTGCTTATCAGGAGGCGCTAGGCCTTGAAGGGCACTCCATCACTGTTATCTTGCTTACCATTATCAGCACCAACATAGTAAACCAATCTACCCAGTTCGAGTCTCTCATTATGGTCTTCAAAACCTAAACCACCCATCTTCGCTGCCAATGGTGCGCTCATCGTGTGTTCAAATGCTTCGGCACTCGCGTTGCCCGTCCGCACGACCTGCATAGCTTTCAGGAACAGATATTTCAATTTATATTTGCTCTAATCGTTAGGACTGAACTTTTTTTCCTACCATTCCTGCACTCGTATCAAGCACAGAAAGGCAAAAAGGCAGGGCGCTGATTCTCACCTTTTTGTCCAAGGTTCACTATGTCAGTTGACTGGGCAGAGCTTGTCGCAGAAGCATCTTTCCGCCGACGAACATCTCCACGCTGTCCGCCATGGCTCTCGCCGCCGAGCTGTTGGCTACAACTAGAATTTGCATTTGAGTCCGCTGGGATGCCCAGGTCCTCCTCGTTCCGCGGCAACAAGGCAAGGGGAGCCGGATCTGGGTGCTTAGGTTGTCGGCGAACTCCTCCCGCAACGGAAACCTGAAAGCCGGCCGGCAGAACGGACAACGACATGGCCCGTCGTCAACTATCTTTCACAGAAAAATGGCAGATCTCAGATTATAAGAAAGAACATTGTCGGATCTGCATCAACTAACCTGTCAATGGCGTCTAGAAGGAACTCCAGGCCAGAATCTTCCATTTTTTTCCCTTCCTCGCCGGGGGGACAATGGGCGCCGCCGCAAATGGCCTTCAAAGTGGAAGATCAAAAAAGAGATAGCCCTGGGTTGGGCGAATCGGCCGCATGACGAGGGTTTCAGAAAGAACCAGCTCGTTCGGGGCCGCCGCTTCGCCCGTCTCTTCCCTAACGTGACGTGCGTCCTATCTGATCCAGGGCTCAGTTTCGTTCCTAACGATCTGGTCCACGGACCAGAAAGCCCACCCGACCCCGCCGTCCCACCGATACGGCCTGGGCCCACCGTAGCACAACTGTTCCGTCCTGTATATCGGCGTATTCCTCTGTTTCCACGATTTCTTTCACAAGTGTCAGCCCGCTTTTCTCGGATCCCGAGCGAGGAATTGACGCCAGCGATTTCGGGAGCATATGCGCTCGGGCACCGAATTGCTGCTTCCGGCATCGAGAGTGCTACCTGTCATGTCGCTAGCAGTAGCACCGCTCTTGTGTCGCTGGAGCTTGCCATGTGCTCGTGCGCGTCGATGCTGCTCCTAGATGATGTTCGACGAAGTCAACCACACTCACTATATGTTCCACATGCACGTCGGCGCGCTCACGCAATACACTTTTTGATGACGAGGTGCGACCATGAACTGACAACAATAAAAACGATGAACCAAGCTCTGGATGATACACGCACCGTAATACAGAGCTAGCTTGCTGAATCCCTAATCGATCTTTTGCTTGAACGTTTACTAGCTAGTAGTACTAGTATGTACGAGCACTTCTAACCGGACGCATTCGAGTTAATTGCAAGGCATTACCACACTTCGGCACGTCGTAACGACTCAGTATCAATAGTCATTTTTTTTGCCATGCAGTGCCAACTCTAAGCCTAAGTGTTGCAAAACGATCTGACAGCCGTATAATAACGTATTGACCGTGTATCTGACAGTCGGACCCACCTGCCAGGTGCTGACGTGGCATGTTTTTTTGCAGAAAAGACCCTTATTCTATACTTAATAATATAAATGCCGAACCTGCGACCTAATGCACCCCACCTTCGCGCGGTAGCCACTACAACCGAGCGACGCTGGTGATAGAAGACAGGCGCCACTTTATTTATACAGCACAGCAATGCTGGGCCGTCTGGTTAGGCCCAGCGAGGCCAGCACTTTATTTTTTTCGTTTCGCGTTTTACTAGCCCGCATGCCCGGCTCGTTCGTTGCCCGGATTTCTTGCTTACGCTTTTTCTTTTCTTTTCTGTTTTTGGCTTATTTTTAGTTTTTTCTTCTTTTCTTTGTTTTCTTTCACTGGGTTGGTTTTTCTACTGGATTTTTAACACACTTACTGAACATTTTTTTAAGGTAGGCTTAAGTATATGATGAATATGTTCTCAAATACGTATGAACCTTTTTTAGTGTATGCTGAAGACTTTTTCTGCGCATAGTCAACACTTTGTAATGCATGATGAACTTTCCTTTACAAACGGTATTTTTAAAATATAATGAACTTTTGGTAATGTATGTTGAACATATTTTGTAATATATGTTGAACAATTTTCTTAAGATATGATGAACATTTTAAATAATGCGTTGTGAAATTTTTCTAATTTATATGGTGAACATTTATATATGATGAATTGTTTTGACAATGTGTATTTCAAAAAGATGTTCAGCATGTATGAAAATTATTGTGTAAAAAAACTCTTGCATTGCAAAAAATGTTCAGCATTTCTCAAAATAATTTTTCAGACACGTTGTTAGTTTTTTAAGTAACTGTGCGTTTAAAATAATACAATCAATATACAAGTAACTAAAAAAACTGTGTGCTGGGCATATAATTTTTTTAATAGTTGCGCATTTGAAAAATATAATGAGAATAAATAATAAGTGTGCATGCATGTCGTCCTGAGTGAAGACACATAAAATTTGGGTGCTTGACACTTATACGAATACTAATAAGTTTATGTAAAAAAATGTATTTACACCCTGATAAAAAAAAGTAACTCAGTGTGCTGGCCTCGTTGGGCCCAACAGCCGGCCCACCGCTCGTCCTCTAGTATAAAAAGAAAGTCGCCTCAAACATCACCCGATCGTCGCATGGCGTGGTGGCTTGCGCGACCAGCCTCCGAACAAGTCGTCGCAGGTTCGATTCCTGCTACTGCGTAAATTTTCCTTCGTTTTATTTATTTGTCCGACTCGACGGAAACTTTCAAATAAGTCCGGCTGGGTGTTGAAAACTTCCGAGCGAAAAAAATCATCTCTGGTTTCCTCGCAAAGTAAGGTGCCTTTACGTGATTACTTGTAAAGCAAGGGGGTTTTCTGCAAAAAAAGCCACATCAGCACCTGGCAGGTGGGTCCAAGTGTCAGATACACCATCAATACGTTATTATACGGCTGTCAGACCGTTTTGCAACACTTAGGCTTAAAGTTGGCACTGCATGACAAAAAAAATGACTATTGGTACTGATTCGTTACGACGTGCCGAAGTGTGGTGGTGCCTTTCAATTAACTCCATGTATTCCAATCGTTCTAGCGAGCACATACTGCCGGAGAGCAAGCTGCAGACGGCCATCCCGGCGCGTTGACGATGCTCGGAACCTGCGAACCTTCCACACCGTGGCGCCGCTTCCGAAGAGGGAGTAGCAGTGGCAGCCACCCTTTGGCCGCCGGCGGCGCATCGTAAGAGGTCGGCAAAGTCGGGCGCGCGCCAGGATCTCCAGCTCGACGTCTTCCGTCAGCCTCACCAGCGAGAGCACAGCGCGTGCATGCATGCCAATGCCGTTACGCGTGTGTGCATGTCATCACTGGTATGCGCGCATCAGGCAAGCATGATTAGTTTTTTCCTCTAATTAACCTAGGTACGAAGCATGATTAGTTTTTTCCTCTAATTAACCTAGGTACGTATCCAATGGACACTATCTAGTTAAGAGATGCATGCATATCAGACAAAAATAGCTACAAACTTAATTGCTGTACATAAGAATAATATGTGAAATTGTTGATTATACTGAACTTTCTTTCTTTCCTTGCAAAGAAACCTCGTTTTTACTATTTTTAGGTCTATTGTTACTATTGAATATTTGAACCACATAAATTTGTTGAATTTTAAATCATATAATTTTGTTGAATTTAATTTCTACCATGATAAAAATTTCCCCAGTAACGCGCAAGGAATCATCTAGTTTATTCAACACCACAAAACATATCACATCATTCATGTGTTTGTATGTAAATAATCTGATCACAAACTACACTAGGGGTAAAACGGTCTTTTTAGTTCAGACTTAACACTGTTAGTGGCCAAAACTGACGGAAGTGTCACATAGGGAATAAAATAAAGTTTGAGTGTCAAAAAGGAAAGAACGGAAAATTTTGGGCCAAAAAGGGAAGTAAAATTTAAGAAAGAGCCAAATAAGGAATTCTCTCTAAATTAGGTCCAAAAATTTCGAAGAAAATCATATTTACTAAACATAGAGTAGTCTCAAATTTGATGGCGTCGAAGTGCGCATGCACCTGCTTCATGGTCAAGCCAGCATGGACAGGCACGGGCAGGGGCTCCGGCTCGTCATTGGAGGCGTCCTCTATCGTCGGGTCGTCGTCGCTCACCTCCGGCGAGCTCGCCGGCAGGCCTGCCTCTGTCTGCTGCGCATGACGGCCCTGCTAGCCGACTGCAAGGCCTTCCACCTCATGCTTCTTCTTCGTTGAGAGGCTATTCCATATTGCCCAAGAGCTCGCAGTCATGGCAGAGGTGGTGCAAGGAGGACTGGAAGAGGATGTGTTTGTGGTGCGGATGGTGTCGCGCGAGGCTACGCTTAAATAGCAGGTGCCGATCAGGACAAGTGGTGCAGTGTGTTAGGCACCAGAGTTGGTTTCTCGGTCGGAGCAACCGGTTTGAATGCGGTAGATAGTCCCTTTGTCCCGTCTAGTCACGCCGCAACGGCATTGAACAAATAGGGGGAACATGACACGGCGCCAGCAGTGCTCCCGGTAGGCGTGCTGCTTCAATGCCAGCTCCCGTGTAAGGTCACGTTCGCTCTGGGCCAGCATGAATACAGTGCTAGTGCTCTGGAGCGCCATCAGTCGGCATAAATGTGTGGCAACTGTGGGAGAGGGGGCGGAAACGGACTACGTTGGAGGGCCGCATTGGGTGACACACTACGTCTGGATGTATGTGTGTATTTAGAGTCACAAGTTGGAGATGCCCTAACATCTCTGCCGAAAATCTACCCCCTCCATTCACTATTATAGGATGTTTTGACAATTTTAATATACACTACAGAGAGACTAAAATAAGCGAACAAACATATACATACATACATGTGATTCAGAAACAAGTTAGAAGAACGGAGTGAGTACTGTATGTAACTCGGCTCTGAAGATTAACTTTTGAAAATATAAAAATCTAAAGGTCAAAGATACAATAGCTGTAGTAAAGCAGAAAGGGATGAGACACACGATTTATTTTCTTATTTTTCATGAAGTAAGAGCCAAGCTGGAGGTGGAGTTCGAGGCGGCAGCACTGAAAATGAAGCTGCCATCAGTTTGCACTTGAAGCGGCGTAAGATCTGAGGTGCTGGACAAATTCGTCGATGTACCTATCGTGGAGTTCCGTATCGGCTACTACGGCCTGCATCTTCGCTGCACCTGCCACGAAGCCCCTCCTGGCCTCTTCGTCAACCATGACGGCCCGGAGCGCTGTCGCGACGCTGTGGCGGTCGAACGACCCGTCGTCCTCATTCCTCGCCACCTGCAACCCCACCTTCTTCGCCTCCATTTGCCGGGCGTTGGGCCCTGTTGGAAAATTAGGCAATTTCATGATTAATTTCAGTAAATAATTCATGACTAGAAGAGATACTAGCATGCAAAAATCTAGCAAGCTAGAAAAACAGTAAGACATGCATAACAGCAGCAAACACGTAACAGTAGCTGTAGAAACAGACATGAACAGAGGATGTTGGACGTACTGATCGTTAGCTATTATGGGTGCGACAGTGTTGATAACGATGTTGGCGACGATCTGTTGCTGACGGCGATGAGTAGCACCGCCCGACTTGGACGGAAGACGACCCGTGATGACGAATTTGAGCAGTCGCGCACAGCGTTTTCCAAAAACCTAATTCGTCCTCCAAGGAAGCTGCGCTCCTGCAAGGAGACGGACCGGATTTCGGCGGACCATTCACGCGCATGTCGCATGTCCGCGCCGCCTCGCCTCGCCACGGCCCGGCCCGGCCCGGCCCGGCCAGGCGAGGCGAGGCGAGCGAGCGCGCGCGTGTGGTTTTTCCTTTCTCTTCTCACACATCACTTAGAGTGGTAGAGAGAACCCACTATATAAAGAGGTCCAACTCTTCTTCAACTTCCAAGGTGGGACTAAACTTAGCACCACCACTTGCCATTTTACACATGGGCTTTGAGATTTCAGAAATTGCTATGGGCCTAGCCCATTAATTCTAACAATCCCCCACCAGATCTCAAATACCCATTTAGAGATTTGCCTTCTCTCACCACTTGTTTAATATACCAGTGTTTCAGCAGAGACTGTTAAGTTGAACTTCTGCCTAGAACTTTAAGCTACATCCATTCACAACTTGACAATGGACTATGCCTTGAATTGCTAGTTTTGTGTGAACAGGTTTCACTCAAAGTCTTAACCAGTACCTGACCGCCAGTAGGCTACCCCGCGGTTTGGAGCTTATACGTCATACTCCCTGGTCTCTTCGTGAGTTTACTAGAGATCACCCAAATCTCATAGACTGCGACGTTTACAGTCAGAACTCATATATGTGTGTTCTTTCAAGACTGCTCTGTAGGATAGCATCTTTGCTAATTATAGCCAATAGAACCACATTAAGGCATGTTGCCGACCTGCCTTACAGATCTAAGCCTTACAGCTCTGAGAGTTTTGCATCTTCACTTGGAGACGATCATAAGTTATTACTCTCCTCAGTTAACCAATAGCTCGTTCTTCCCAGATCCTAATTCACGGGATCTCCGATCACAAAGGTTGGGTTACTACTATGGTGTAACATCTATGGGTCTCATACCCATCTCCCTCGATGCAATATCTATCACATTTCGTGATAGTCCCTTTGTAAAGGGATCTGTCAGGTTTTTGTCTGTTTGTATATACGTAACAGTTATTACTCCGGAGTTTCTCAACTTCCTGACAGACTTCAAACGTCTTTTCACGTGTCTTGATGACTTTGCATTATCTTTAGAATTGTTCACTTTAGCGATAACCGTTTGGTTATCACAATTCATAAGAATAGCCAGTACAGGTTTTTCAACAACCGGCAAGTCCATCAAGAGCTCACGCAGCCATTCTGCCTCAACAGTAGCTGTGTCCAAAGCAGTTAATTCTGCTTCCATAGTTGACCTCGTCAATATGGTTTGCTTGCAAGACCTCCATGACACTACGCCACCACCATGAGTAAATACATACCCACTTGTTGCGTAAAGTACATCAACATCGGAGATCCAATTTGAATCACGATATCCTTCTAGCACAGCAGGATGCCCTGAATAAGTAATTCCGTAACTCATAGTACCTCTCAGATAGCGCAAGACCCTTTCTAGTGCATGCCAATGATCATCACCCGGGTTGGACATGAACCTACTCAGTTTGCTCACAGCAAAAGAGATATCTGGTCTTGTAGCGCTAGCTAAGTACATGAGTGAACCGACAATTTGAGAGTATCTTAATTGATCTCTCGTTTCTTTCTTGTTCTTTCTGAGTGTCAGGCTGGGATCATAAGGTGTTGGAGAAGGCTTGCTATCCATAAAACCGAATCGGTTCAAGACCTTCTCAACATAGTGAGATTGCGTTAATGTAATCCCACTCTCATCCTTAATAAGTTTGATGTTTAGAATTACATCGGCTTCTCCCAGATCTTTCATGTCAAAACTTTTTGATAGAAAAGACTTGACCTCATTAATTGCATTAATGTTTGTACCAAAGATCAGTATGTCGTCCACATACAAACATAATATGACACTATTGCCCCCACCATGGCGATAGTAAACACACCTATCAGCCTCGTTAATGACAAATCCTGCAGAAGTCAAAGTTCTTTTAAACTTCTCATGCCATTGCTTAGGTGCCTGTTTCAGACCATACAAAGATTTTAACAACTTGCACACCTTTCTCTCTTCACCCTTTACCACAAACCCGTCAGGCTGATCCATATAGATCTCTTCCAACTCTCCATTGAGAAAAGCTGTCTTTACATCCATTTGATGAATGATAAGACCATAAGAGGCAGCCAAGGAAAGTAACACTCGAATGGTGGTCATTCTAGCAACGGGTGAATAGGTGTCAAAGTAATCTTCGCCTTCTTTCTGAGTGTAGCCCTTGGCCACTAGCCGCGCCTTGTATTTATCAATAGTACCATCAGGCTTTAGCTTCTTTTTGAACACCCACTTACAGCCCACAGGTTTACAACCATATGGTCTATCAGTTAGTTCCCAAGTTCCATTAGAAAGAATTGAGTCCATCTCATTATGAACAGCTTCTTTCCAATCATCTACATCCGGAGATGCATATGCTTCTGCAATCGTCTTGGGTGTGTCGTCCACAAGGTATACAATGAAATCATCACCAAAGGATTTTGCAATCCTTTGTCTCTTGTTCCTTCTAGGAACTTCATTATTATCCTTCTCAAGGACTTCCTCATGTGATTGTTCGAAATATTCATCAGTTGTACTAGATTCAGGAATTATCTCAGAAGAAAATCTAGCAATGCTATGCATATCTTTCATAGGAAATATGTTCTCAAAAAATGTTGCATCACGAGATTCCATTATAGTATCAACATGCATATCAGGTACTTCAAATTTTACCACTAAAAACCTATAAGCAATGCTCCGTTGAGCATACCCTAGAAAGACACAATCCACTGTCTTTGGTCCAAGTTTGCGTTTCTTAGGAATAGGAATATTGACCTTTGCCAAACATCCCCAAGTGCGCAAATAAGAAAGTGATGGTTTTCTCCCAACCCACTCCTCATAAGGGGTTTTCTCTTTATTATTGTTGGGAACTCTATTCAGGACATGACATGAAGTCAATAGAGCCTCCCCCCACCATGCCTTAGATAAACCAGCAGTGTCTAACATGGCATTCACCAAGTCAGTCAAAGTGCGGTTTTTCCTCTCGGCCACTCCATTTGATTGAGGTGAATAGGGAGGCGTCCTCTCATGAATAATACCATGTTCCTCACAAAATTCATCAAAAACTTTTGGAAAAAACTCTCCACCACGATCGGACCTAAGACGCTTGATCTTTCTCTCTAGTTGATTTTCAACTTCAGCTTTATAGATTTTAAAGTAGTCTAATGCTTCATCTTTAGTTTGCAACAAATAAACATAGCAAAATCTAGTCGCATCATCAATCAAAGTCATGAAATATCTCTTTCCACCTTTTGTCAACACACCATTCATCTCACAAAGATCAGAATGTATGAGTTCTAGAGGTGCCAAGTTTCTCTCCTCGGCAGCCTTATGAGGCTTTCGAGGTTGCTTAGATTGCACACAACTATGGCACTTAGAACCTTTGGCAATTGTGAAGTTCGGGATTAAACTCATGCTGGATAGCCGAGACATTAAACCAAAATTAATATGACATAAACGAGAGTGCCAAATACTTGCATCATCATTAACACTAGCACAAATTTGGTTTATTGACTTATTGCAAAAATCTGAAAGAGAAAAACGGAACAAGCCTCCGCACTCATAGCCTTTTCCTATAAATTGTCCAAATCTTGACACGATTACTTTATTGGACTCTAAAACTACCTTAAATCCATCTCGACATAGAAGGGAGCCGCTAACTAGATTCTTGTTCATAGTAGGGACATGCTGCACGTTCCTTAGTTGCACGATCTTTTCCGAAGTAAACTTCAGATCCACCGTGCCAATGCCACGAACAGAAGCATGTGACCCATTCCCCATTAGGACGGAAGAATCCCTTGCGACCTGATACGAAGTAAACAGGGAGATGTCAGCACACACATGAACGTTAGCACCCGAATCAATCCACCATGAAGATGATTGAAATACTGAAAGCACAATAGGTAAATTACCATACCCATCAGTATTGCTAGCGGTCACCATGTTGACAGTCTTGGAGCTTGTTTTCCCTCTGCGGTCTGCACGTTCAGGGCATTCCTTGGAAAAGTGTCCAGGCTTCCCACAGGCGTAGCACTCTAGCTCAGCCTTGTTGAACTTCTTCTTCTTGAAGGTAGTAGTCTTGGTAGGCTTGTTGGAAACATGTTTGTTCTTCCCTTTGTTCTTGTTCTGTGGGTACCTCTGCACCATGTTAGCAGTAGGCTGAACCTCACCTCCTTTTTCAGTGGTATCTTTAGCCCGAGTTTTTTCTTCAACATCAAGAGATGCAATCAGATTTTCAACTGATATCTCCTGTCTCTTATGCTTCAGAGTTGTGGCGAAATTCCTCCATGAAGGAGGCAACTTTGCAATCATGCACCCAGCCACGAATTTGTCGGGTAGAACACACTTAAGGAGTTCAAGTTCCTTCACAATGCACTGTATCTCATGAGCTTGTTCAACCACAGAACGGTTATTCTCCATCTTGTAGTCATGAAAACTCTTCATGATGTACAGTTCACTGCCTGCATCTGTTGCACCGAATTTTGCATTCAGTGCATCCCACAGAATTTTTCCGTCGTTTATGTGCATGTACACATCACACAGACGGTCAGCAAGAACACTCAAAATGCATCCCACAAACATAGTATTGGCTTCCTGGAATTTTCTCCGATCTTCATCGGTCATTCCCTCTGGAGCACCAACACTAGCGTGGAAAACTTTCAGAGCAGTAAGCCAGAGCGTGGTCTTCACCTGCCACCTCTTAAAGTGCACACCGGTAAACTTATCCGGCCTCAGTGTATCAGCGAATCCAGCCATAGTTAACTCAGGAAATTGCCTACAATTAGGTTTTTGGATTGTTGGAAAATTAGGCAATTTCATGATTAATTCCAGTAAATAATTCATGACTAGAAGAGATACTAGCATGCAAAAATCTAGCAAACTAGAAGAACAGCAAGACATGCATAACAGCAGCAAACACGTAACAGTAGCTGTAGAAACAGACATGAACAGAGGATGTTGGACGTACTGATCGTTAGCTATTATGGGTGCGACAGTGTTGATGACGATGTTGGCGACGATCTGCTGCTGACGGCGATGAATACGACGATGAGTAGCACCGCCCGACTTGGACGGAAGACGACCCGTGATGACGAATTTGAGCAGTCGCGCACAGCGCTTCCCAAAAACCTAATTCGTCCTCTCCCGGTGCAGGATCGCAAAGACGAAAGGTTCCGGAGACCTGCTCTCCCACGCGCCGATGCACGCCGGCGTTTGGGATGGAGTAGACTACGATGGCGGCGCAAGTTGTGAGATGAGGGCAAAACCTAGGTGTTTTTCGATGTATTGTGTCGCGACCACAATCCCAAACCGACTCGGTTTCTAATTCGTATACTTACCGGACAAGAAATCAAAAAAACTTGTCTGCCAAGACATAAAAATAAAACGGCAAAAGAAAGCTGCGCTCCTGCAAGGAGACGGACCGGATTTCGGCGGACCATTCACACGCGCCCCGGCCCGGCCCGGCCCGGCCAGGCGAGCGAGCGCGCGCGTGTGGTTTTCCCTTTCTCTTCTCACACATCAATTAAAGTGGTAGAGAGAACCTACTATATAAAGAGGTCCAACTCTTCTTCAACTTTCAAGATGGGACTAAACTTAGCACCACCACTTGCCATTTTACACATGGGCTTTGAAATTTCAGAAATTGCTATGGGCCTAGCCCATTAATTCTAACAGGCCCTTGGTCGCCGAAGATGGGCAGCATGACAAGCGGGTGCCCGAACATGAGGCCCTCGATCAGCGAGTTCCGGCCGCAGTGCGTCAGGAACCCGCCCACGGCGGCCGGGCGGCGTGCGCCAGGATTCTCACCTGAGGAACCCATCCCCTGGTCACCAGCCCCTGGCCGCGAGTGCGCTCCTGGAAATCCGGAGGAAGCATGTCCACGCCGTCCTCGTCGTGTACAGCGGCGCCGCTGGGCTTTCTCAGGGCCCAGAGGAAGCGCGTCCCGGCGAGCTCCAGCCCGAAGGCCAGTTCGTGCACCTGCTCCACGCGCAGCGGCACCTCGCTTCCTAGGGCGACGTAAACAACGGAGTCGGAAGGTTGCGCGTCCAGCCACCGCACGGTGGCATGCTCTGCTCCTTTGGCAGCGGCACGGCGAGCTCCCTCGGGTGACGGCGGGAGAAGGCCGAGGGGAACGACCGGCTTGCCGAGGAGCGTCGCCGCCAGTGGAAAGGACTCGGGTTCCCACTCGATGCAGCTCCGGATGGCCGCGACGGTGCACCTGTCTTTTGTCAAGTTAAAGCGCCGGATGATGGACATACCCGATATGCCATAGTTGTTGTAAGCCGGGTCCATCATCTCCTGCTCGTAACGGGGAAGATCACGTGCTCGACGGTGCTCCTCCGGCAGGTCAGGCAAGGTGGCGATCAACGCAGCGGTCGGGAGAAGCATCGCGCATGGCACCTGGTGCTCTAGGGCAGCGGCGGCTGCCCAGTGGTGGAAAGAGTCGGCGATGATCCAGTGAGGCCGCGTGGTCTCGTCGGCGCACGCGGCGGCCAGGAACTCCGCGAACGGCGCGGCGAGGCCGTCGAAGGCCTTCCAGTGGAGTTCGCGGTCGTCGTCGGGCACGTCGTTGGTGGACTCGGCGCCGTCGGGGAGGCCGTCAACGCGTGGGAGCGGGAGCGCGACGAGGTCCACGCGCGGCGCCGCCGCGGGGCGCAGCGGGAGCGGGAGGCGGGCGACGTTGCGCGGCGTGGACACGTAGGACACGCGGTGGCCCCGCTCGGCGAGCCGCTCGGAGAGTTCCAGGTACGGGAGGAGGTGGCCGAATGCGAGCCACGGGACGATCACAATGCGCAGCGGCGACGATGAGGAGCCGGCGTCCATGGCGAAGATGAGGAGCTGGCTAGCTCGTCGACTTGCCGGCCGTGGCGTGGCTAGAAGAACGGAAGAAAATCTTATACGACCTGGGCTCGTACACCCCCGCCGTGAGACCCGCTTTCCTGCTGACATCTGGCAAACGGATCTCAAAGCACCCTCGCTTTCTTCCACCTATGACTTCGCTCTCTTGTTTTTTTTCCGTCGTCGGCGGTTGTTCTCCTCAACTTCTGCACGGGCTCGCCCTCGGTCCGAGGACGTAGATAACTTGCGGTGTCAATAAGAAAGGTCGTCCGCCTCCCTGGAGTGAATAGCATAAAATTACCATTTTTCGTGTTAAGATTTCAAAAAACTACCCTGTCGGCGGCCACGGCGTCCCTAAGACGGTGAGCTCCTGGACGCGGCGGTCCAGACGGCCACCCAAGGAGCCCCGGCAGCGGCGGCCGCCTCCGTCGCCATCCACACTGCCGGATCCCTGCGCGTGGCCCATGGATATGGATGGAGAGCCAGCGACCTCGGCCTGAGGTGCGGCTCCTCCGAGCTCCTCCCTCACCCGGTGGGGTGGTGGCAGCAGAGACAGGAGTTGGCCGCCGAGATGCTCCTCCCGCGGCTCCCGCATCACGGACATGAGCTGGCCGCCGATATGCTCCCGCTGCGGCCCGCCCGCAGCACGACTGCAACAGTGACAAGCACGGCCGGAGGAGCTCGATCTGGAAGACGGCCATGGCAGGGGCCTGATTGTTTTTTAAAATATATTTGCAGGGACCTGATTGCTTTTTTAAATATTTGCAGGGACCAAAGTGCATTTATAAAATATTTACAAGGACCTGATTGCTTTTTAATGAAAAATATATATATTAAAATATGAGGAAGAGACCCTGCCATGTGGGTCCCACATGTCAGTTAACAGTCAAACTAAACGGTCAAACAAACGGTTTGATTAGGAGCGGGCCCCAATTGTCATAATCATGATCAATTGCAAATCACTCAGCGATTTGGGTTTTTTAAGACAGCCGACGCCGAAAGTGGTAGGTATCAGTCACAAACAAAATTTCGGTTGTTTTTTGGAACCCTAATGCGAAAAGTGGTAGTTTTATGCTATTCACTCGCCTCCCTGTGGCGTTTCCTGTGGACTCTGTATCCCCCAGTGTCGGTATCTTGCGGATCCTGGTCGGCTTCTGCACGGGCTCGCCTTCGACGGCAACGGCGGAGCAGTTCGTGCTAATGGTGGCCATGGAACACGAGCATGGCAGAGACTCTGTCGTGGAAGTTGGAAGGCTGGTGCTGGAAGGAAAGGAAGCGACGTGAGAGGAGACGCCGGGACGGAGGGATGCAGCGAGGGAGTGTTCTGATGTGGTCTAAATCCTGTTGGTGCTACTTGGTGGAGCTAGCTGCTCGACGGGCGGAGAGAGAGAGAGAGATCAGAGGTGGAAGAAGGGGAAGAGGCATTGAGATTGGTTTTGCCAACTGTCAGCACCCGTATATAGGAGTGTGCAGCTTGGCTTCACCGTACGTATTCTGCACGGCAAATACATGCATGCATGGTCATTGGTCAATCTCTCTACATGGACAAAGTTTAGAAATGGTTGTCAGAGTCTGGATTATGGAGAAAGGATTTTCTACCATGCACGGGACCTTTCGTGCATGCATCCATCTTCTTGCTTATCACTATGTGGGACCACTAACATCACCTATAACGTTTTCTCTTTTATCTAGCATACATTCACATCTTATTCTACTCACTAAGTTTTATCCAAATAAATAGATACATAATGTATGTTGAAATAAAAGTTTGATTTACATTCTGTTTGCGCAATTGTGTTTTTTCCGACAATATCTTTAAAACAAGACCAATATTGATTTTATTTTTATGAAATATATATTTTTACAAGTAAACCACCAAGCTTCAAACTTGTTTCATACAAATTTATTAATTTGATATAAAAATTCAACAGTGAGTTATTCAAACAAAACTATGAACTTTAATAGTGTTTGACAAAGTATCTCATAGTTTTGTGTACTTTTAGTAGTGTTTCATTCTGTTTAAAATTTGATTATTTTTAGAACATGCTGAAACAAATTCAAAAGTGATCTTGTTTTAAAGTTCTCCTCGTCATAAACACAAATATGCAAACGGATCATAAATGGTACTTTTGGTTTAAAAGATAAAATAGTTTTAAACATGAAAATAAAATAACAAAGCATGAGGTGGTGGAGCATAGGCTTGCATGTGGTCAGAGAAAGATCTGACAAACTACAAACAACATTAATGCACAACATCGAATCTCGAGGAAAAATGAACGGCCCTCCCATGCACAGGACCTCCCGTGCATGGGAGAAATGTTTTTCTCCTTGATCATGCGCATATAAATGAGATTGGATACGTGTCTTATGAAAAGGAAGCGAGGTCCTCTAGAATAATCGGAATAGTACAAATGCCGTATGCTAATGAATGTCAAAATAGTCAAGTATATTACTTTCACCAATATTGCCTTTGAAGGCCGAGCTCCATGGAGCTCCGTTTTGAAAATTCTAAAATTCATCAAAATTCATATTTTTTACGTTTCAAAAAATTCTAAAAAATTACAGATATACATGGAGGCATACCACACGTGTGTGTAAATTCTCAGAGCAAAATACATTAAAATGAGAGCTGTGCAAAAAAGACAAATCTGAAACTTTTTAACACATTATACTATTCATCCTCTCATGCCATGAATTTATCTTTTTTGTACAGGTCGCATTTCAACGGATTTCATCCTGAAATTTTACACACACATATATAACATCTTTATTTACTTGCATAATTTTTTCAGAATTTTTTGAAACCAGGAAGTTTCAATTTTGAAATTTTCAAAAAGAAGGCCTCCATGGAGGCTGATAGCCAAACATCCGTTCTCGTTACTTTCATTCTTGTATAGTCGTTAGACAGCAGCGTATCCTAAACACCACGTGTGTGTTTTTGTTCACTTCATTCTTGCAAGGAAAATACTCTTATGTAGACTTTTTAGATGATAAATATATTATATACTAAAAGTAAATGCCGGGTTAACCAAAAAATATAGAAAATCTCATAAAAATAAAGATATCCAACCGTTAATTTTATTGAAAAGTTTAACAGCACCCCTAGATCAAGGTATTAATACTTTTACCAGCTGAATTTACTCCAGGTCGTAGCAGAAGTCTAGACATCAACCCTTCGTGAGGAGTCTCCACCTCAAATGTGATTCATTTACTCCTCTAGGTCACAGTCTAGCAGACCTAGATGTCTTCCTAATCTTCTCTCAGCATTACTTGCAACAATGCTGGTTTTCTCGCTCTCGAACCATTGTTGCCGAGACCGATTCAAAGCCAACTGGATCCACATAATCATCTTCTTGCTGCCCAGTCCCGAGGTCGCAGCCAAACCCTTGCTTTCTTGTCGGCCCGTCCCAATTGCTCTTGATTGCAATCCTTGACTTTGCCCTCACCATGGTACAGCAGAGCAGTTTGAAGGTAAACATTCTTCACATGGTTGTGGCAGAAGGAAACCGTTTTTCTGTGTGTTGGACCATATAGTTGTGATCCTTCATGGGAGTTCCTTATCACTAGTCCACACGAGACTTTTGTCTGCACACGCGATGTCTTCTAGATGTTGCATAATTTGATATTTGAATTTAACCACCATATAGTCTTTTAGTGTGATCATTACTTTGGTAAGACATAAAGGATTATATAACAACTTATTTTTGTCCTTTTTAGAAAACATGGAGAGCACAAGGAAAAAAGTATGACTATCTTGATTCTGTCATAAAACCGTCATGGATGTATAGGGATGAAAAAAATCTTTTATAACATACATGTATCATCACAGACATGTCATTAGTTTAGTGCTCCAAACCTTGACAAACTTGTTGGCGGTAAATCATAAGTTGATTCCTCATCGAAGACACCTACCGCCTAGGAGTCTCCAACCTCCAATAGGAGCAAGAACAAAGGGGAAATGCTCAGAAGTTTCTCAAATCACAAATTGCTTTAGTCAAAAGAGAGAGGAGCAGATCTATGTTTGGGTGAACTCTCTCGCAAATCTCTCAAGAATCTCTAAAGAAATCTTTGATTTGGTGTGGGGAAAATGTGAGGGGGCCTTTCTCAAATTTAGGGTAACATATTTCAAAGTGGTCAAACCTTTACGAAGCGATGAAGGGGTATAGATAGGTGTAGAGACAACTATATGGTTGAGCTCGTACGGTTGGCAATCTGGCCCAATTCAACCCAGACAATGAGGTCGTTGGGGAGTGTACGACATCGAGCAAGAACTCAAGCCCAGGATCTTCCATCTGGTAGCCGCCGGTGCAGATCGAGAGCAACCGCGGTACCTACTATAGAGGGGAAGGTTGGGGTTTGGGCGGTGGACAGAGGCTGAGAGGTGTGACGAGGTTTCCATAATGGACCTGCTAACACCAGGGTCGCGCCTGGCAAGGTTGAGTGCACGGCGGCACACCATGGTCGGGCAAATGGCTCAGCTATCCCCTACCGTCATGTACACATTATCTGAAGGTAATAGCACCCCAGGTCCCTGTACTTGCATAGCATGTGATTGTGATGGTTTAGTCCTTGTATTTGCAAAAGTGGATTGGGCAGTCCTTAAACTTGCAGCACATGACCAAGTTTAGTCCTGGACCAATCACATGCAGCCAAGTGGACACCAAGTGGACGAGCTGGTCCGCGCGGCACATTTTGCACTTAGGCCCCTACCATTTCCTCTATCTACCTGCAGTGCCTCGTCTCTGTTGGAATATTCCAGCGCATATCCTTTTTTCAGAATGCATTACAGACTTTTTTTAGTAAGCGCCTTCAATGTTGGAGCAGTAAAAATTTTGGGTCTATTACCAGACATGTGTAATTCCTTAGGAAACAACTTGCCAACTTATGGGACAGAACTCCTTCCGCCCAGAGAGACGAACTGATTCATAGGAAGTCTCTAGAGCTGGATGAATACCTGTATAGAGAGGAAATCCTATGGTGTCAAAGATCAAGGGTTAGATGGCTTCGAGAGGGCGAACAGAATAGAAAATACTTCCAACAAAAGGCAACTTGGCGACAAAAGAAAAATAAGATAAGTAAGCTGCGCAGTACTGAAGGAAATTGGGTTGAAGGTGCAAATGAATTGGCGAGTATGACAACTGAATTTTTCCATGAGCTTTACACGACGGATAACAATCTAAACCCAGAAGCCTTACTCAACCTTTTTTAGGCCAAAGTGACTCCTGAGATGAATGATCAGCTATGCAGAGAGTTTACGGAGAAAGAAATTAGTGATGCATTATTCCAAATTGGGCCATTAAAAGCACCGGGTGTTGATGGTTTTCCCGCTCGTCTTTATCAGAGAAATTGGTCTTTATGCGGGATGATGTTGTTGCTGCTGTGAAGGAATATTTTGTGAATGGAGTCATGCCTGAGGGCATAAATGACATGATCATCGTTCTCATTCCTAAAAGGTAACTCGCCTGAGTGCCTTAAAGATTTTCATCCAATAAGCCTCTGCAATGTCATTTACAAGGTGATCTCCAAGTGCCTTGTCAACCGGTTGCAGCCTTTCCTAGACGAGCTTGTGTCTGAAAGTCAAAGCGCGTTCATCCCGCGAAGGATGATAACTGACAATGCAAGCATTGCTTCCGAGTGTTTCTATAAGATCCAACAAAGCAAAGTCCCCCAAAACACTTACTATGCTTATAAGTTAGACCTAACCAAGGCTTATGATCGCGTCGAATGGAATTTTCTAGAAGGGGCTTTATCCAAGTTTGGTTTTTGCAACAAATGGACTTCGTGGGTAATGACTTGTGTTCGATCAGTGAGATATGCAGTGAGGCTAAATGGGGAAATTCTGGAGTTCTTTTTGAAGGAAATATGCCCTAGAGGCAATAATAAAGTTGTTATTTATATTTTCTTATATCATGATAAATGTTTATTATTCATGTTAGAAATGTATTAACCGGAAAATCAGTACATGTGTGAATACATAGACCAACAGAGTGTCCCTAGTATGCCTCTACTAGACTAGCTCGTTAATCAAAGATGGTTAAGTTTCCTAACCATAGACATGTGTTGTCATTTGATGAACGGGGTCACATCATTAGAGAATGATGTGATGGACAAGACCCATCCGTTAGCTTAGCACTATGATCGTTTAGTTTATTGCTATTGCTTTCTCCATAACTTATACATGTACCTATGACTATGAGATTATGCAACTCCCGAATACCGGAGGAACACTTAGTGTGCTGTCAAATGTCACAACGTAACTGGGTGATTATAAAGATGCTCTACAGGTGTCTCCGATGGTGTTTGTTGAGTTGCATAGATCGAGAATAGGATTTTTCACTCCGATTGTCGAAGAGGTATCTCTGGGCCCTCTCGGTAATGCACATCACTATGAGCCCTGCAAGCAATGTGACTAATGAGTTAGTTACGAGATGATGCATTACGAAACGAGTAAAGAGACTTGCCGATGACGAGATTGAATTAGGTATGATGATACCAACGATCGAATCTCGGGCAAGTAACATACCGATGACAAAGGGAACAACGTATGTTGTTATGCGGTTTGACCGATAAAGATCTTCGTAGAATATGTAGGAACCAATATGAGCATCCAGGTTCCACTATTGGTTATTGACCAGAGATGAGTCTCGGTCATGTCTACATAGTTCTCGAACCCGTAGGGTCCGCACGCTTAACGTTCGATGATGATATGTATTGTGAGTTATGTGATTTGATGTATTGAAGGTTGTTCGGAGTCCCATATGTGATCACGGACATGACGAGGAGTCTCGAAATGGTCGAGACATGAAGATTGATATATTGGAAGGTTATGTTTGGACACCGGAAAGGTTTCAGATAGGTTCGGGCATTTTCCGGAGTACCTGGGGGTTACCGGAACCCCCCCGGGGGGTTAATGGGCCTTCATGGGCTTTATTGGAAGAGAGGAGGCGGCGGCCAAGAGGAGGGGCGCGCCCCCCAAGCCCAATCTAAATTGGGGAGGGGGACCGCCCCCCTGTCCTTCTTCCCCTCTTCCCTTTCCTTCCCCTCCTAGTTGGACTAGGAAAGGGGGGAATCCTACTCCTACTCCTAGTAGGAGTAGGATTCCCCCTTGGGGCGCGCCCTATGAGGCCGGCCGGCCCCCTCCTCCACTCCTTTATATATGGGGGAGGGGCACCCCATAGACACACAAGTTGATTTCTTAGCCGTGTGTGGTGCCCCCCTCCATAGATTTCTACCTCAGTCATATTGTCGTAGTGCTTAGGTGAAGCCCTGCGTCGGTAACTTCATCATCACCGTCAACACGCCGTCGTGTTGACGAAACTCTCCCTCGGCCTCGGCTGGATCTAGAGTTTGAGGGATGTCACCAAGCTGAACGTGTGCAGATCGCGGAGGTGCCGTGCGTTAGATACTTGATCGGTTGGATCGTGAAGACGTTCGACTACATCAACCGCGTTATTCAACGCTTCCGCTTTCGGTCTATGAGGGTACATATGTTGGAAATATGCCCTAGAGGCAATAATAAAATGGTTATTATTATATTTCTTTGTTCATGATAATTGTCTATTGTTCATGCTATAATTGTGTTATCCGGAAATCGTAATACATGTGTGAATACATAGACCACAACACGTCCCTAGTGAGCCTCTAGTTGACTAGCTCGTTGATCAAAGGATAGTCATGGTTTCCTGACTATGGACATTAGATGTCATTGATAACGGGATCACATCATTAGGAGAATGATGTGATGGACAAGACCCAATCCTAAGCTTAGCTCAAAGATCGTGTAGTTCGTTTGCTGTAGCTTTTCTGAATGTCAAGTATCATTTCCTTAGACCATGAGATTGTGCAACTCCCGGACCGGATACCGTAGGAGTGCCTTGGGTGTGCCTAACGTCACAACGTAACTGGGTGACTATAAAGGTACATTACAGGTATCTCCGAAAGTGTCTGTTGGGTTGGCACGAATCGAGACTGGGATTTGTCACTCCGTATGACGGAGAGGTATCTCTGGGCACACTCGGTAATGCATCATCATAATGAGCTTAATGTGATCAAGTGGTTGATCACGGGATCATGCATTACGGTACGAGTAAAGTGACTTGCCGGAAACGACACTGAACAAGGTATTGGGATACCGACGATCGAGTCTCGGGCAAGTAACGTACCGATTGACAAAGGGAATTGTATACAGATTGATTGAATCCTCGACATCGTGGTTCATCCGATGAGATCATCGTGGAGCATGTGGGAGCCAACATGGGTATCCAGATTCCGCTGTTGGTTATTGACCGGAGAGGCTTCTCGGTCATGTCTGCATGTCTCCCGAACCCGTAGGGTCTACACACTTAAGGTTCGGTGACGCTAGGGTTGTAGAGATATTAGCACATGGTAACCATAAAGTTGTTTGGAGTCCCGGATGAGATCCCGGACGTCACGAGGAGTTCCGGAATGGTCCGGAGGTAAAGATTTATATATAGAAAGTCCAGTTTCGGCCATCGGGAAGGTTTCGGGGGTCACCGGTATTGTACCGGGACCACCGGAAGGGTCCCGGGGGTCCACCGGATGGGGCCACCTATCCCGGAGGGCCCCATGGGCTGAAGTGGGAGGGGAACCAGCCCCTAGTGGGCTGGTGCGCCCCCCTTGGGCCTCCCCCTGCGCCTAGGGTTAGAAACCCTAGGGGTGGGGGGCGCCACCCTTGCCTTTGGGGGCAAGGCACCCCCTTGGCCGCCGCCCCCCCAGGAGATTGGATCTCCTAGGGCCGGCGCCCCCCTAGGATATTGGATCTCCTAGGGCCGGTGCCCCCCCTAGGCACCCTATATATAGTGGGGGGAGGGAGGGCTGCGCACCCAAGCCCCTGGCCTCTCCCTCTCCCTCCCGTGACACTCCTCCGTCTCCCAGCGCTTGGCGAAGCCCTGCCGAGATCACCGTTGCTTCCACCACCACGCCGTCGTGCTGCTGGATCTTCATCAACCTCTCCTTCCCCCTTGCTGGATCAAGAAGGAGGAGACGTCTCCCAAATGTACGTGTGTTGAACGCGGAGGTGCTGCCCGTCCGGCACTAGGTCATCGGTGATTTGAATCACGTCGGGTACGACTCCATCAACCCCGTTCTTTTGAACGCTTCCGCTCGTGATCTACAAGGGTATGTAGATGCACCCCTCTCTCCCTCGTTGCTAGATGACTCCATAGATTGATCTTGGTGATGCGTAGAAAATTTTAAAATTCTGCTACGATCCCCAACAGTGGCATCATGAGCTAGGTCTATGCGTAGTTACTATGCACGAGTAGAACACAAAGTAGTTGTGGGTGTCGATATTGTCAATTTGCTTGCCGTTACTAGTCTTATCTTGATTCCGCGGCATCGTGGGATGAAGCGGCCCGGACCAACCTTACACGTACACTTACGTGAGACCGGTTCCACCGACTGACATGCACTAGTTGCATAAGGTGGCTGGCGGGTGTCTGTCTCTCCCACTTTAGTCGGATCGGATTCGATGAACAGGGTCCTTATGAAGGGTAAATAGAAATTGGCAATTCATGTTGTGGTTTTGGCGTAGGTAAGAAACGTTCTTGCTAGAAACCTATAGCAGCCACATAAAAACTTGCAACAACAATTAGAGGACGTCTAACTTGTTTTTGCAGCAAGTGTTTTGTGATGTGATGTGGCCAAAGGTTGTGATGAATGATGAATGATATATGTGATGTATGAGATTGATCATGTTCTTGTAATAGGAATCATGACTTGCATGTCGATAAGTATCACAACCGGCAGGAGCCATAGGAGTTGTCTTTATTTATTTATGACCTGCGTGTCAACATAAACGTCATGTAATTACTTTACTTTATTGCTAAAGCGTTAGCCATAGTAGTAGAAGTAATAGATGATGAGACAACTTCAAGAAGACACAATGATGGAGATCATGGTGTCATGCCGGTGACAACGATGATCATGGAGCCCCGAAGATGGAGATCAAAGGAGCAAATGATATTGGCCATATCATGTCACTATTTGATTGCATGTGATGTTTATCATGTTTTACATCTTATTTGCTTAGAACGACGGTAGCTTAAATAAGATGATCCCTCGTAATAATTTCAAGAAAGTGTTCCCCCTAACTGTGCACCGTTGCGAAGGTTCGTTGTTTCGAAGCACCACGTGATGATCGGATGTGATAGATTCTAACATTCGAATACAACGGGTGTAAGACAGATTTACACACGCAATACACTTAGGTTGACTTGACGAGCCTAGCATGTACAGACATGGCCTCGGAACACATAAGACCGAAAGGTCGAGCATGAGTCGTATAGAATATACGATCAACATGAATATGTTCACCGATGTTGACTAGTCCATCTCACGTGATGATCAGACACGACCTAGTTAGCTCGGATCTGGAGGGATGTCTATCTGAGTGGGAGTCATTGAATAATTTGATTAGATGAACTTAATTATCATGAACTTTTACAATATGTCTTGTAGATCAAATGGCCCATGTTGTCCTCAACTTCAACGCGTTCCTAGAGAAAACCAAGCTGAAAGACGATGGCAGCAACTATACGGACTGGGTCCGGAACCTGAGGATCATCCTCATAGCTGCCAAGAAAGATTATGTCCTAGAAGCACCGCTAGGTGACGCACCCGTCCCACAGAACCAAGACGTTATGAACGCTTGGCAGACACGTGCTGATGATTACTCCCTCGTTCAGTGCGGCATGCTTTACAGCTTAGAACCGGGGCTCCAAAAGCGTTTTGAGAGACACGGAGCATATGAGATGTTCGAAGAGCTGAAAATGGTTCTTCAAGCTCATGCCCGGGTCGAGAGATATGAAGTCTCCGACAAGTTCTTCAGCTGTAAGATGGAGGAAAATATTTTTGTCAGTGAGCACATACTCAAAATGTCTGGGTTGCATAACCGCTTGACTCAGCTGGGAGTTAATCTCCCGGATGACGCGGTCATTGACAGAATCCTTTAGTCGCTTCCACCGAGCTACAAGAGCTTTGTGATGAACTTCAATATGCAGGGGATGGAAAAGACCATTCCTGAAGTATTTTCAATGCTGAAATCAGCAGAGGTAGAAGTCAAAAAGGAACATCAAGTGTTGATGGTGAATAAAACCACTAAGTTCAAGAAAGGCAAGGGTAAGAACTTCAAGAAGGACGGCAAGGGAGTTGCCGCGCCCGGTAAGCAAGCTGCCGGGAAGAAGCCAAAGAATGGACACAAGCCCGAGACTGAGTGCTTTTATTGCAAGGGAAGTGGTCACTGGAAGCGGAACTGCCCCAAATACTTAGCGGACAAGAAGGCCGGCATCACGAAAGGTATATGTGATATACATGTAATTGATGTGTACCTTACCAGTACTCGTAGTAGCTCCTGGGTATTTGATACCGGTGCGGTTGCTCACATTTGTAACTCAAAGCAGGAGCTGCGGAATAAGCGGAGACTGGCGAAGGACGAGGTGACCGATGCGCGTCGGGAATGGTTCCAAGGTCGATGTGATCGCCGACGGCATGCTACTTCTACATTTACCCACGGGATTAGTTTTAAACCTCAATAATTGTTATTTAGTGCCAGCTTTGAGCATGAACATTGTATCAGGATCTTGTTTAATACGAGATGGCTACTCATTTAAATCCAAGAATAATGGTTGTTCTATTTATATGAGAGATATGTTTTATGGTCATGCTCCGATGGTGAATGGTTTATTCTTGATGAATCTTGAGCGTAATGCTACACATATTCATAGTGTGAATACCAAAAGATGTAAGGTTGATAATGATAGTCCCACATACCTGTGGCACTGCCGCCTTGGTCACATAGGTGTCAAACGCATGAAGAAGCTCCATGCAGATGGACTTTTAGAGTCTCTTGATTACGAATCATTTGACATGTGCGAACCATGCCTCATGGGTAAAATGACCAAGACTCCGTTCTCAGGAAAAATGGAGCGAGCAACCAACTTATTGGAAATCATACATACTGATGTTGAAGGAAATATGCCCTAGAGGCAATAATAATGTTATTATTTTATTTCCTTATATCATGATAAATGTTTATTATTCATGCTAGAATTGTATTATCCGGAAACATAATACTTGTGTGAATACATAGACAAACTAAACGTCACTAGTATGCCTCTACTTGACTAGCTCGTTAATCAAAGATGGTTATGTTTCCTAACCATAGACATGTGTTGTCATTTGATTAACGGGATCACATTATTAGGAGAATGATGTGATTGACATGACCCATTCCATTAGCTTAGCACCCGATCGTTTAGTATGTTGCTATTGCTTTCTTCATGACTTATACATGTTCCTATGACTATGAGATTATGCAACTCCCGTTTGCCGGAGGAACACTTTGTGTGCTACCAAACGTCACAACGTAACTGGGTGATTATATAGGAGCTCTACAGGTGTCTCCAAAGGTAAATGTTGGGTTGGGTATTTCGAGATTAGGATTTGTCACTCCGATTGTCGGAGAGGTATCTCTGGGCCCTCTCGGTAATGCACATCACATAAGCCTTGCAAGCATTGCAACTAATGAGTTAGTTGCGAGATGATGTATTACGAAACGAGTAAAGAGACTTGCCGGTAACGAGATTGAACTAGGTATTGAGATACCAACGATCGAATCTCGGGCAAGTAACATACCGATGACAAAGGGAACAAACGTATGTTGTTATGCGGTCTGACCGATAAAGATCTTCGTAGATTATGTAGGAGCCAATATGAGCATCTAGGTTCCGCTATTGGTTATTGACCGGAGACATGTCTCGGTCATGTCTACATTGTTCTCGAACCCGTAGGGTCCGCACGCTTAAGGTTTCGATGACAGTATATGAGTTTATGAGTTTTTGATGTACCGAAGTTAGTTCGGAGTCCCAGATGTGATCACGGACATGACGAGGAGTCTAGAAATGGTCGAGACATACAGATTGATATATTGGACGGCTATATTCGGACACCGGAAGTGTTCCGGGTGATTTCGGAGAAAACTGGAGAGTCGGAGGGTTACCGGAACCCCCTCGGGAGAAGTAATGGGCCATATGGGCCTTAGTGGAGAGAGAGAGGGGCAGCTAGGGTGGGTCGCGTGCCTCCTCCCCCTGGTCCGAATTGGACTAGGAGAGGGGGGCGGCGCCCCCCTTTCCTTCTCCCTCCCCACTTCCTTCCCCCTCCTAGTAGGAGTCCTACTCCTACTAGGAGGAGGACTCCTCCTTGGCGCGCCTATAGGGCCGGCCGGCCTCCTCCCCTTGCTCCTTTATATACGGGGGTAGGGGGTACCCCTAGACACACAAGTTGATCCACGTGATCGTTTTCTTAGCTGTGTGCGGTGCCCCTTCCACCATAATCCTCGATAATATTGTAGTGGTGCTTAGGCGAAGCCCTGCGACAGTTGAACATCAAGATCGTCACCACGCCGTCGTGCTGACGGAACTCTTCCCCGACACTTTGCTGGATCGGAGTCCGGGGATCATCATCGAGCTGAACGTGTGCTAGAACTCGGAGGTGTCGTACGTTCGGTGCTTGGATCGGGAAGACGTGTGACTACTTCCTCTACGTTGTGTCAACACTTCCGTTGCCGGTCTACGAGGGTACGCAGACAACACTCTCCCCTCTCGTTGCTATGCATCACCATGATCTTGTGTGTGCGTAGGAATTTTTTTGAAATTACTACGTTCCCCAACAGTGGTATCCGAGCCAGGTTTTATGTGTTGATGTTATATGCACGAGTAGAACACAAGTGAGTTGTGGGCGATATAAGTCATACTGCTTACCAGCATATCATACTTTGGTTCGGCGGTATTGTTGGACGAAGCGGCCCGGACCGACATTACGCGTACGCTTACGCGAGACCGGTTCTCCCGACGTGCTTTGCACAAAGGTGGCTAGCGGGTGTCAGTTTCTCCAACTTTAGTTGAACCGAGTGTGGCTACGCCCGGTCCTTGTGAAGGTTAAAACAACACCAACTTGACAAACTATCGTTGTGGTTTTGATGCGCAGGTAAGATTGGTTCTTGCTTAAAAGCCCGTAGCAGCCACGTAAAACTTGCAACAACAAAGTAGAGGACGTCTAACTTGTTTTTGCAGGGCATGTTGTGATGTGATATGGTCAAGACATGATGCTAAATTTTTATTGTATGAGATGATCATGTTTTGTAACCAAGTTATCGGCAACTGGCAGGAGCCATATGGTTGTCGCTTTATTGTATGCAATGCAATTGTGCTGTAATGCTTTACTTTATCACTAAGCGGTAGCGATAGTCGTGGAAGCATAAGATTGGCGAGACGACAACGATGCTACGATGATGATCAAGGTGTCGCGCCGGTGATGATGGTGATCACGACGGTGCTTCGAAGATGGAGATCATAAGCACAAGATGATGATGGCCATATCATATCACTTATATTGATTGCATGTGATGTTTATCTTTTATGCATCTTATCTTGCTTTGTTTGACGGTAGCATTTTAAGATGATCTCTCACTAATTATCAAGAAGTGTTCTCCCTGAGTATGCACCGTTGCGAAAGTTCTTCGTGCTGAGACACCACGTGATGATCGGGTGTGATAGGCTCTACATTCAAATACAACGGGTGCAAAACAGTTGCACACCCGGAATACTCAGGTTATACTTGATGAGCCAAGCATATACAGATATGGCCTCGGAACACGGAGACCGAAAGGTCGAGCGTGAATCATATAGTAGATATGATCAACATAGTGATGTTCACCAATGAAACTACTCCATCTCACGTGATGATCGGACATGGTTTAGTTGATTTGGATCACGTAATCACTTAGAGGATTAGAGGGATGTCTATCTAAGTGGGAGTTCTTTAGTAATATGATTAATTGAACCTAAATTTATCATGAACTTAGTACCTGATAGTATCTTGCTTGTTTATGTTTGATTGTAGATAGATGGCCTGTGCTGTTGTTCCGTTGAATTTTAATACGTTCCTTGAGAAAGCAAAGTTGAAAGATGGTGGTAGCAATTACACGGACTGGGTCCGTAACTTGAGGATTATCCTCATTGCTGCACAGAAGAATTACGTCCTGGAAGCACCGCTGGGTGCCAGGCCTGCTGCTGGAGCAACACCAGATGTTATGAACGTCTGGCAGAGCAAAGCTGATGACTACTTGATAGTTCAGTGTGCCATGCTTTATGGCTTAGAATCGGGACTTCAACGATGTTTTGAACGTCATGGAGCATATGAGATGTTCCAGGAGTTGAAGTTAATATTTCAAGCAAATGCCCGGATTGAGAGATATGAAGTCTCCAATAAGTTCTATAGCTGCAAGATGGAGGAGAACAGTTCTGTCAGCGAGCATATACTCAAAATGTCTGGGTATAATAATCACCTGATTCAATTGGGAGTTAATCTTCTAGATGATTGCGTCATTGACAGAATTCTCCAATCACTGCCACCAAGCTACAAGAGCTTCATGATGAACTATAATATGCAAGGGATGAATAAGACTATTCCCGAGCTCTTCGCAATGCTGAAAGCTGCGGAGGTAGAAATCAAGAAGGAGCATCAAGTGTTGATGGTCAACAAGACCACTAGTTTCAAGAAAAAGGGCAAAGGAAAGAAGAAGGGGAACTTCAAAAGAACAGCAAGCAAGTTGCTACTCAAGAGAAGAAACCCAAACCTGGACCTAAGCCTGAAACTGAGTGCTTCTACTGCAAGCAGACTGGTCACTGGAAGCGGAACTGCCCAAGTATTTGGCGGATAAGAAGGATGGCAAGGTGAACAAAGGTATATGTGATATACATGTTATTGATGTGTACCTTACTAATGCTCGCAGTAGCACCTGGGTATTTGATACTGGTTCTGTTGCTAACATTTGCAACTCGAAACAGGGACTACGGATTAAGCGAAGATTGGCTAAGGACGAGGTGACGATGCGCGTGGGAAATGGTTCCAAAGTTGATGTAATCGCGGTCGGCACGCTACCTCTACATCTACCTGCGGGATTAGTATTAGACCTAAATAATTGTTATTTGGTGCCAGTGTTAAGCATGAACATTATATCTGGATCTTGTTTAATGCGAGACGGTTATTCATTTAAATCAGAGAATAATGGTTGTTCTATTTATATGAGTAATATCTTTTATGGTCATGCACCCTTAAAGAGTGGTCTATTCTTATTAAATCTTGATAGTAGTGACACACATATTCATAATGTTGAAGCCAAAAGATGCAGAGTTGATAATGATAGTGCAACTTATTTGTGGCACTGCCGTTTGGGTCATATCGGTGTAAAGCGCATGAAGAAACTCCATACTGATGGACTTTTGGAATCACTTGATTATTAATCGCTTGGTACTTGCGAACCGTGCCTTATGGGTAAGATGACAAAAACACCGTTCTCCGGTACTATGGAGAGAGCAACAGATTTGTTGGAAATCATACATACAGATGTATGTGGTCCGATGAATGGTGAGGCTCGTGGCGGATATCGTTATTTTCTCACCTTCACAGATGACTTAAGCAGATATGGGTATATCTACTTAATGAAACATAAGTCTGAAACATTTGAAAAGTTCAAAGAATTTCAGAGTGAAGTTGAAAATCGTCGTAACAAGAAAATAAAATTCCTATGATCTGATCGTGGAGGAGAATATTTGAGTTACGAGTTTGGTGTACATTTGAAACAATGCGGAATAGTTTCGCAACTCACGCCACCCGAAACACCACAGCGTAATGGTGTGTCCGAACGTCGTAATCGTACTTTACTTGATATGGTGCGATCTATGATGTCTCTTACTGATTTACCGCTATCGTTTTGGAGTTATGCTCTAGAGACGGCCGCATTCACGTTAAATAGGGCACCATCAAAATCCGTTGAGACGACGCCTTATGAACTGTGGTTTGGCAAGAAACCAAAGTTGTTGTTTCTGAAAGTTTGGGGTTGCGATGCTTATGTGAAAAAGCTTCAACCTGATAAGCTCGAACCCAAATCGGAGAAATGTGTCTTCATCGGATATCCAAAGGAAACTATTGGATACACCTTCTATCACAGATCCGAAGGCAAGACTTTTGTTGCTAAATTCGGAAACTTTCTAAGAGAAGGAGTTTCTCTCGAAAGAAGTGAGTGGGAGGAAAGTAGAACTTGACGAGGTAACTGTACCTGCTCCCTTATTGGAAAGTAGTACATCACAGAAACCAGTTTCTGTGACACCTACACCAATTAGTGAGGAAGCTAATGATGATGATCATGAAACTTCAGAACAAGATACTACTAAACCTCGTAGATCAACCAGAGTAAGATCCGCACCAGAGTGGTATGGTAATCCTGTTCTAGAAGTCATGCTACTAGATCATGATGAACCTACGAACTATGGAGAAGCGATGGTGAGCCCAGATTCCGCAAAATGGCTTGAAGCCATGAAATCTGAGATGGGGTCCATGTATGAGAACAAAGTGTGGACTTTGGTTGACTTGCCCAATGATCGACAAGCAATTGAGAATAAATGGATCTTCAAGAAGAAGACTGATGCTGACGGTAATGTTACTGTCTACAAAGCTCGACTTGTCGCAAAAGGTTTTTGACAAGTTCAAGGAATTGACTACGATGAGACCTTCTCACCCGTAGCGATGCTTAAGTCTGTCCGAATCATGTTAGCAATTGCCGCATTTTATGATTATGAAATTTGGCAGATGGATGTCAAAACTGCATTCCTGAATGGATTTCTGGAAGAAGAGTTGTATATGATGCAGCCAGAAGGTTTTGTTGATCCAAAGGGAGCTAACAAAGTGTGGAAGCTCCAGCGATCCATTTATGGACTGGTGCAAGCCTCTCGGAGTTGGAATAAACGCTTTGATAGTGTGATCAAAGCATTTGGTTTTCTACAGACTTTTGGAGAAGCCTGTATTTACAAGAAAGTGAGTGGGAGCTCTGTAGCATTTCTGATATTATATGTAGATGACATATTACTAATCGGAAATGATATAGAATTTCTGTATAGCATAAAGGGATACTTGAATAAGAGTTTTTCAATGAAATACCTCGGTGAAGCTGCTTACATATTGGGCATTAAGATCTATAGAGATAGATCAAAACGCTTAATTGGACTTTCACAAAGCACATACCTTGACAAAATTTTGAAGAAGTTCAAAATGGATCAAGCAAAGAAAGGATTCTTGCCTGTGTTACAAGGTGTGAAATTGAGTAAGACTCAATGCCCGACCAATGCAGAAGATAGAGAGAAAATGAAAGATGTTCCCTATGCTTCAGCCATAGGATCTATCATGTATGCAATGCTGTGTACCAGACCTGATGTGTGTCTTGCTATAAGTCTAGCAGGGAGGTACCAAAGTAATCCAGGAGTGGATCACTGGACAGCGGTCAAGAACATCCTGAAATACCTGAAAAGGACTAAGGATATGTGTCTCATATATGGAGGTGACAAAGAGCTCATCATAAATGGTTACGTTGATGCAAGCTTTGACACTGATCCAGACGATTCTAAATTGCAAACCGGATACGTGTTTACATTAAACGGTGGAGCTGTCAGTTGGTGCAGTTCTAAACAAAGCGTTGTGGCGGGATCTAAATGTGAAGCGGAGTACATAGCTGCTTTGGAAGTAGCAAACGAAGGAGTCTGGATGAAGGAGTTCATATCCGATCTAGGTGTCATACCTAGTGCATCGGGTCCAATGAAAATCTTTTGTGACAATACTGGTGCAATTGCCTTGGCAAAGGAATCCAGATTTCACAAGAGAAGCAAGCACATCAAGAGATGCTTCAATTCCATCCGGGATCTAGTCCAGGTGGGAGACATAGAGATTTGCAAGATACATACGGATCTGAATGTTGCAGACTTATTGACTAAGCCTCTTCCACGAGCAAAACATGATCAGCACCAAAGCTCCATGGGTGTTAGAATCATTACTGTGTAATCTAGATTATTGACTCTAGTGCAAGTGGGAGACTGAAGGAAATATGCCGGTCTACGAGGGTACGTAGACAACACTCTCCCCTCTCGTTGCTATGCATCACCATGATCTTGTGTGTGCGTAGGAATTTTTGTGAAATTACTACGTTCCCCAACAGATGTGTGCGGTCCAATGAGTGTTGAGGCTCGCGGTGGTTATCGTTATGTTCTCACCCTCACTGATGACTTGAGTAGATATGGGTATGTCTACTTAATGAAACACAAGTCTGAGACCTTTGAAAAGTTCAAGGAATTTCAGAGTGAGGTTGAGAATCAACGTGACAGGAAAATCAAGTTCTTGCGATCAGATCGTGGGGGAGAATACTTGAGTCACGAATTTGGCACACACTTAAGAAAATGTGGAATAGTTTCACAACTAACGCCACCTGGAACACCTCAGCGTAATGGTGTGTCCGAACGTCGTAATCGCACTCTATTAGATATGGTGTGATCTATGATGTCTCTTACCGATTTACCGCTATCATTTTGGGGCTATGCTTTAGAGACTGCCGCATTCACTTTAAATAGGGCTCCGTCGAAATCCGTTGAGACGACACCGTATGAATTATGGTTTGGGAAGAAACCTAAGCTATCGTTTCTAAAAGTTTGGGGATGCGATGCTTATGTCAAGAAACTTCAACCTGAAAAGCTCGAACCCAAATCGGAAAAATGCGTCTTCATAGGATACCCTAAAGAAACTGTTGGGTATACCATCTACCTCAGATCCGAAGGCAAGATCTTTGTTGCCAAGAATGGGTCCTTTCTAGAGAAAGAGTTTCTCTCGAAAGAAATAAGTGGGAGGAAGGTAGAACTTGATGAAGTATTACCCCTTGAACCGGTAAGTGGCGTAGCTCAAGAAAATGTTCCTGAGGTGCCTGCACCGATTAGAGAGGAAGTTGATGATGATCATGAAACTTTAGATCAAGTTGCTACTGAACTTCGTAGGTCCACAAGGACACGTTCTGCACCAGAGTGGTACGGCAACCCTATCTTGGAAATCATGTTGCTAGACAACGGTGAACCTTCGAACTATGAAGAAGCGATGGCGGGCCCGGATTCCGACAAATGGCTGGAAGCCATGAAATCCGAGATAGGATCCATGTATGAAAACGAAGTATGGACTTTGACTGACTTGCCCATTGATCGGCGAGCCATAGAAAATAAATGGATCTTTAAGAAGAAGACAGACGCGGATGGTAATGGGACCATCTATAAAGCTCGACTTGTCGCTAAGGGTTATCAACAAGTTCAAGGGGTTGACTACGATGAGACTTTCTCACTCGTAGCGAAGCTGAAGTCTGTCCGAATCATGTTAGCAATTGCCGCATTCTATTATTATGAGATATGGCAAATGGACATCAAAATGGCATTCCTTAATGGTTTCCTTAAGGAAGAATTGTACATGATGCAGCCGAAAGGTTTTGTCGATCCTAAGAATGCTGACAAGGTGTGCAAGCTCCAACGCTCGATTTATGGGCTGGTGCAAGCATCTCGGAGTTGGAACATTCGCTTTGATGAGATGATCAAAGCGTTTGGGTTTATGCAGACTTATGGAGAAGCCTGCATTTACAAGAAAGTGAGTGGGAGCTCTGTAGCATTTCTCATATTGTATGTGGATGACATACTGTTGATAGGAAATGATATAGAATTCTTGGAAAGCATAAAGGCCTACTTGAACAAGTGTTTTTCAATGAAGGACCTTGGAGAAGCTGCTTATATATTAGGCATCAAGATCTATAGAGACAGATCGAGACGCCTCATTGGTCTTTCACAGAGTACATACCTTGATAAGATATTGAAGAAGTTCAAAATGGATCAGTCAAAGAAGGGGTTCTTGGCTGTATTGCAAGGTACGAGATTGAGCACGGCTCAATGCCCGACCATGGCAGAATATAGAGAAAAGATGAGTGTCGTCCCCTATGCCTCGGCCATAGGGTCTATCATGTATGCTATGCTGTGTACCAGACCCGATGTAAACCTTGCCGTAAGTTTGGTAGGAAGGTACCAAAGTAATCCCGGCATGGAACACTGGACAGTGGTCAAGAATATCCTGAAGTACCTGAAAAGGACTAAGGAAATGTTTCTCGTTTATGGAGGTGATGAAGAGCTCGTCGTAAAGGGTTACGTCGATGCTAGCTTCGACATAGATCTGGATGACTCTAAGTCACAAACCGGATACGTGTATATTTTGAATGGTGGGGCAGTAAGCTGGTGCAGTTGCAAGCAAAGTGTTGTGGCGGGATCTACATGTGAAGCGGAGTACTGGTAGCCTCGGAGGCAGCACAAGAAGCAGTCTGGGTGAAGGAGTTCATTACCGACCTAGGAGTCATACCCAATGCGTTGGGCCCCATGACTCTCTTCTGTGACAACACTGGAGCTATTGCCCTTGCCAAGGAGCCCAGGTTTCACAGGAAGACCAGGCATATCAAGCGTCGCTTCAACTCCATTCGTGAAAGTGTTCAAAATGGAGAAATAGAGATTTGTAAAGTACATACGGACCTGAATATAGCAGATCCGTTGACTAAACCTCTCCCTAGAGCAAAACATGATCAACACCAGAACTGCATGGGTGTTCGATTCATCACAATGTAACTAGAATATTGACTCTAGTGCAAGTGGGAGACTGTTGGAAATATGCCCTAGAGGCAATAATAAAATGGTTATTATTATATTTCTTTGTTCATGATAATTGTCTATTGTTCATGCTATAATTGTGTTATCCAAAAATCGTAATACATGTGTGAATACATAGACCACAACACGTCCCTAGTGAGCCTCTAGTTGACTAGCTCGTTGATCAAAGGATAGTCATGGTTTCCTGATTATTAGATGTCATTGATAACGGGATCACATCATTAGGAGAATGATGTGATGGACAAGACCCAATCCTAAGCTTAGCTCAAAGATCGTGTAGTTTGTTTGTTGTAGCTTTTCTGAATGTCAAGTATCATTTCCTTAGACCATGAGATTGTGCAACTCCCGGATACCGTAGGAGTGCCTTGGGTGGGTCACAACGTAACTGGGTGACTATAAAGGTATATTACAGGTATCTCCGAAAGTGTCTGTTGGGTTGGCACGAATCGAGACTGGGATTTGTCACTCCGTATGACGGAGAGGTATCTCTGGGCCCACTCGGTAATGCATCATCATAATGAGCTCAATGTGATCAAGTGGTTGATCACGGGATCATGCATTACGGTACGAGTGAAGTGACTTGCCGGTAACGACACTGAACAAGGTATTGGGATACCGACGATCGAGTCTCGGGCAAGTAACGTACCGATTGACAAAGGGAATTGTATACGGATTGATTGAATCCTCGACATCGTGGTTCATCCGATGAGATCATCGTGGAGCATGTGGGAGCCAACATGGGTATCCAGATCCCGCTGTTGGTTATTGACCGGAGAGGCTTCTCGGTCATGTCTGCATGTCTCCCGAACCCGTAGGGTCTACACACTTAAGGTTCGGTGACGCTAGGGTTGTAGAGATATTAGCACACTGTAACCTGAAAGTTGTTCGGAGTCCCGGATGAGATCCCGGACGTCACGAGGAGTTCCGGAATGGTCCGGAGGTAAAGATTTATATATAGGAAGTCCAGTTTCGGCCATCGGGAAGGTTTCGGGGGTCACCGGTATTGTACCGGGACCACCGGAAGGGTCCCGGGGGTCCACCGGGTGGGGCCACCTATCTCGGAGGGCCCCATGGGATGAAGTGGGAGGGGAACCAGCCCCTAGTGGGCTGGTTCGCCCCCCTTGGGCCTCCCCCTGCGCCTAGGGTTAGAAACCCTAGGGGTGGGGGGCGCCACCCTTGCCTTTGGGGGCAAGGCACCCCCTTGGCCGCCCCCCTAGGAGATTGGATCTCCTAGGACTGGCGCCCCCCCTAGGCACCCTATATATAGTGGGGGGAGGGAGGGCTGCGCACCCAAGCCCCTGGCCTCTCCCTCTCCCTCCCGTGACACTCCTCCGTCTCCCAGCGCTTGGTGAAGCCCTGCCGAGATCACCGTTGCTTCCACCATCACGCCGTCGTGCTGCTGGATCTTCATCAACCTCTCCTTCCCCCTTGCTGGATCAAGAAGGAGGAGACGTCTCCCAACTGTACGTGTGTTGAACGCGGAGGTGCCGTCCGTTCGGCACTAGGTCATCGGTGATTTGAATCACGTCGAGTATGACTCCATCAACCCCGTTCTCTTGAACGCTTCCGCTCGTGATCTACAAGGGTATGTAGATGCACTCCTCTCTCCATCGTTGCTAGATGACTCCATAGATTGATCTTGGTGATGCGTAGAAAATTTTAAAATTCTGCTACGATCCCCAACAACATAGACACACTCTCCCCTCTCGTTGCTATGCATCTCCTATAGATCTTGCGTGATTGTAGGAAAATTTTGAAATATTGCGTTCCCCAACACTTTTACCCTTTGAGGGGCCTCAGGCAGGGTGACCGTTAAGCCCTTACTTGTTCCTCTTTGTGGCTGAGGGACTATCCATGGCTCTGAACATGCAGTGTGAAGATGGAATCATCACCCCAATTAAAGTGGCCAGGGGAAACCCAGGGATTTCACATCTGCTGTTCGCGAATGATAGTTTGCTCTTCTTTAAAGCAACCGAAGATCAAGCTCGAGGTGTGAAAGATGCTCTTTCTTTATTCCAACAAGGTACTGGTCAACTTCTTAGTCCCGGAAAATGCTCTATTTTCTTTAGTCAGGCATGTCCTGAACTGGCCAGGAAGAATATCACAAGTATTTTGGAGATTACAACAGCTACTTTTGAGGAGAAATATTTGGGACTGCCAACCCCGGAAGGCCGCATGAAAGGTAAACTTTTCCAACCTATTTCGGCATGCTTCACTAAAAGGCTAACAAACTGGGCTGAGAGGTTTATGCCTCATGGAGCGAAAGACAACCTTGTGAAATCAGTGGCACATGCTATTCCCACGTATACTATGAGCATTTTCAAGATGGGGGCTGGTTTCTGTGATCAGTATGAAAAACTAATCAGAGATTTTTGGTGGGGCGATGAGCAAAATAAGCAAAAAGTGCACTAGGTGTCATGGGATAGAATGACTCAATCTAAATCTCAAGGCGGAATGGGATTCCGGGACATGAGAATTTTCAACCAAACTTTGTTGGCGAAGCAAGCATGTGTTGGGGAACGTAGCAGAATTTAAAATTTTATACGCATCACCAAGATCAATCTATGGAGTTATCTAGCAACGAGGGAAAGGGGAGTGCATCTACATACCCTTGTAGATCGCGAGCGGAAGCGTTCAAGAGAACGGGGTTGATGGAGTCGTACTCGTCGTGATCCAAATCACCGATGACCGAGCGCCGAACGGACGGCACCTCCGCGTTCAACACACGTACGGTTGGGGAAGACGTCTCCTCCTTCTTGATCCAGCAAGGGGGAAGGAGAGGTTGATGGAGATCCAGCAGCACGATGGCGTGGTGGTGGAAACAGCGGTGATCTCGGCAGGGCTTCGCCAAGCTCAGCGAGAGGGAAAGGTGTAACGGGAGGGAGAGGGAGGCGCCAGGGGCTTCGGTGCACAGCCCTCCCTCCTCCATCTTTATATAGGGGTCTAGGGGGGCACCGGCCCCTCTAGATCCCATCTAGATGGGGGGGGGGGCGCGGCGGCCAAGGGGGTGGCTTGCCCCCCAAGCCAAGTGGGGCGCCCCCACCCCTAGGGTTTCCAACCCTAGGCGCAGGGGAGGCCCAAGGGGGGCGCACCAGCCCATCAGGGTCTGGTTCCCCTCCCACATCAGCCCATGGGGCCCTCCGAGATAGGTGGCCCCACCCGGTGGACCCCCGGGACCCTTCCGGTGGTCCTGGTACAATACCGGTGACCCCCGAAACTTTCCCGGTGGCCGAAACTGGACTTCCTATATACAATTCTTCACCTCCGGACCATTACGGAACTCCTTGTGACGTCCGGGATCTCATCTGGGACTCCGAACAACTTTCAGGTTACCGCATACTAATATCTCAACAACCCTAGCGTCATCGAACCTTAAGTGTGTAGACCCTACGGGTTCGGGAGACACGCAGACATGACCGAGACGACTCTCTGGTCAATAACCAACAGCGGGATCTGGATACCCATGTTGGCTCCCACATGCTCCTCGATGATCTCATCGGATGAACCACGATGTCGAGGATTCAATCAATCCCGTATATAATTCCCTTTGTCAGTCGGTACGTTACTCGCCTGAGATTCGATCGTCGGTATCCCAATACCTCGTTCAATCTCGTTACCGGCAAGTCACTTTACTCGTACCGTAATGCATGATCCCGTGATCAACCACTTGGTCACATTGAGCTCATTATGATGATGCATTACCGAGTGGGCCCAGAGATACCTCTCCGTCATACGGAGTGACAAATCCCAGTCTTGATTCGTGCCAACCCAACAGACACTTTCGGAGATACCCGTAGTGCACCTTTATAGTCACCCAGTTACGTTGTGACGTTTGGCACACCCAAAGCACTCCTACGGTATCCGGGAGTTGCACAATCTCATGGTCTAAGGAAATGATACTGGACATTCAGAAAAGCTCTAGCAAACGAACTACACGATCTTGTGCTATGCTTAGGATTGGGTCTTGTCCATCACATCATTCTCCTAATGATGTGATCCCGTTATCAAAGACATCTAATGTCCATAGTCAGGAAACCATGACTATCTTCTGATCAACGAGCTAGTTAACTAGAGGCTCACTAGGGACGTGTTGTGGTCTATGTATTCACACATGTATTACGATTTCTGGATAACACAATTATAGCATGAACAATAGACAATTATCATGAACAAGGAAATATAATAATAACCATTTTATTATTGCCTCTAGGGCATATTTCCAACAGCATGGAGACTTATTCAAAGGCCAAACAGTATGTGTGCAAAATCTTTGAAGTCGAAGTATTACCCAAAAGGTAATCTTTTGGGTACGGTCTTCCCCTCGGATGCTTCTCCTGTTTGGCGAGGGATTGAACATGGCCTTGAGTTGTTAAAAAAGGGCATGATATTGAGAGTGGGAAATGGAAAAAGTATCTAGATTTGTCGGCTTTCTGGGCATGGGGGTCCCCAGACTTGCCTGCCTGCGGCCTGTGACGTGGCTCAAAGGGGGGCCCAGCATGGCCCATCTTCATCAACACAGACCCAAGACCCTCGCGAGGGGCCAAGCCTCATGGGGCGGACGACACGGAGCTTCCTCAGGCACGACCTCACCAGGCTGGCTCGCGAGGAGGTGGAGAGATCAAGGCGGGGTACCTCACTAGGTGCCCGTGACACAAGCCATGACGACCAAGGGCGCCAGGTGGGCGCCAGCCCGCGCAGTGTCCTCCTTTCCCCTTTGGTGCAAATGGGGCAAGCGCAGCCGCGGAGTACCGAGGCATCAGGCAAAGGTTGCCGTTTCGGTGCAACAAGACCAAGACCAGGAGGACCGCAAGATGGAGGTCATCGTGGAGCCCAAGACGGCGTCACCACCAGAGCTTTGTGCAGGCGAGGACCAACTTTAGTCAGGATAAGTGTACTAGATGTTCCCCTTCAAAATGGCCAATTGCTGGCGCCCTTCCCGCTCAATATTTGGGAAGAGGCCCAGGGCCATTGCCTATAAATAGGACCAACCACCCACAAGGTTCGGGGGTTCGGGTTCGAGGTAAAAGGAAGGTTAGAGACAGAGATCGAGGATCAAGAATCAGATCGAAATCAGAGAGAGAAGGGTGACTGAACTCCTCCTAGCAGTTCGTCCCCCCAGCAAAGAACAGACCCTCGCAAGGCCGTTCTTCCTTGTATTGTTCATCACCATCAGCCCAAGAGGCAATCCACCACACCACACACTAGAGTAGGGTATTACACCACAACGGTGGCCCGAACCAGTATAAACCCTGTGTCTCTTGTGTTGTTCTTTCCTTAGCTTAGATCTTAGTGAGGCGGAGGGGTGCAGGTAGGTAGGAGGCAAAATCTCCGTGTGCACCCCAGTGTTCGAACCTCAAGGGTCTGCCGGAACCCGAAATTCGACATTTGGCGCACCAGGTAGGAGTGCGCCGGAATTCGTCTTCCACCACCCCGTTCTCCTCCGACCATCGCGCCCATGTCTGACGCTCGTCGGGCCCACGCCGAGCGCCGGGCCGCTCTCGCTCCCACGTCGCCCAGACGGCTCCTATCGACGGGCGTCCTCGCCGTTCCCCGTCACCTGCCGTCAACGTCGCCACCGGCCCGGCGGGGGACGAGCAGCAAGCATCGTCTCAACATCCGTCAGTGCGGCAAGATGACCGCACCGCTACTCCCTCGCTCACACCAGCTGGTTCTTCGTCCCGCGCGCTCCGCGCACCCATGGAGGCTCGAGCTGCGCTCATCGCGGCAAACGAGCTCCTGCGCTACCGTCCCGTCGACGACGTCTACGAAGAATGGCTTGACCGCGTCGCCGAGCTCGTCCGCACCGCAGGGGGCTCTCCTGCGCCATCCGTTCCGCTGCACCGCACCCTGCCCCACGCGAGCGACGAGGCTCCGGTGGCGCCCCGGCCACCTCCTCCTCAAGAAGGCGCCATGGCTCCAAGGTGCGTGGCCCCTGGGCGGAACCCGCTCCGTCAGGTGCCAGCGCGGCAAGGGCAGAGCTGCCAAGAAGTCCCTCGCCCACAAGAAGCTGTCCGGGCGCTCCCTGCTCCAGCACGTCACGACCATGCTCCTGCTCCCGCACGCCAAGACCCCGCGCTACTCCCAGCTGCAGCACGTGAGGACATGCAAGACCAAGCTCTCCGTCACCCAAGGCCTCCCGTGGCCATAGCAGGCTGTCGTGCCTTCACCACCGAGCTACGCAGCGTCGCGTGGCCCGGCAAGTTCAAGCCAGACCTGCCTCCTCGTTACGACGGCACGGCCGACCCTGCAGAGTTCCTCCAGCTCTATGAGCTGGGCATCGAAGCTGCCAACGGAGACGAGAAGGTCATGGCGAACTGGTTTCCCATGGCGCTCAAGGACGGGGCCCGCACCTGGCTCCTGAACCTGGCCCCAGGCACGATCTCCTCCTGGGACGAGATGCGCACCCGCTTCATCACCAACTTCCAAGGTACTCGCGACCGGCCACCCGCCATGAGCGACGTGCGCCGCATCAAGCAACAACCTGGGGAGACCCTGCAGAAGTACATCCAGTGCTTCAACAATGCACGCCTCAAGATTCCCAAGGTGACTGAGGAGGCCATCATCTCAGCCTTCTCCGACGGCGTGCGCGATGTCAAGATGAAGGAGGAGCTGGCGATGCATGAAGACCTGTCCACTTCCTTGGAGCTGTTCAACTTGGCAACCAAGTGCGCCAGGGCCGAGGAAGGGCGTCTCTCCCTCCTCGAGCTGCCTGCCGTAGACCCAGAAGAGAAGAAGCCCAAGGCCAAGGATGTGAAGCGCAAGGAGGCTGCCGTGCTCGCGGCAGAACCAGACACCAAGCGGGGCAGAGATCTGCCCGAACCTCTCAAGGGCAGTCGATACTGTGTGTACCACGACCTCCACACCCACAACACCAACGAATGTCAAGAGCTCCGAGCCGTGCGAGAAGGAAGGATCGGCCGTCGCCCCGACCACGGTGACCGGGGCTACGGTCGAGGAGGAGGAAGGAACGCAGGACGCTGGGAAGACCGTGGCCCGCGCCAAGGGTGGCGCGATCAACCTCGCGAGGATCGCTGGCAATATCCGCCTCGCGAGGGAGACTGAAGGGATCAGCCTCGCGAGGATCGCCCACAAGGCAACGCAGGCCCCCCTCCGCTGCCGCCGCAGCCAAGGAGGAACGAGGACCGCCACCAGGACGAGGGGGCTGGGGGCTTCCAGGAGCCGCGCGCGATCGCCTGCATCCTGGGCGGGGCTCAAGCCCCAGCCTCTCAACGCATCTTCAAGCAGTTCGCCCGCGAAGTGAATGCAGTCCTCCCCAAGCTCGAAGCCACGCGCCCTCTCAGGTGGTCGGCGTGCGCCATCACGTTCAGCTCAGCAGATCAGCTCAAGTGTGCGGCTACAGCCGGAGTCCTCCCGATGCTTTGTTCCCCAATCATCAGCAACGTGGTGGTCACCAGGACCCTCATCGATGGCGGGGCAGGGCTCAACGTCCTGTCCGTGGAAACATTCAAGAATCTCCAAGTGCCCTACAGCCAGCTTCTGCCAACCAAGCCTTTCTCCGGAGTCACCGACGGCTCCACGGTCCCGATTGGGCAGGTCCGCCTCCCTGTCACCTTCGGGGCACGCGACAACTACCGCACCGAGCTCATCGACTTCGACGTCGCTCACATTCGCCTGCCGTACAACGCCATCCTTGGGTACCCAGCGCTGACCAAGTTCATGGCCGTGACTCACCACGGCTACAACGTCCTCAAGATGCCAGGAAGTGGCGGAGTCATCACGGTGCCCTGTGAAGAGAAGGACGCGGTGTGTTCCCTAGAGCGAGCCTTTCAGGCCGCGTCACTGGAAGACCCGGATGGCGGAAGCAGGAGGCGTCCCGAGACCGCCCCCAAGAAGAAGAAGACATCGTCCGGCCCGGCCCCTCAGGAGGCAGGCCCCTCTGGGCCCGCGCCTGCCCAGGGGGAACCTCCTTCCATCGCATAGGAAAGCGCGCCCGGCGCCCTCCTCAGGCAGGGCTCGGGGGCTCTCCCCTGGAGGGCCACCGACCTGGCTAGGGTCATGAGGGAGGCGCTTGGGCACCACATGGAGGCGTGTTTCGAAGCACGTTTCCCTCAAGAAGGAGTAAGGCAAGGAGAGCCAGACCCTCAGGAGTTCATCAGCAAGGCCATTCAGGAGCTACAGGAGTCAAGAGTCATGAAAGGCAGCCGCCACCTACCAGCAGTGGCTCCCCATCCAGGCGAGGATTGTGGGCTGCGCGTCTGCACCGACATACCAGGGCTCAATCGAGTCGCCTCTCTGGAGCGCCTCTGGCCCTCGTGCGTGGGGCACTGCGGAGGTCCACCCCACAGCTACGTTCGCATGCCTTACGGCTTACCGAACGCGGCTGCCACGTACCAGCGCCTCATGAGGGGCATCATGGAGGCACAAGAGGCCAGGCGTTCCGCAGCCCTGGCGGAGATGGAGATGGTCCGCGAGGAGCCACCAGCGCCTCCGGAGCCTCCCGAGGCCCCTAGGCCTGGGGCCTCGTGAGGATCGGCTTCCGCAGCCCACCGAGTCTGCTACACCAACAGTCCTTCGTCCTCAACATCATCAGGTGACATCTTTCAAGTTTCATTTCCAGCTGGGAGCGCCCCCCAGGGCTGCATTATTCCCAGGCCGCGTGGGTCCGTCCCTACGGCATGTATCCCTTTTTATTTCATGTTGTTAGCTTACCTTGTTGGGGGCGCCCCTCGGGCCGCATCATCCCCAAGTCGCTCGGGCCTGACCCAGTGATGTCCGCCTTCCCAACATCTATTTGAATGAATCCACTCCTTCGCGGCTAATGTGTTTGACCTAGTTGCCCGCTCAACTGACGCCAACTGATGGAACTGCTCCCAAACGGCACGACGCTTGCACATGGGTCCGTCCCTGCAACGCCGACAAACCTGAATGGCTGAGCTCTGGCCGCAGCAGCCCTGCATGGCGCCACCTCGTCAAGCCTTCAGTGCCTCATCGCCCCTCGGAAGCAACCAACGGTTGACTGTCAATTGTCATGGCAACCCCTCGTTCTTTCTATGATTGGTTTACAGGATCTCCTAAAGGAGCCGCATCAGGCGAGGCCCTTGTGGTGTCTCCTTCACTCTCATCCGCGCGAACCGCTTGCACGTTAAAGGGGGGTGCCTGAGCATCGCGACTCAGGGCTCCTACTGGCTCTCCAGCCTTCACCCTCTGGCCTTGTCCACGGCATCGCGACCTGGCATACCAGCAACGGCTGAGACTCTCTCGAGGGCCGGGACCCGAGGACGTAGAGCAGAAAGGGGAGCAAAGGCGAGAGGGGAGGGACACGCGAGGACCTCGCCGAGCAGCCTCACGCCTGCCGATGCACGGACCCGGTGACACACCAGAGAGCGACCCTTGATTCTCAAGATAAGTCACCACCCGGAAGCGCCAGCTACCGTGGCACCATCCCCGCACCTAATGCAATCCTGTGTTAGCGACACCGCTCTCCTTTCTTACCGAACGACGGCTGCTTGAGCGCCAAAGGGGACCTCCTGAGCATCGTGACTCACGGGCTCTTACCGGACTCCGGGTCGCTCACCTCCTGGCCTTGACCACGACATCGCAACCTGGCATACCAGCGACGGCTGAAGCCGCCTTGGGACTGGGACCTGTCGGCGCAGAGCACCAAGCCCTCGTGAGGTTCGAAAGGGAGAACTGAGCCAAGACGGAATGAGCAACTCGCACAATTCTACGACAAGGGTTATATTAACAAAACATGATCACAGGCACCTTACAAGCCCCCACGGGACGCGTCTTTGATTCCTCGCAGGGAATAGATCCTAAAAGGACGCTAACTACGCGCGCCCCTGCAAAAGATGCCATCATCAACAGTGGGCCGTCAAGCACCGGCGCCAACCCCATCCAGATCAGAGGCGGCGACGGCCTGACGAGCCCGCCCTGCTCCAGGAGCAGCGCCGGCTCGGGCTCGTAGCTGTCGTCGCTCGTCCCCGGAGTCGCGAAGAGCTCGCCGGAGTCGCTGGAACCTTCAACGCCTCCGCCGCCTGAGGAGCCGCCAAGGGAGCGGTCGGTGGGCCCAGTCCTCGCCGCACCAGGGTCCCGGCCACCTCTCCCGGGGCAGCACTCCAGCCGACGCCCGTTCGCATAGAAGACCTTGAAGAACATCACCGAAGCACCGTCGTACTCCAAGTGGATCATGAAGGCGCCGCTTGTCCTGCAAACCCGGGCGACTTCGCTCCAGCCCTGAGTCATGAAGACCTCGCCCGGGGCGACGACCGCGACCTCTGCCTCGGTCGCGAGGGTGCTGCAACCGGCGTGCTGCAGCCAAAGCTCCAGGAGTTCTCCCTGCGGGATGATGGAGGCGAAGAAGGGAGGAAGGCGAATCCAAGACTAAGGAGGCATGGCGGCGTGCAACACGAACTCTCGGGAGGAGCCCTCAGTGTGGACCCCAGGGGGGACGACCCACACCTTCGTGACCCGTCGGCGCAGACGGCGGCGCCGCCCGTGGCGATCAACATCAACTCCTTCAGGGCCCTCGATGTGGGCGTACAAGGGAAGCGGGAACCCCGGCGGTGCCCGCTCGCACCAGGGCCTCGACACCACCTGATGGGCCCCCTCGTCCGGGCCGCGGAGGGCGAGCCATTTCTTCGGCGGGAGCGGGTCTGGTTCCTCTCGGGGAGCCTTTCCCTTCTCTGCCGTCGAGAACCGGCGGATCGGAGCCATCGCAGCAAGACGGAGCAAGGACCGGGAAGAAGGAGAAGCAAGAAGGGATGGACTGGAAGGGCGCGCGTCGTTCCGTACTTATGGCCGGCGAAGGCCAACCGCCGACCTCCACGATCGCAGGTAATCATGACCCGCTTTGCATGTAGGGGCTTGTCCAATCCGTGCAGTTGCCGAGGCGCCATGGGGAAGTGGAGAAGCCCACATCCAATCAACCACCACGCGGCGCCCAAGACCGCAGGCTGTTAGGGTCCGCGGCGCTTCGCTCTTGCCCTTCCGCCTCCCTGCACGGCCAAGTCCGGGCGCGCCTTGGGCCCGGGGGCTACTGTCGGCGTTCTGGGAATGGGGGTCCCCAGACTTGCCTGCCTGCGGCCTGCGGCGTGGCTCAAAGGGGGGCCCAGCACGGCCCATCTTCATCAACACAGACCCAAGACCCTCGCGAGGGGCCAAGCCTCGCGGGGCGGACGACACGGAGCTTCCTCAGGCACGGCCTCACCAGGCTGGCTCGCGAGGAGGCGGAGAGATCAAGGCAGGGTACCTCACGAGGTGCCCGTGACGCAAGCCATGACGACCAAGGGCGCCAGGCGGGCGCCAGCCCGCGCAGTGTCCTCCTTTCCCCTTTGGTGCAAAGGGGACAAGCGCAGCCGCGGAGTACCGAGGCATCAGGCAAAGGTTGCCGTTTCGGTGCAACAAGACCAAGACCAGGAGGACCGCAAGACGGAGGTCATCGTGGAGCCCAAGACGGCGTCACCACCAGAGCTTTATGCAGGCGAGGACCAACTTTAGTCAGGATAAGTGTACTAGATGTTCCCCTTCAAAATGGCCAATTGTTGGCGCCCTTCCCGCTCAATATTTGGGAAGAGGCCCAGGGCCATTGCCTATAAATAGGACCAACCACCCACAAGGTTCGGGGGTTCGGGTTCGAGGTAAAAGGAAGGTTAGAGACAGAGATCGAGGATCAAGGATCGGATCGAAATCAGAGAGAGAGAAGGGTGACTAAACTCCTCCTAGCAGTTCGTCCCCCCCAGCAAAGAACAGACCCTCGCGAGGCCGTTCTTCCTTGTATTGTTCATCACCATCAGCCCAAGAGGCAATCCACCACACCACACACTAAAGTAGGGTATTACACCACAACGGTGGCCCGAACCAGTATAAACCCTGTGTCTCTTGTGTTGTTCTTTCCTTAGCTTAGATCTTAGCGAGGCGGAGGGGTGCAGGTAGGTAGGAGGCAAAATCTCTGCGCGCACCCCAGTGTTCGAACCTCAAGGGTCTGCCGGAACCCGAAATCCGACAAGATTCTTAGAGATAATTGGATCCCTCGCCAAGAGGGGATGTCGGTCCTGTCCCTTAAAAGCAGAAGCAGAATTCATTGGGTGAACCAATTGATTATGCCAAACACAAATGTATGGAATAGGCCTTTGGTTCATTGTCTATTCCATGATTTTGATGCTATTGAGATATGCAAAATTAAAATACCTTCAAGACCTGTTGATGACTTGCTGGCTTGGAATTATGAAAAGAATGGTTGCTTTACGGTGAGGAGCGCTTACAAACTGGGGCTGAACCTAAAAAATGGGACAAGCTAGGAAGAAACATCACATAGCCACGGCAATGGAAGAGAGTCTCTTTGGAACCTCATTTGGAAAGCACACATTCCCCACAGGGTCAGAATATTTGCGTGGAGAGCCGCTACTGATTCCTTACCAACAAAAGAAAACAAATTGAAGAGGACTTTGGAACATGATAGCATTTGCAATATTTGTGGTAGGGAGCTTGAGGATGCACACCATGCTACTGTTCGCTGCACTAAAGCTAGAGCTCTCAGAGAAGCAATGAGGGGGGTATGGTCTTTGCTGAAAGAAGATTGTTTCGCTTGCTCCGGTCCCGATTGGATGTTGATGTTACTTAGCCAATGTGACAGCACCTCCAGAGATAAGATTTTGTTGTTGTTATGGAGAGCCTGGTATTTACGCGATGGCATTGTGCATCATGAAGGTACTGTCTCCATCGCCGAATCTGTCATCTTCTTGTCTAATTACTGGAACTATCTTATGGGAGGCATTAATTCAACGGATGACTTAAAGGGCAAGAGTCCTATGGTTGAAATGCCTAGAGCGAAACAAGAGTTTAGTGCTCATGCATCCAATGCTTGGACTAGGGCCCTTGTTGGCTCTATGAAGGTAAATTCTGATGCATCTTTTATTGTTGGTACGGGTTTGGCTGCGGCGGAAATCATTGCAATAAATAGCAATGGCAAGATTTTGTTTAGTGCGGGTTGGACCCTTCCTGATTGCAGTGATGCTGAAGAGGCTGAAGGGCAGGCGATGCTTTTAGGCATGCGAGCTCTGGAAAAAAGTATATATTGGTCCGACGATGTTCGAGACAGACTACGCAGCTGTGATTGAGGCCCTCAATGCAAATTCTGTGATCCTGCCAAGATGGTGGGCTACTTACAACGATTCGTTGGACTTGCTGAAGAATTCTCCATCTTGGAGAATAACAAAGATTGGAAGAGAGAGCAACGAGGCTGCTCATAAACTTGCTGCTTATGGTAGAGCTAATGGCAGTTTTTTTGTGATGGGCAGGGTGCCTTATAGTATAACTGATGTAATCTTGAAAGACAGTACTCTGGGTACAAAGTAATATATAAAGCTCTCTTTTCCCTGTAAAAAAAATGATGATGACTTCAACATTTGCAGTGGTGGCATGACCACAAGCTTACATATCTAGTGATTGACATATTAGCACAAGATGTGTTAAGTTTATTCGTCTCAATGGTATCATTGGAGTCTGCTTTCATTCTAATTGGAATAATACTCAGCGCGAGAGGAACCAATCTCACAATTAATATGGTTAGGACACTAATGACCATGAAAGATGGGAAACTAGCCAGACGAAGAGCCCAACACACCACATATAGCACAGATCTACATCCATGTTCTAAAATCTTTAGCTAGACAATGAACAACTAGAAGATCAGTTGTAATCTTTGTAATTTTATTTTCTTTTTGTAATTTTGAGCAAGCTTTGTACTCTGCTTCAAGGGGAGTCTTACCTAGAATGTTTTAATGAGACATCTACTAATAAAGCTAAATACTTATTCCATATGACACTTTGTCTCTTTTGAGATTTTTTTGTATTTTTCTTAATTATTTTAGATTTTTCAACATTTTCCTCTTAATTTAGAATTTTCAGAATAAAAATAAAAATAAAAGGCTCGGATGGCTTAAATGGCCCACAAAGCTGAAAAGCAACATGGGCCGGCCCGCAGCTGTGTTGTGCCGGGCCGATCCCCATGGCCGGGCCTTCGGGCCGTCACGGCGGAGCCCATTTACAAATGTCCGACACGTCCATGCCGCGCCGGCCCATGCCCACGTGGCCAGGTTTGTTGCGCACCGGCCGCCGGCCCCACCCCCGCACCTCCGGCTCGATGGCATCATCCCCGCTTCGTCCCCTCACGCAACCACCCTCCGCCCCCGCCCGTCCAATCCACCTCACAATTCCGCCGCCGGCCGGCGCCATGTCGACCCCTTCCACCCCATTCCCCTCCACGGCCTCGCTGCTCCTCGCCGGCAGCAGGCTCCCGCGGCTCCAGATCCAGTCGCCCCGCGCCCCCACCAAGCCCCCGTACCGCTCCGCCTCCCCCTCCCCCTGCCACCCGTGGCTCCGCGGCGTCGCCAGGCGCTCCCTGCTCGTCCCCACGCCCGCTTCCCTCCGGGTGACGGCTGCTCCTTCGCTGGGGGTGGAGGCTGCGGATGAATCGGGCCGGCCGGCGGCTTCTCCTCCCCTGGCGGCGGAGGCTGAGGATGAATCGGGCGGCCGGCTGGCGGCTGCGAGGAGGGTTGCGGTGGCGCTTATCTGCAGCGCGCTGGCGGCGGTGTGGTGCCATCGGGCGCTTGCCGCGGGGGCCGCTGCGGCGGGAGCAGGCGCGGGGGCGTCCACGGCGGTGGAGGCGGCCGATGTGGTCGGCTGGGTGGCGCTGCGACTGCGAGGGAGTTGGCCCACGGTGCTGCAGGTTCTGCAGCTGCTCAGGGAGCAGGGCCTTATTCTCGCCCTATTACTCGGCCTCTCCGCCTTCTTCTCCATGGCCGAGACCTCCATCACCACGCTCTGGCCCTGGAAGGTCCGTGAGCTGGCCGATAAGGAACCCGAGAACGGCGTCTTCAAAATGCTCCGAAATGATGTCACTCGCTTCCTCACAACCATACTCATCGGCACAACTGTGGTTAACATTGGCGCAACGGCAATCGTCACCGAGGCGGCCACAGCAATGTTCGGTGAAGCAGGTGTCAGTGCAGCAACAGGCGTCATGACTGTCGCCGTTCTACTTCTTACAGAAATCACACCCAAGAATGTTGCAGTCCACAATGCCACAGAAGTTGCCAGGTTTGTGGTCAGACCAATCGCTTGGCTTTCAATCATCCTGTACCCCGTTGGGCGTATTGTTACAATTATATCCATGGGAATTCTAAAGCTTCTAGGCCTTAAAGGAAGAAGTGAGCCATATGTGACTGAAGATGAACTGAAGCTAATGCTCCGGGGAGCGGAGTTGAGTGGTGCAATTGCAGAAGACGAGCAGGATATGATTGAGAATGTGCTCGAGATTAAAGACACACATGTAAGGGAGGTGATGACACCTTTGGTAGATGTGGTTGCAATTGATGCAGCCGCAACACTGATTGATTTCAAAAACCTATGGGAAACCCACCAGTACTCTAGAGTTCCTGTATTTGAGGAGCGCATAGATAATATCGTGGGAATTGTATATGCAATGGACATGCTTGAATATGTTGAAGAGGCTGAGAAGTTGAAGGACATCACTGTGAAGGAAATCGCACATATGCCTATATACTTTGTCCCAGATTCCATGTCCGTTTGGAACCTGCTGAGAGAGTTCCGGATCAGGCAGGTTCATATGGCAGTGGTCCTCAATGAGTATGGTGGAACGATTGGTATTGTGACATTAGAAGATGTGGTGGAAGAAATAGTCGGTGAAATCTTTGATGAGAATGATTCAAAGGAGGAAATCCAGAAGAAAACAGGTAATATAGTAATGCTGGAAGATGGAACATTTGTTGTCGATGCAAACACATCTATAGACGATCTTTCTGAAGAGCTTGGTGTTAAAATACCAGAGGGCCATCAGTATGAGACCGTGTCTGGTTTTGTTTGTGAATCCTTTGGCTATATACCAGAAGAAGGTGGGAAAATGCTTGTGATACTCGAAAGGGATAAAAGCGAGGAGAATGGTGAATATCAGGACGAAGGATCTGATCACCAAGATGAACGAGAAGCAACTCAAGCTTATGAACTTGAGATACTTGAAGCTAATGCAAGAAAGGTCAGCAAAGTATGTTTCAAGCCAATAAGCAGCGAATGTGTAGACGTTGACAACAAGGGTGTCAACCGGCTGATGTCAAAAAAGATTATCAAACGGAAGAAGAAGGACTCTGGTAATTCTTCCGACAGCGATGATGACGATGAGTGCCCTGATATAACAGAAAATGGTTGTCCTGCAGAGCTAGTTTCATACTCAGATGATAGTGCGGAGCTAGAAGATTCTGGCAGTTCTGTGGGACAAGGTAACAAAGTAAACAATTAGCACCATTGTACTACTGGCAATAATTACAGCTCACCAACCTCCTGCCCTTGTTGCAACATACAACCGAAGAAGAGAAAAGAGGGAAAACATAATAGGCTACGGAAAACAGCGACAGTAACACCGAGGAGACTGCGAAGGCTAACAGCTTAGGACAACATTTCTAGTAACATTAGTAGTAATCTAGAGGTGCACTGAGGTGTCAGGCATCAACTTCGCTGCACGCGTGCTTGTAGGCCTCGCTGGGCCACGGTGAGTGAATCGCTGCCGAGCTGGATGGTTTTGCATTCCGAAGCAGTTTTGGTGGCTGGCACGACTGGACAGAAGGCAGTAGTGCCACACAGAGGCCTGTATGGATGCAGCAGCTCTGAGTGGAAGAATCATCTGACCGGCGGCTCCACTCAATTCTGGTTTTGTTACTGACAATGTGAGTGATGTCGGGTCCGCGAGGGCGAGTATGTGGTAAAGCCTGACCTCCTGTTTCTCCTTGATCCTCTCCAGCTCGCTGAACCTTTGCTGCAGCAGCGCGATGGAGGAGAACATCAGCGTGCCTTCATTGCCATGCACCCCCATTGATGATTGATGAAGAGACATGCGATGATTGACTGCTCTCGTGTTGAGTTGGTGGAGTTTTCGTTTGTCTGGCTACTTTGGTCTGCTTTCTGTGTGCGTGTGTGGGGCTTTAGTGGTGGCAGCGGGGAAGAGCATTGTGAGTACTTTTTTAACCAGCAAGTTTTGTTGTGGTGCAGCTCGTAAAAATAAGTCAATTCCTGGATCCAACTTTTCATAACTGAATTGCATGATCTGTTCATTGAGTGCCATGTTCCTACTGTTATAGGTGGGGATTTTAGCTTAGTTAGATATCAATCTGATAAGAATAGTGACTCTCTGGATTTTAAATGACGTGATAGGTTTAATGCATGGGTAGATATCTGGTCTCTCATGCACATTCACTTATCTGGTAGACAGTTTACCTGAGCTAACAACCAGAGAAACTTCATTATGTCTAGGATTGATAGGATCTTTTGCACCACAAATTTAGATGCTATTTTCCCTTTATCTGCTGCTGGAGGCTTGGCAGTGATTATGTCACTTTTTCTGTGGGAACCTGCGTATAACAAGACACCTAGGTAAATCTAGTTTAAGTTTGAGAAATTGTGGTTGGCTAGGACTGACTTCTTGAAACTATTAGGAAGCTTGGAATAGTCACTGTGATTGTTCCAACTCTATAGATGTTTGGCAATAATTTAAAGTAAGAAAATTTAAGAAAGCATAAATGGGTTGGGGTGCTAACATAGAGTCTGCAATGAGAGACCACAAGAAAAGTATGTTGGAGGAGTATGATCTCTTAGATATAAATCTATGATATCCTATGTGTCTTATGTAGATCATGCTAGAATTCAGGAGGTTATTATAGAAATAAATAGCTTTTCATCTTTGGGTGATGGAAGAAACTAAGGCTAGAGATCTAGGGATGGATATTTTCTCTAGGGGGATACAAGTACATCTTGCTAATCAAAGGGAGAGGAAAACCCTATCCATGAACTAGCGAGACATGAGGGCCTTGTAATGTAACTGAAGTGGAGGACGATAGAAGTAGCAACTGATTATCTTGTTTGCTTTGAGAACAGACCTCACATATCATCCCTTAAAGAAGACTTCTTTAGAGAAGAGGAAAAGTTAAGGAAAAGAATTCACTTGATGCACCTTTCTCCGAGGAGGAAGTGAAAGATGTTGCTTTTTGTTCTTCTTCTGATGGAGCTCCAGCCCTTGATGGCCTTTCTTTTATGTTTTAGCAAAAAAATATGGCATGTCACAGTGATTGCTTGGGGAAGCAATGATTTAGACTTGTTTAGACTGAACTTTGTCATGCTTACTCTTACTCCTGTTTAGCGAGTATCCCTGTTTACGTACTCTCCTTTTTTAAACTCCTCAAATGGGCTTTAGAAATGATCAACACTCAAATGGCCAACTGCATGTGGAATGATTTCGAGGGCACCACAACTTATTGTAGATGATTTGTACAGTAGCAAATACTAAACCCAATGTAGTCTGTTTTAAAGACACTTGTGCTTCTTTCATCTGGAAAGGGGTCATCTGGGCCTCCAAAGCTGTCATATTAGGGTATCGCTGGAAGGTAACATGACCATGTTTTTGGAGGATTGTTGGTCACCGCTCCTTTGGTCAACCAGCAATGGGACTTGTATCATATTGCCAATGAGGTTAATAAAACTATACAGGGTGTCTCAGATGACCGCCAAGTCAACTATACGCCTATCTCTACCTTCCTGTTGTTTTGAAACTGAAAATCCCTCCTGAACTTTGTGTGTTCCCATGGTTGTTTTCTCAGAATAAATTAAAGACTAGAGACAACTTGAGTAAGATGCATATGAAGAAACCACTTGAATGTGTTTCCTGTATAAGAACTTGAATCAGTGCACCACCGATTAATTCTTTGAATGTGTGGTTTCCAAAGTAATCTGGAACGATTTTACTGATTTAGTATTTGGCAGTAGTGAAATTGTCATCAGTTCGTTGCACCTGCGGCGGAGTAA